>NC_059328.1:190345567-190656163 GCF_018350155.1 Leopardus geoffroyi | reverse complement strand
CAGAGCCCGATGTGGGGCTGGAGCTCACGAACTGTGAGATCATGACCTGAAATCAGGTGCTTAACAGACTGAAGCACCCAGGCACCCATCTCAAATATATTTTAAATGTTTTAAGTAAGTTTTATAATTGTTACTTCAGAGAAATATGCAATTTCAAGACTGATATGTCCATTCTTAGTTTTTTTTTTTTACATTAAAGAACATTAAGAACAGATGAAATATTTCTATCAGAAAATTACAATTTATTTCTACTCTATGTTGCCATATCCTAGAAGTTCCCAGTTAGATGACAAAACATTCTTCCTCCCCAATATTAATTACATGGCAACTGACTTGTTTATTTCTGTTTTAAAAAGGAATAAAATCATAGGCATAGATTGTGGGAAAAAAATGTTTGAAGTTCATAGTGAATAGATTTGTAGACCAAGAGAAATAGCTTTACCCACCCAAGCAAACAGTGCCTGAACTCATTGTGAACATGTTTCCAATACTATACTTCAGCAAGCTTTTCTCAAAGAGAGGTCTATGAACCCCTGGGGGGTCTCAAGACCTTCTTCAAAAGAAAAGGCAGTGAATTATACTAGCCATCATTTATTTATCGTCACTGCCACTCATTTGCCCTTTCAAAAAAGGGCCAATCTAACTTAAGAATCCCTTTGATGAAGCAACACAATTTTATAAATGCTCAACCCTTGATTTCACATCTTTTTTACATTGTATGTGAAGAAATAGAAAGTACACATAAAGCATTTCTGTATACTAACGTACAATGGTTACCTCAGGGAAAGCACTGTATGATTTCTTAAGTTGAGGGGAACGAACTGGTTTTTCCATGGAGTACCATTTTCATTTGAAAGACTGACAAACTATGGTTATGTATACTTGAGCTTTTGGCAGATACTTCTCTTTTTTTAAGTTTATTTATTTTGAGAGACAGAGAGCGCACAGGGGAGGGGCAGAGAGAGGGGGAGGGAGACGATCAAAGCAGGCTCCAGGCTGTCAGCCCAGAGCCCATTATGGGGCTTGAACTCACGAACCAGGAGATCAGGACCTGAGCCAAAACCTAGAGTTGGACGCTTAACTGACTGAGCCACCCAGGCACCCCTGGCAGATATTTCGATATTTCTCAAAAATGAAAGATGTAAACCAAGGCACTTAATGGAAAATAAATGACAGTTATTTGTTGCCAATAATAAAGCAAAAATCAAAATTTCAGAAAACCTGTATCTCCTACAATGAGCTCAAAAGTTTTCCAAAACATATATCTTTCAGATGAAACTGATGGTAATATCAATGTATGTGGTTTCTGAAATTGTATAATAAAACGTGTCAACATTTGGCAGACTGGCATAACTCAGTGAACCACAATATAGGATGTTAAAAGATCATGCATGGATAACGGATCTATTCCAAGTACAATACAAACTGATGAATTATAATGTGACCGTGAACATTTCATTGGTATAATTTCAGATTCCACACTGCAACTATCCTTTAAGAAAACCATCACTAAGATGTTTATAATCATGAATCCCATGATTTTCATGTTTATAATCATAATCCCATTATTATATTATAGAAGATTTGTCTTGCTGGCCAAGGTGCTTTAGAGAGCCTCCTTGTGGGTTTGATGAAGTAGTAACAGACTGTCCACATCATAAGGAACTGCAAGTGACCTCTAAGAAAGGAAGGTAGCCTCCAGGTGCTGGCTACCAGCCAGTAGTCAGTAAAAGCCAGAGCCCTTAGTCCTACTGCTGCAAGGAAGGAATTCTTCCCAAACCCTGCGTGAGCCTAGAAGCAGATTACTTTCCAGCCACGCCTCCTGAGAATGCATCCTAGCTGACATCCTGACTGTAGCTGGTGGAGGTCCTAAGAGGGCACAGCTTAACTGTGGGTTCCTAACCCACAGAAACTGTGATATAACACATACATGCAAGAGAAAGGTACAAAAACAAACCATGTGTTGAATTTGCATGTAGTGTACAAAAAGCATACCTACAATTACCTGAAAAGCTACTAAAATGCTCCTCCCTCTTCTGGGGCATCTGTGTAACTCAGTCAGTTAAGCGTCCAACTCTTGATTTCAGCTCAGGTCATGATCTCACAGTTCCTGAGACTGAGCCCCACATCAGGCTCTGCGCTAACAGCATGCAGCCTGCTTGGGATTCTTCCTCCCTCCCTCTCTCTCTGTCTTCTCAACCCACTTGCACTCTCTCCCTCTCTCATAACAAACTTTTTTTTTAAAAAGGACTTAAATTAAAAAATGCTCCTCCCTTTTCCAAGCACATATCTACATGAAGCAAGATTTTCTTCATATTTTCCAACCAAAACAACCAACTCCAACAGACCGAATGAGAAAGCAGATTGGAGAAACTAATCAAAGAGATTTACAAAAAAAAATGTTATGCAGTGCCACTCTTCTCACTAAATTTTTCTTTGGTTTTTGGAAAATATTTTTTCATATCCATAAGGGTGATCTTAACTTGTTATGATCTTTGTTATTTTTAAATCAATCAGATCTGCTTTTTTGTTTTCTCAGCTTTAATTTCTACTATAGAAACTATAAATAGGTATAATCCACATGAAAAGGTCCTTCAGGCCCTCTACATGTAAGAGCAAAAAGGGATGTTGGGACCAGTAAATTTGAGAAGTGTCGCAATGTTTCTATGTCCTCTGTCTCTGCCATAGGACACACCCCACCCCTCCACCTGTCCTACACTTATCTAAATTCTATTCATTTTTAACATTTGGCCATTCTAGTCCACTGCGAGGCTTTCCCTTCTGAATGCCCAGAGAACTCATTTGGTGCTTATTTGCTGATTTTTTCATTTTCAGTACGCATACATGTTTCCCTGACTGGATTGTGAAGCCCTGAAGAAAAGGGATTGGGTGGTATGGCACATGACAGGTATTTGAAAATACCCCCCCCACCCCCACCCCACCCCCCCCTCGGCAAACTCCAGGCTAACTTAATTATAGGCTGAATAATGAGTGCCATTCACACAAGCCACTGGGCTTCTATCAATGTTTGATGAAGCCAGACCACAAAGGACAGGAGACAAGATGAAATTTAGGACAAATCTGAGTCTCAAAAAGGTCACCTGAAGAGGCAGATAAGAAGAACAAGAGCACAGATTTCAGAATATTTAAGTGGAAAGGGTAGTAGTAAGTGGGAACTGACCATACGGCCTTGGTTTCTCAATAAAACAGACAGCAAGTTATCTGTGAACAATTCTGGAGCAAACATGTGAGGAATAAAGACAGTAACACTATAGGGAAGGCAATGGGGAATCAACAGAATTCCCCCCAATGTCTCTCAGTGGAAAAGCTAGAAAAATTGCTTGAAACTGACCAGCAATTGTTATAAATTGAACCATGTCCCCCAAAAGGATATGTTGAGGTCCTAACCCTTGGTACTGGTGAATGTGATCTTATTTAGTAACAGAGTCTCTACAGGTGTAATCAAATCAAATTAGGGTGGACCCTAATCAGATAGGATTGGTGTCCTTCTAAGAGAAGAGACAGTGAGACACAGAGGGAACAGCCATGGAAAGACGGAGGCACAGATTGGCGTTCCTCTGCCACAAGCTAAGGAGTATTTGGGGCTGCTAGAAGCTGGATCTCGGAGGCTTCAAAAGTACCATGAGGCTACCAACACATTAACTTTGGACCTCTAGCCTTCAGAACTGTGAAAAAGTAAATGTCCGTTGCATGAAGCCATCCAGGTTGCAGAACTCTGTCATGGCAGTCCCAGGAAATTAGTAAAGCAATAGGGTAACTAGAGTCACTGTCCCCACTCACGTTTCCCAGGAGTCCTTCTCACCCACAGACAAAAAGTGGACCAAAGGGGAAAAGACCTAAAATGCAAAGCTAGTTGTGCCATACCACACAATCCATCTTCTTCAGGGCTTCACAATCCAGTCAGGGAGACATGTATCCATACTGAAAATGAAAAAAAAATGAGCAAACAAAAAGAGTGTTTCGTAGAAATTTCTGAACTGCAGGGGTTAGTTTTTCGAAGGTTCTGGGAAAATGTGTCCCATCTAATACTGCTGTCAAAACTCAAGCCCACTGAATCTCTAGAAACGTGCCTATAAATACAGAGACAAGGATTATTTTTCCATCTTGCACTTCAACTCTTTGCTACAAAAGGAAAGAAGCTAATATTTAAAGTTCCCAATACTATTACTATGTCTCTACAAAGAAAATATGGGATGACAATTACAAATCTTGTGATTCCTTCTAGATTTTTATCCAGCCATGTGAATGCTGGGCCCAGATGACTCTCAGCTCACATGCTGGCCATTCACAAGTCTCAAGACCCAAATCTTATCTTTGAAAGGAAGTTAGCATTATAATCCACAGATTGTAACTTAAACCCTTTCTTTTTTTTTTTTTTTTTATTTTTTATAATATATGAAATTTATTGTCCAAATTGGTTTCCATAAAACACCCAGTGCTCATCCCAAAGGGTGCCCTCCTCAATACCCATCACCCACCCTCTCCTCCCTCCCACCCCCCATCAACCCTCAGTTTGTTCTCAGTTTTTAACAGTCTCTTATGCTTTGGCTCTCTCCCACTTTAACCTCTTTTTTTTTTTTTTTTTTTTTTCCTTTTTTCCTCCCCCTCCCCCACGGGTTCCTGTTACGTTTCTCAGGGTCCACATAAGAGTGAAACCATATGGTATCTGTCTTTCTCTGTATGGCTTATTTCACTTAGCATCACACTCTCCAGTTCCATCCACGTTGCTACAAAAGGCCATATTTCATTTTTTCTCATTGCCACGTAGTATTCCATTGTGTATATAAACCACAATTTCTTTATCCATTCATCAGTTGATGGACATTTAGGCTCTTTCCATAATTTGGCTATTGTTGAGAGTGCTGCTATGAACATTGGGGTACAAGTGCCCCTATGCATCAGTACTCCTGTATCCCTTGGATAAATTCCCAGCAGTGCTATTGCTGGGTCATAGGGTAGGTCTATTTTTAATTTTCTGAGGAACCTCCACACTGTTTTCCAGAGCGGCTGCACCAATTTGCATTCCCACCAACAGTGCAAGAGGGTTCCCGTTTCTCCACATCCTCGCCAGCATCTATAGTCTCCTGATTTGTTCATTTTGGCCACTCTGACTGGCGTGAGGTGATACCTGAGTGTGGTTTTGATTTGTATTTCCCTGATAAGGAGCGACGCTGAACATCTTTTCATGTGCCTGTTGGCCATCCGGATGTCTTCTTTAGAGAAGTGTCTATTCATGTTTTCTGCCCATTTCTTCACTGGGTTATTTGTTTTTCGGGTGTGGAGTTTGGTGAGCTCTTTATAGATTCTGGATACTAGCCCTTTGTCCGATATGTCATTTGCAAATATCTTTTCCCATTCCGTTGGTTGCCTTTTAGTTTTGTTGGTTGTTTCCTTTGCTGTGCAGAAGCTTTTTATCTTCATAAGGTCCCAGTAATTCACTTTTGCTTTTAATTCCCTTGCCTTTGGGGATGTGTCGAGTAAGAGATTGCTACGGCTGAGGTCAGAGAGGTCTTTTCCTGCTTTCTCCTCTAAGGTTTTGATGGTTTCCTGTCTCACATTCAGGTCCTTTATCCATTTTGAGTTTATTTTTGTGAATGGTGTGAGAAAGTGGTCTAGTTTCAACCTTCTGCATGTTGCTGTCCAGTTCTCCCAGCACCATTTGTTAAAGAGGCTGTCTTTTTTCCATTGGATGTTCTTTCCTGCTTTGTCAAAGATGAGTTGACCATACGTTTGTGGGTCTAGTTCTGGGGTTTCTATTCTATTCCATTGGTCTATGTGTCTGTTTTTGTGCCAATACCATGCTGTCTTGATGATGACAGCTTTGTAGTAGAGGCTAAAGTCTGGGATTGTGATGCCTCCTGCTTTGGTCTTCTTCTTCAAAATTCCTTTGGCTATTCGGGGCCTTTTGTGGTTCCATATGAATTTTAGGATTGCTTGTTCTAGTTTCGAGAAGAATGCTGGTGCAATTTTGATTGGGATTGCATTGAATGTGTAGATAGCTTTGGGTAGTATTGACATTTTGACAATATTTATTTTTCCAATCCATGAGCAGGGAATGTCTTTCCATTTCTTTAAATCTTCTTCAATTTCCTTCGTAAGCTTTCTATAGTTTTCAGCATACAGATCCTTTACATCTTTGGTTAGATTTATTCCTAGGTATTTTATGCTTCTTGGTGCAATTGTGAATGGGATCAGTTTCTTTATTTGTCTTTCTGTTGCTTCATTGTTAGTGTATAAGAATGCAACTGATTTCTGTACATTGATTTTGTATCCTGCAACTTTGCTGAATTCATGTATCAATTCTAGCAGACTTTTGGTGGAGTCTATCGGATTTTCCATGTATAATATCATGTCATCTGCAAAGAGCGAAAGCTTGACTTCATCTTTGCCAATTTTGATGCCTTTGATTTCCTTTTGTTGTCTGATTGCTGATGCTAGAACTTCCAGCACTATGTTAAACAACAGCGGTGAGAGTGGGCATCCCTGTCGTGTTCCTGATCTCAGGGAAAAAGCTCTCAGTTTTTCCCCGTTGAGGATGATGTTAGCTGTGGGCTTTTCATAAATGGCTTTTATGATCTTTAAGTATGTTCCTTCTATCCCGACTTTCTCAAGGGTTTTTATTAAGAAAGGGTGCTGGATTTTGTCAAAGGCCTTTTCTGCATCGATTGACAGGATCATATGGTTCTTCTCTTTTTTTTTGTTAATGTGATGTATCACGTTGATTGATTTGCGAATGTTGAACCAACCCTGCATCCCAGGAATGAATCCCACTTGATCATGGTGAATAATTCTTTTTATATGCCGTTGAATTCGATTTGCTAGTATCTTATTGAGAATTTTTGCATCCGTATTCATCAGGGATATTGGCCGGTAGTTCTCTTTTTTTACTGGGTCTCTATCTGGTTTAGGAATCAAAGTAATACTGGCTTCATAGAATGAGTCTGGAAGTTTTCCTTCCCTTTCTATTTCTTGGAATAGCTTGAGAAGGATAGGTATTATCTCTGCTTTAAACGTCTGGTAGAACTCCCCTGGGAAGCCATCTGGTCCTGGACTCTTATTTGTTGGGAGATTTTTAATAACCGATTCAATTTCTTCGCTGGTTATGGGTCTGTTCAAGCTTTCTATTTCCTCCTGGTTGAGTTTTGGAAGAGTGTGGGTGTTCAGGAATTTGTCCATTTCTTCCAGGTTGTCCAATTTGTTGGCATATAATTTTTCATAGTATTCCCTGATAATTGTTTGTATCTCTGAGGGATTGGTTGTAATAATTCCATTTTCATTCATGATTTTATCTATTTGGGTCATCTCCCTTTTCTTTTTGAGAAGCCTGGCTAGAGGTTTGTCAATTTTGTTTATTTTTTCAAAAAACCAACTCTTGGTTTCGTTGATCTGCTCTACAGTTTTTTTAGACTCTATATTGTTTATTTCTGCTCTGATCTTTATTATTTCTCTTCTTCTGCTGGGTTTAGGCTGCCTTTGCTGTTCTGCTTCCATTTCCTTTAGGTGTGCTGTTAGATTTTGTATTTGGGATTTTTCTTGTTTCTTGAGATAGGCCTGGATTGCAATGTATTTTCCTCTCAGGACTGCCTTCGCTGCGTCCCAAAGCGTTTGGATTGTTGTATTTTCATTTTCGTTTGTTTCCATATATTTTTTTATTTCTTCTCTAATTGCCTGGTTGACCCACTCATTCGTTAGTAGGGTGCTCTTTAACCTCCATGCTTTTGGAGGTTTTCCAGACTTTTTTCTGTGGTTGATTTCAAGCTTCATAGCATTGTGGTCTGAAAGTATGCATGGTATAATTTCAATTCTGGTAAACTTATGGAGGGCTGTTTTGTGACCCAGTATATGATCTATCTTGGAGAATGTTCCATGTGCACTCGAGAAGAAAGTATATTCTGTTGCTTTGGGATGCAGAGTTCTAAATATATCTGTCAAGTCCATCTGATCCAATGTCTCATTCAGGGCCCTTGTTTCTTTATTGACCGTGTGTCTAGATGATCTATCCATTTCTGTAAGTGGGGTGTTAAAGTCCCCTGCAATTACCACATTCTTATCAATAAGGTTGCTTATGTTTATGAGTAGTTGTTTTATATATTTGGGGGCTCCGGTATTTGGCGCATAGACATTTATAATTGTTAGCTCTTCCTGATGGATAGACCCTGTAACTATTATATAATGTCCTTCTTCATCTCTTGTTACAGCCTTTAATTTAAAGTCTAGTTTGTCTGATATAAGTATGGCTACTCCAGCTTTCTTTTGGCTTCCAGTAGCATGATAAATAGTTCTCCATCCCCTCACTCTCAATCTAAAGGTGTCCTCAGGTCTAAAATGAGTCTCTTGTAGACAGCAAATAGATGGGTCTTGTTTTTTTATCCATTCTGATACCCTATGTCTTTTGGTTGGCGCATTTAATCCATTTACATTCAGTGTTATTATAGAAAGATATGGGTTTAGAGTCATTGTGATGTCTGTATGTTTTATGCTTGTAGTGATGTCTCTGGTATTTTGTCTCACAGGGTCCCCCTTAGGATCTCTTGTAGGGCTGGTTTAGTGGTGACAAATTCCTTCAGTTTTTGTTTGTTTGGGAAGACCTTTATCTCTCCTTCTATTCTAAATGACAGACTTGCTGGATAAAGGATTCTCGGCTGCATATTTTTTCTGTCTAGCACACTGAAAATCTCGTGCCAATTCTTTCTGGCCTGCCAAGTTTCAAAAGAGAGATCAGTCACGAGTCTTATAGGTCTCCCTTTATATGTGAGGGCACGTTTACCCCTTGCTGCTTTCAGAATTTTCTCTTTATCCTTGTATTTTGCCAGTTTCACTATGATATGTCGTGCAGAAGATCGATTCAGGTTCCGTCTGAAGGGAGTTCTCTGTGCCTCTTGGATTTCAATGGCTTTTTCCTTCCCCAATTCAGGGAAGTTCTCAGCTATTATTTCTTCAAGTACCCCTTCAGCACCTTTCCCTCTCTCTTCCTCCTCTGGGATACCAATTATGCGTATATTATTTCTTTTTAGTGTATCACTTAGTTCTCTAATTTTCCCCTCATACTCCTGGATTTTTTTATCTCTCTTTCTCTCAGCTTCCTCTTTTTCCATAACTTTATCTTCTAGTTCACCTATTCTCTCCTCTGCCTCTTCAATCCGAGCTGTGGTGGTCTCCATTTTGTTTTGCATTTCATTTAAAGCGTTTTTCAGCTCCTCATGACTGTTCCTTAGTCCCTTGATCTCTGTAGCAAGGGATTCTCTGCTGTCCTGTATACTGTTTTCAAGCCCGGCGATTAATTTTATGACTATTATTCTAAATTCACTTTCTGTTATATTATTTAAATCCTTTTTGATCAGCTCATTAGCTGTTGTTATTTCCTGGAGATTCTTCTGAGGGGAATTCTTCCGCTTGGTCATTTTGGATAGTCCCTGGCGTGGTGAGGACCTGCAGGGCACTTCCCCTGTGCTGTGGTGTATAACTGGAGTTGGTGGGCGGGGCCGCACTCCGACCTGATGTCTGCCCCCGGCCCACCGCTGGGGCCACAGTCCGACTGGTGTGTGCCTTCTCTTCCCCTCTCCTAGGGGCGGGATTCACTGTGGGGTGGCGTGGCCCGTTTGGGCTACTTGCACACTGCCAGGCTTGTGATGCTGGGGATCTGGCGTATTAGCTGGGGTGGGTAGGCAAGGTGCACAGGGGCAGGAGGGGCAGGCTTAGGTCGCTTCTCCTTAGGTGATCCACTTCAGGAGGGGCCCTGTGGCAGCGGGAGGGAGTCAGATCCGCTGCCGGAGGTTTGGCTCCGCAGAAGCACAGAGTTGGGTGTTTGCGCGGAGCGAGGAAGTTCCCTGGCAGGAACTGGTTCTCTTTGGGATTTTGGCTGGGGGATGGGCGGGGGAGATGGCGCTGGCGAGCGCCTTTGTTCCCCACCAAACTGAGCTCTGTCGTCCGGGGGCTCAGCAGCTCTCCCTCCCTTTGTCCTCCAGCCTTCCCGCTTTCTGAGCAGAGCTGTTAACTTATGACCTCCCAGACGCTAAGTCGCGCTTGCTGTCGGAACACAGTCCATCAGGCCCCTCCGCTTTTGCAGGCCAGACTCCGGGGCTCTGCTTGGCCGGCGAGCCGCCCCTCCGCCCCGGCTCCCTCCCGCCAGTCCATGGAGCGCGCACCGCCTCGCCGCCCTTCCTACCCTCTTCCGTGGGCCTCTCGTCTGCGCTTGGCTCTGGAGACTCGGTTCTGCTAATCCTCTGGCGGTTTTCTGGGTTATTTAGGCAGGTGTAGGTGGAATCTAATTGATCAGCAGGACGCGCGGTGAGCCCAGCGTCCTCCTACGCCGCCATCTTCCTCTTGGTCCAACTTAAACCCTTTCAATGCATACTTGATATTAGGAATTTACCTTCAGCCTCAGTTTATTTCAATCTGAAAGCAACGGGATTTTAGAGCTGTAAGGATTTCTAGAGTCACATGACCTGATGACCCATCCAAGCTCCCTAAATAAATCAGGTAGTCCCTAAATATTTGGGCCCTAACCTATTAGTGGGTAGTAAAATCAAATCAGTACATCCTAACAACTTTTAAAAAATAAAACAACAGCATAAAAAAAAAAGTAGAGGCATAAATTATAGTTAGGGTAAGTACCCCCAGAAGACTTATTTTTCAATTGTATATATGTGTTATAGATACTGGCTCGTGAAGGAAAACCTATTACTACTGTATTTGTTAATCCAAATCCTGGCAGGAAACAGATGGTTCACTCAATAAACTATTAGATATTTAATAAACTATAAAGGTTTGCACAAGGTTAAGGGAAAACATTAAGGGATAGTAACAGTGGTGAGCCCTTCCCATCATCCAGGACCCAAGGGACAGAGAAAGGAGTGGATGTCAATACCATGGAGAGAGGAGCACAAGGAGGAGGTGTCCGACAGGAAGCGCAACCTTCAGTGAAGGGGGGGGTAGCTCACCCTCGGTGACCTGGGAGGAAGGGAGTTGCCCACCCTCCATTCTCCTGCTGGGGCCTCCCCAACAGCTGAAGCTCAGAGTCAGAAAGTCTGCATCTGCTCAGCCTCCTAGGTCGCAAAGGAGGCTGCAGAAGGGTCAAGCAAGGGGGGTCCAGAGGGGCGGTCAGAGGGCTTCTAGCCACTGTGAATCTCTATCACAGCTGTCTAAAAGCCACCAATGTTATAGATCCATCACCCCGGCCTGACCACTTTCATTTCCGGATGCCACATTTTTTCCACATCTGCCCTCAAATCTCACTCTTGAATCAAGGCTCTAATCTCATGCCAGGCAAATAATGCCAAAGACTGGCATCTTTATGAACATACGACTTATGATCTCAGCCAGGCACTCAACATGCCCCAGCCACCTTTTCAACTGTCCTTAGTCTCCCACCTCTCCTCCCCTTATCTGTGGGGCTCCTGGGGGTACAGACCATCTCTTACTGGTCCCTGGATCCCCAGGCCTCAACTCCCAAAACACAGGGTATTCATCGAAATGCAGAATTCATACTGCCCCCTCTCCCCATTTCCACCCACACTTCCTTTACTATTCCGAGTCAACTCCCAAGTCCAATCCTCTGCCCCCAAAATCTCAAAGCCCATTTCCTCTTATGCTTAAACAGGCCTATCCTCCACTCCCAGGCAGGGACCTGGATCAATTGGTCCACCTCTAGTCTCAGCCCCATCTTCATCTCCAGGGCAACCAACACAAAAAGGCAAATCAGACAATATCACCACCCTGACTAGAATGCTTCCTTGACAACTCAAGCTCTTTAGCTCATCATAACAAAAGCCTCCTGGCTTTGACCCTGCCTTCTTCTCAGGGCCTCATTCCCTACCCCTCCCTCCCACAGTCACCCTTAGAAAACATTCCATGCTATCCTTCCCCCCACCCTCGCCTACCCCCACCAGAAAAAAAAAAAAAAAAAAAAAAAACACTTTACCCTCAGTCACAGGCTAGCCATTTCTCTCTCCCTCCCTCCCTCCCAACAGCCCCCCATACTCATACCTCCCTCTCCTTCCCCCACACCTCCCTTCTCCCTTTCTCCTCCCTCCAATGCTTCTCACCACCCTTACTGCTCTGGCCAATGTCCATTCGTGGACATTCGTGTCCATTCATGGACATCTCCCCAGGTGGAGCCTGCACCACTGCCCATCTCTCCCTGCTCCAAGCAAAGCCAAGCTCAGTGGCTCCCTTCATCCACCACTCGCAGGCCCTCTACCACACTGTGTTTGGTTTATTTACATTGTTCTCTCTGCCCTCGAATTCTACAAGCCTCACAGAGGCAGGGACTATGCCTTTATTCTATAATCCCAGCACAAAACACAATGCTTGACCCAAAGTCATTGTCTAAATCCTCTCTCAAGTGACTGAAGTGACACTTACATTCAGATAACCATAGCAAAGTGTCCACTACTTGGAGGCCTAAGGCCTCACTGAATACACAACATATGTTTTATGTGAAGATGGGGTTAAGGGACTGTAGTTATAAGTCAGAAACCCCACTGTCTCTGCATCCCTTCCCCAAAATAGGCCACCTCTCTATGAAGAGGAAGGAGTATCAATTATATCTATATATCCCCTGTCACCATCTCTAGGCTTCATGTCTCTGTAAAAACAAATAGTGGCAAAACTTACCCTAAATCTCATGGGGATGAAAGGGACAGCACAGGGAATATGATCAATGGCACTGTAACAGCAGTGTGGGGTGACAGACGGTCGCTACTCTCGTGGCGAGTCTGGCTTAACATATAGACTTGTTGAATCACTAGGTTGTACACCTGAAACTAACGTAACATTGCGTGTCAACTATACTTCGATTTAAAAATAAAGTAAAAAAAAAAAAAAAAACTAATCCTAAATCTCCCTAAAAGGCATCAGAAGTCTATTAGCAGAGCTCCCCCTAAAACCTTAATTTCTGCCTCAAATGAAGCGATAAAATGGGTCTGATCCTTTTCCCGGTCCATGTCGTTCTCGAGTCTAGCTGACAGTGGCTTAGCCAAGAGCTGGGACATCTCCTCCGTTATCTGCTTCCATCACCAAGCGCCCACCACCTCCCCCCCCACCCCCAGCAATTCCTCCAGGGCCCAGGACCACCCGGCAAGTTTAATACCCTCACTTGAGGCAGAAGACAGGGGGAGTATAGAGGGTATTTATCTGGATGTATACCCGGCACTCCATCTGATAGGGACTAAATTGAGAGCGAACCCTTTATAATCAGACTGTCTTTTGGTATCTTGAAATTCCGTCTCATGGCAATCCAAAAGGTGAAAGTCTGGCAATCAAAAGAATGGTTGAGCCCAGGGACAGGAGGCAAACCTAATTTGGCAGCCCCTCAAACACAGAAAACCATGCCTTTCGAACTGAACGAATCCATCCCAAGTAAGATAATCCAGATTCATTTTTAAAACCAACAGGAAATTAATGAGTAAGACAATGAAAATCAAACATTGTTCAAAGAAACACCATGGCACAAATCCTCAGGAAGCAAAAGGATGATATTCTTTCCTTGCAAATCCAGAAGTACAGAGTACTCAGTCTCAAAAATCTGAGAAGTGAGTCAACCTGTCAGAATTCGAAGCTGCTATTTAAGACAATCAGCATGGCAGATATAATGGACCACTAAATGACTGTCTACAGCAAATGTGGATTTGATGAGGTAGTTGAAGACAATCAAGAGAAAAGTTGCATTTAGACTTAAAAAAAAATACCACATATAATGATTCCAAACTCATAAAACTTTGCATTGAATACAAGGTCATCCTCATTTTTATGCAAGCAAGCAATGTGAAATTTAACATAATTTCGCAAGCATTTATGGTATACATACTACATGTCAGCTATATGCTAAAAACAGGGATGGGAAAATAAGAAAAAGAAACATTCCTTGTTTTTGAATAGTTCCCAGTACAGAGGGGAGACAAGATGATTGCAGTAGATGGCAGAGCCTGGCTAGTTGCTCACCGGTATCCCAGGTGGACCACCTTCCTAACCCACTGCATCCAGATGGGGCTCACGGCCAGTTTTACCAGTGAAATGCTAGCAAGAAGTGTTATCTGCCACAGGAAGGTCAGGCCACAAATCTCCTGTGGCATCTGCTCTCTTCATTCATCAGTCAGCAGAGCTCAGATCTATGGAAAAGCCCAAGGCCAAAGCACACACTGGGGAGGGGACTGTGTGTACCGGAGAGAGAACCCTTTGCTGTGATAAGTCACTGTCACTTGGGCTTTGCCTGTTAAGTTAGTAGATTCTGACTACCGAAGAGTAAAATGCAAGATGTAGTTTCCAAAATAAAAGCACAAGAATGGGGAGCTCTGAGAACACAAGAATGAAACCCCTAAGTGACAGTAAGCAGGGGCAGGGAGGGACGAGATTCCTAAGGAAGAGGAAATTGAAGACTCATCCTGAAGGATGCACAGGATTTACCTGGGGTGGCGAAAGTGTGAAAGAACACTAAACTGCATGTAGGAATCGGAAGGGCATATAGGAACAGAAAAGACACTGGACAGGGGCAAAGTTTTGCCTTTTCACCTAAAAGCGATGGGGAACTCTTTAAATAGTCCCAGGAGTACTTCATATAGTATCAGATTTGTGGCTATAAGGTCCTCAGTGGAAAATGGTCTGGAAGAGTCCAGAGCCAGCGGAGGCAGAGGCCAGTTAACAGCCTGGGGCAGCCTCCCATAGCAGAAATGGGCAATGGCATGGCTTCAGGGTAGAAGCAGATGCAGGAGATTTACTTGGAACCAAAGAAACTTTTGGACCAACTACACATATGGTAGAATATAAAGAAAGAAAGATCACCAAGGAACGGAGGATTCTCAGGTTTCTGGATCAGACATTGGGTGAATGATGGCAGCAGAAGTGGAGACCAGCAGATTTACAGAGAATAGACTGGGCTTCAACCGTGTACAGAACCCCAAGGTGGTAAAGTCCAGAGGCAAGTGGATATCAGGGTCTATGGAAGTTCAGGGGTAGAAGTGTGTATTTAGAGGCAGTTGAAGCCACAGAATAGAGGAGATCCCATGGAGAGCAAACCCAGAGCCTGATGCACCAGCACACATGGAAACAGCATAGGGAGCACCTGCAAGACTGAGAAGAGAGACATATGTTTAAAAATCCTGGAAAGTTCATGGGAATATGGAGTTTTAAAAGATCATCAAAAGTAAGGACTGAGAAATAACCAAGCTCCCACATCTTGATAACCTTGTTGAAAGTTTATCTGGGGAAGGTATGAGAACCAGGGTAACCAATTGGGCAATGAGGCCTTAACAGAAATACCTATTTTTTAATCTAATTTTCCAAAATCCTCTCCATTTTTTAAATCCATGCAAATACTTTCATACGTGCAAAGTGAGTAAAACACGAATATATTTGTAATAAAAAACCAATAATAACATTAACAAACCATGAAAATCCCTTAGGGTGTCACCCAAGCGCATTCACAATCTGGTCCAAGTTACTCTGTGCACCATCACTCCTTCCTGGGTGGTGCCTGACTTTTCACAACTCCCTCAACCAGCTGATGCCTTCTCACTTTGTTCCCTCCACCTGGAACGCCTTCCCTCACTTTTCCACCTCGCAAATTCCTCATCATCATTCAAAACAGCTTCAATGTCTTCTGTTCCAAACAGCATCCCTTGCCCATACTGTACCCCAGGGCACATACTACTGGGATAAAACTGGCTTATTCACAAGTAGGCCTCATCCCCCGGGAGGCTGCAAAACTCATCAAAAACAGAGACAGCAACTGATTAATCTTCACATTTGTCCCACCAAGGATGTGACCTGTTATGTTGGCAGTCCCTCCCAAACAACCATACCTATGGTTACTCAGCTCCGTGTACAATCTTCTCCCTTCACTCTGGGCCTTACTGTGTTACTTGCTTTACCTAATAGAACATGGCAGACAACATCATGCCACTTGGAGGTCTAAGTCTTAAGAATACCTGGCAGCTTCCACTCTGGAATTCTTTGGAGCCGTGAGCTGCCTTTTGAGAAGTCAGGTGACCCTGCCCAGGAGACCATAGGAAGAGGCCACGTGAAGAAGATCACATGCTAAGACTGCATGGAAGAGAACCCAGGGACCCAGGCGACATCAAGAACCAAGGCTCCAGACATATTCTATTCAAGCCATCCTAGCTGAGGCACCAGACATGCGAATGAAGAGCCCAATCTTGAACATCCCAGACCCAGAAAACAGCACACTGAGCCTTCTTCACGTATTTGGAGTTATTCTAAGCTACTGAATTATGAAGTAGTTTGTAACGGAGCAAGAGATAACTGTGACCAACGGTAGTGGATACATATGTGTTCAAGAAGAGTTTACGATCAGTCCACTAAGCACCAGTCACTCTCATAGGAGCTAGGGGTTGAACAATGAACAAAACTGAACAAATATCTCTAACTTTATTTAACTAACATTCTAGGGGAAAGAAGGACAATAAATGCAGTTAAAATAAGAAGTATGATAGGGAGGGGTGATTTCTGGGGAGAAAAAGCAGGAAAGAGCAATACAGGAGATGGTTGGAGGGGTCACAATTATAAACAGTATGGTCAGGAAGGTTTCACAAAGACAGGAACAATCTTAAGCTGGAAAAGATGAGGAAACTAGACAGGTGGGTAACTGCAGAAGACCATTTCAGGCATAGAAAACAGCACGTGATGTATGAACCTGCTGGCATTGTTGGAGTAACAGCCACAAGATCAGGAGGCTGGGGGAGAATGGGAGAGGGATGGAAGAAGAGGTCTGAAAGGGAAGAGATGGTGTGCAGGGATCCCCAAGATCACCCAGGTTCCATGATTCACCAGGAGGACTCATAGGACTCAGCATATAGTCATTCTCATAGCTGTGATGTATTACTACTAGGCACAAGCTTCCAATGATCCACTTCCAGTAGACCGCCCCCCACCCAGCAACAAGTTTTGACATCATGTGTGAAATGTCCATCTACCAGAGAGGATCATTCGAGACTCAGCATCCATGGTTTTCACTGGGGGCTGGTCACATAGGGACCCTCTGCCTAGCATGTGCAAAAATTCCAGACCTTAGAAAAAGCAGGTGTTCAGTATAAACCATATTGTTTGCATAAAGAATAGCCATTTGCATAAGCCATTTTCAGAGAATGGTGGGAACCCTCCGCAAATCTAAGTTCCCAGATGCCAGTCAAGAGTCAGCCTTGTAAGCAGGTGTAAAGATAGGAGTCACAGGCCTGCTTCGCTAACTTTTTTGCACAGATACCCAGATCATGTAGCATCTTACAGGCCATCGGAAAGAGACCGGAGCCAACAGAGGATCTCGGGTAGAAGAAGGACATGACCTGACTAGAATTTTAAATGTCACTCTAGCTTTTGTGTTGAGAAAAGACCTTTCGTGGGGGGCATGAGGCAGAAACAGGGAAACTAAAATTCACTGGAAAAACAAAAACAAAAATACCATGAACCCCAGCACACTAACAGAAAAGCTGGAAAGAAGCAGTGAGATTCTGAATGTATTGGGAGAGTGGCATCTCTCTGAGTTGCAGATTGACTGCAGGTTAATCACACAAGGAAGAGAGTAGTCACAAACTGTGACAAGGATTTCTGGCCTGAACAACCAGCAGGGTGACACTGCCATTTAATGTGATGGGAAGACTGTGGGGGGAGTAGATCTGGAGTATGGGATCAGGAGTTCAATTTGGGGCTTGCTAAGTGTAAGATGCCTACCTGACATCCAAGCAAAGGTGGCAAGGAAGCTGCTACTTTGAGTCTGGAGCTCAGAGGAGAGATCTGGACTGGAGCTAGAGAGATGATATTTGGGTCCATAATGCTGGAGGAGCTCATCCAAAAGCATCTAAATCTCACCAAAAATGCTCAAGCAGACTTCAACTTGCTTTAAAATTAAGCTGGGTTTTGCTCATGTCTAGGTAAAGGATTCAAGGTTTTAAAGGCTGTGTCTTCCACCTTTGAATACCAAAAGGTAAATGCAGACCCCTTTCTGATGCCAGAGTTCCCAACAGGATAGCCACATCCGTAAGAATGTCAGCGTAAGGACTGCCTGGGACCTGAGCTGTAGACCAGCTGTTTCCAAAAGCAGCTGAGAGAAATCAGCAGAGGAGCCTTAGACTTGAACTGTCCATTTGGGTAAATGGCTTATGACCTTTTGTGATTTTTTTGAAGTTTATTTATTTAGAGAGAGAGCAAACACAGCATAGGAGGGGGGCAGAGAGAGAGAGAGAGAGAGGGAGGGAGGGAGGGAGGGAGGGAGGGCCTGATGTGCAGAGCCTGACACGAGGCTTGATCTCAGGAACCCTAAGATCATGACCTGAGCTGAAATCAAGAGTCAGATGCTTAACAGACTGAGCCACCCGGGCACCCCCATTTGTGACCACTTAAATTTAAATTGAAAATTCAGTTCTTCAGTTGCACTACCACATTTCAAGTATTGAAAAACCGTAAGTGGCTAGAGGGTGCCCTGTTTGAAAACACAGATATAGAACATTTCCATCATCACAAAAAGTTTCTATGGACTTTACCACTTTAGACTTTCCAAGAGAAAATCCAAAGCTCTGCATATTAATAGGCCCCTCAGATGATTTTAATAACCAATTTCTTCAGAAAACATAGTCTCATAAAAATCTGACATTACCATTTGCCCAACCTCCACACAGAGGATCTATGCCACAGAATGCCCTGGGAATGGGATAAATACTTGGTTAACTAAGCCATTTGAGCACAGTGCTCCAAACTACAAATCAGGGCTGTGGCTCCCAACATGAAGCGATTACTGCAGCCCAAATCCTGGTCAGCAAACCCTATATGTAGGTCATGGTGGGAGTATGGGTGGGGGGAGGGGCGTGGGGATGGGAGCAAGAGAGGTGTGGGGGAGGAGGAGAGGGAGGGGTGTAGCCAGGACAGAGAGAGGTATAGGAGGGAAGAGAAGGAGGTGTAATGGAAAAGAGAAGGTCCAGGGGCCACAAACTCAAATACCTACAGCAGGCCAAAGGGCAACAATGGCTTACATGGGCCATAAAAAAGAAAATAACAACAGAGTAAAAAGGTAAGCCTGAGGTAGTAACATACTTTGGGGAGGCCATAATGGAGCAGAGAGCAGAAGGATTCCTGCTTAAAGAGAAGAGGGATGTCTCGTTTCCAACTGATGGTTGCTACGTGGGAAAGTAAAGCCCAATGCAGTCAGAGCTTCCGATTTGTTTTTCCTCCCAGAGAAGACAGAAATCTGGATCTTTGCATGAAGTCTCCAAATATTTAAACATGGCAACTCAGTCAAAATGTGAAACTGAGCAGAATTGAAAAACCAGGTCTGTGGGTCCCAGCGGGCCCCACCAGCCCTGTGTCTGTAAACTCAGAGGCTGCTCTATGCAGGTCAAGTGAAGAACCAAAAGCAAGTTAGCAGCATGCACCCTGCTGGTGGTGAGTCAGTCCTATCCACACGCTGGGGACAAACAGCTGGGGACAAACATCGAGTCCACATAGTAGAAGAGAGGAAATGAATGAATAGGAAATAAAGCACTCCAGTACATCAGTGCCCAAAAAATTGAAAAGCATTTTAGGAATCCACTCTGGTCCTAGTTTATGTATACAGGAACCTTAAAATCTGGAAACAAGACATCAAAAACTGAAAAAAGTTCAAGAATTCAGGATTTCCAGCCTATTCCTCCAGTCAGGCCCATATACCAGATTCTTGTTACTGTACAAGTTTTTAGATGCTGACCCCACAATTTATCAGAAAACAGAATTATTACTCTTATCTTGCTCAGATTTGGGAAGCTGGTCTCAAGGGTAAAAGAAATAATTCAAAATATCTGAACACAGAAGAGATTCCTTCTGGCAAATGTACCAAATGTTTCTTTACTTAAAAAAAAAAAAAAAAAAGGTATTCTCCTACAGTCAAATCCACAAATCAGCTTAAAATTCCAGCATACCCACTATCCCATGACCTCAATGTTCATATTATCTCATTCATTTCGACTCATAAACACACTATACATTCTCATTACTAAACAAGTCTTTCCCTTAATCACTTCAACCTCATTTAGTTTGTGTGTGGGTGTATGAAATATATATATATTATATTATATATATATTATATATATATATAAATGGTCAATTAAATAAATTATTTGAACCCTGCCGTGAGACTTCATTCATGGCAGGAGAGACGGTTGCTAATGATAGGTTGATCTGGAGAGGTCTAAAACACAGGATCTGCTATCAAAAGAGTTTAAAATCAAATGAGTTCAGCCTTACCAGATGATTTCAGTAGATTAGTAGTTCTCAGCCCAAGCTGGACATTAAAATCATCTTTTTAAAACACCTATGCCCAGGCTCCACTCTAAACCTACTGAAGTAGAATCTTGGAGAAAGGGACTTGGGCATTTGTATTATTTAAAATGTTGAATGATAAATTAGAGGTAACTAATGATCAGCCAGGGTTGAGAGCCCCTGCAGGATACGGCTCAATTACCCATTCACCTGTGACACGTAATTTCGATGATAAATTTAACTAGTTACTCAATGATCTCCACCTTGAACTACATGAGAAGACAATCTCCTCTCCACTAACTACTTAAGTAAATTGGATTTAGAGCCCGGACACTGATAAACTACGAGGATCCAAAGACAAGCAACCCCATAATTCTTGCCCCTTAGTCAATTCACCTTCCCCGTCAAGTTCATCAAATGGCAGGGAGGGGAGAAGGGGGCAATAGGAAACTCAAAGTCCCAGATTTCAAAACATAATTAAAGCCTTCCCAAAATCCCCTCACAGTCCTCAACATCTTACCCAATTCTGGCTTTATCTGATGCTGATTCAGCTGGTTCCCCACATTCCACAAATACCAGTCTTCTTTGTTCTCAGCAGAAGTTTGGTACTTCTCACATGTTGTCCACAAAATCCAGAATGGCCTCCTGGCTTCACTTACCCTCCAAACTCTAGATACCTCACCTCTACCCTCAATCTTGAAATCTGTCTTTCTCCCATCTAAATTATTCAAGGCCCTGAAAGAAATGGGCTTAATTTATATTCATGTTCCCACCCATTTTTTCTTTCTAGCACTCTCCACCTGAATATCTAAGAGATTTTGCCCATGTTTCCATCTGTAATCAGACTAAGGAATGTTTTTCATACTTGACTTGCAAATCCTGCAATATTAGGCTCAGAAACTAGACTTCTTCCCAATACATGTAGACCCGTACTGCATAAGATACAATCAAGAGGAACTTGTGCATGTCACAACTCTCTGAAAGAAATAAAATTCCCCTCTTTAGGTTGATAGGTGATCATAGCAGTTTATAGATGGAATGGTCTTTTAGAGAAAAAAAACTGTAAAAAATAAATAAGATGGGTACATTCCAATGCACAATAACCTACTGGGCAGTGCAGTTAGTGACTATGAGTAAGGACCTACAGACTCAGTTCCCGGGTTCAATTCGACCACGTATCTGTCATATCTCTGTGTCTCTTTTTTCCCTGCTGTAAAAAGGAAATATTAGGACCTGTCTCATGAAGTCATTTAACATATGTAAAGTTCTTAACAACAGTGCCTGCATAGCAGCAGTAAGCCTAATTCATGTTAGTTATTATGTTTTTATTGCTGAGTGCAAGGCTAAACATCTTGCTGTCCAGGGGAGCAAGCCTTTTAAATTTCTTTCACTGATTTCAAGAAAGTGAATTTGTGACAAGTTGTTTTTCAAATTGAATTTTGACATTTCTGGTCTTTTCCCATTATTTTCTAAATTCAGTGAATGAAAGCATGGAGTTTGTTAGATTATTTCTTGACATTTTAGTTCCATTAGGAATGCCATTTAATATTAGTTAAGCCTTGTTATGAATACAATGCTATTTAAAATGTAACTATGGGAGAGAGATATTTAGGGAGAGAGAAAATATCACTTGCCACTTACTAAATTGAGATTTTAAAAGCCAAAGAAGGGAGGGAGAATTTATAAACTGTGGGTGACCTTTAAATGTCCTATGTGCTAATATATAAATGTAAACACAGAAAAACGTAATAACTGGTAATAGTAAATTAATCAATACAATTACATTATAGGTTCTGATATGATAAATTATGCTTTCAGTACAGAATATCAATAGCTTTTTAACACCTTTTAAGATCAAATTATCAGTGCACTAAATTTCATCTAGTTTATCTAGATGAATTAGGTAAATTTCAACTAATTTACCCTGCATGTCATTTATAAGTATGTAGCTTCTTACTTCTATTACTTGGACAGCTCCACATACTAAAGTTCCAAATATACAAGATGTTAGAGCATAAATTATTTTAAATACTGAGTTAAAAATAAAAATAAGTTTATCACCTCATTAAGATAATCTTTCAATGACATTTACTGGAATAATTTGTCTAGAATAATGTCGTTACTATTAACCTTAGCTTACTTTCAGAAGTTAGTGTAGTTACTATTAACCGTAGCTCACTTTCAGAGGCTTACTTTCAGAAGCTCAGGAGGAGGATTGGTTACTTGAGCAAATATCAGTTTTTAACTGAATTACACAACACAGAACAGCATACACTTTGAAACAATGGGGGGAAATGGGGTAGATACTCATATACTTCTGTAGGCCATTTATATAGTTCTCACGCCATGAAAACAAATATTGAAAGCCACTGACATCTAAAGCAAGAGTTCATGACTTGTCCTGTTTGAGGAGAATTTAGGGCCTGATGTTCCATCTGAAGATTCAAAGAATTAAAAGGTGCCCTTTGAAGCCTTCATTAAAAGATTTCATTGAAGAAGAGACAGAGTCCCAGTATGTTACCCAAACAGCTAATATGAATTCTAGCGTCCAATTCTGAACACGCATTGCACACTTAAAAGTATTAGTCACTTAACTTTTACGTATATCTGATTTCGGGGACAGATCTGGGAACTATCTTTATGACCATATCAACAGTCACCCAGGATCTGACACAGCGCACACACTAGTAAATACTCCTAGAATATGTGGCATTAAACTAAAGACACTCAAAAGGTGGACGGCTTAGTGTAAGCAAACAGCATCCTTCTACGTAAGTTCCTGCCCCAGTCACTGATGGAGAACAGCTCACAAAATTAAATTCCAAGGGCTCCATCAGTTGTAACTTCCGAGTATCTGTTGCTAGCACCAATCAACTTTCTAACTCCAAGGAGCAAAAGTGGGGCGGGCCTTAGCCGGGGTCAAAATTCACACCTGACTGAGCAGCACCTTCCAGCGCTCCCTTGAGAAGCGTTTTCTCAAACACCTAAAGCTGTGCTTCTCAAACTTTAACAGTCATTCCAATCACCTGGGAGCTTGTTTAAAAGCAGATTCAGAGGCAGTGGGCCTGGAGCAGGGCATCAGACTGTGCATTTGTAGCGAGCCCCCAAGGGACTCCCATGCAGCGTTGCCTCCCAGCACCCTTTGAGAAGCAAGGCCCACAAACGCCCAAAGACATCCAGGTCACTTATACTAGTAACGAAAGTTGGCGGGCACAGGTAGCTTCCAATAAAGTCTACTGGGTGCTGTGTCCTCTGCGCGTCGCCACCGGGTCCTGGGGCACCTGGCAGGTGCCTTGGCCTTGGTGCGCTCGCGGGTAGCCCGCCCCACAGCCGCGCCCCCACTCCGCGCCCCAGCGCTCACCTTCTCCCTGGTCTTCAGGTACCGCTGCAGCGCCTGCTGCGTGAGCTCCCGGACACGCAGCTGGCCCTCCTTGCAGGGCACCACGATGCCGGTTCTGCCGAAGCACACGGTCACTTTCATCCTGGCCCCCGGCGCCCACGCCGGGCCCGGCCGAACAGGTGTCCGGCCCCACGGGCGCAGCCCACACTCTGGGGGTTCGCCCGGCGCGGGGGGGTCCGGAGACCCGGAGCACCTCTCCCCCGCGCCCCCTCAGGGCCCGGGGTTCGCGGCAGCGCCCCTCCTCCCGGCGCAGGCGGCCCCGGGGCGGGCGGCAATCGGGGAAGGGGGCGGCTGCGGGAAGGGCTACCTCCCAGGTAGCTGGTGGCCGGGGACGCGGCTGCACTGTGGCCGGGCTCCTCCTCCTCCTGCTCCGTCTCCTGCTCGGGCCCGGACAAGGCGGCTGCTCCGAGCCCGCCAAAGCGAAACTGCCGGGCCAGCTCTGGCCCTGGCCCTGCCCCCTGGCCCCGGCCCTGGCGGCGGCGGCGGCTGCGGGGCCGACTCCAGGCCCCGGGCTGGAGTGGGCGGCGGCGGCGGCGCGCGGGGCCGGAGTTGGGAGGAAACTTTTGCGCCGGATCCCAACTCCTCGGCGGCGCGCGGCGCTCTGGGCTCCCGCGGCCCCGGGGCCGGCCTGGGCCCGGCTCTTAAAGGGGCCGCGGCGCTCCCGGGCCCCGCCGCGCACTCGGCTGCGCGGGGCGGGGGACCGTGCAGCCGGTAACAGGAGCCCGGGAGCCTCGTCCCCTCACTCGATCTCTCCCTGGCTCTGTCCCTCCTGCACACACGCTGAGCTCTGGAGAATTGTAACGGGACCTGAGAGCTACCCACCGGGGGATTGAAACCGGATCTCATAAAGCAACCTTGAAGGATTAGCTAGGAGACTGCAGAGCTACACCGTTAAAACGTGAGGCTTGGAGCGAGATTCAAGGAAAGCCTGAGAGCAGGTGCTTGTCGCCACGCCCACCAAAAACACCGGAGGAGTGGCAGCTCACAGGTACTGAGCTGCAGGGATGACCCAAGGGCCTGCCAGGAACCTCGTCTTAAGCAGAGCACCGATTCTGTCCTCTGGAGTCCTGAGATGACAAAACTGAACTCCCAAGGGGTTCTTGGGGATAACGTGGGAGTGGAACTCTTCCTTCTACAGAAGACGACACTGAGATTTTCCCCAAAGGTCACATTCCAGACCCAGATATGATAGCCCATTTTTACATACATCCTTCAGAAATGTGCCTCCTCTTGTGCATTTGACTAGAAAAACAATTTTAAACACGGGAAGGCTCACGATTTGGGAGGCATGTGTCCACCACCAATTGAAATAGGAGTATCTGAAAAAATAATTCAAAAAAAAAATTTGTGTCGTTCTTAGGTCACAGATCAATGAGCTCCTTTGAGTCTAACAACAACCCCGTAAGGTATTATTTTTCCAATTTTGTGCATGAAGAATGGTGCTGAGGGAGGTTAAGGAACTGAACTGACCATGAAGTTAGTTGTGCTCAGAGAAACTCAGTTGTTCCCATGCTAAATTTCTGGTCTCCCCAAATTGTTTTTCCAGCAGTCTAGTTCATCCAGCACCATACTCAGGGCTACATCATGTGTTTTCCTACAAAAGAATTTGTTCCTTTGTCAGGACACATTTAGGGGCTTCTGGATGGCTCATTGGGTTAAGCATCTGACTCTATCTCCGCTCAGGTCATGGCCTCAAGGTTTGTGAGTTCCAGCCACGCTTCTGGTTCTGCAGGGACAGCACAGAGCCTGCTTGGGATTCTGTCTCTCCTCTCTGCCCCTCCCCCGCTTGCGTTCTCCTATGCGTGCACTCTCTCTCTCTCTCTCTTTCTCTCAAAATAAATAAACTTTAAAAAAAAGTCACATTTAAATTGAACTTGATTACCTAGAACAGTATGATAATGTATAGGAGATTAATGGGCTTATGAATTTTGAAAATTTTTAAATTTTATAACTCATTCATACATGTAATATATATTGGTTTTCTTCTGTATAGGACCTTATATAAATAAGGTCAGTGACATCAAAGAGGATCACACAGACCAAGTCTATTTGAAAATATATATTAGTATAATTTGGTAGCAAACACAATACAAACTAATTTAAATAAACTAAAGACAGAATCACTTTCCTCATTCTTTTTTCTCATAAAATCAGAAGATCCAGAGAGCACTCCTCCGAGGCAAGATTGAATCTGGAGACTAAACCATGTCCTCAGGGGCCATCTTTCTAGATCTAATGGCCCTGAGTTCCTCAGGATTTCCCCAGAGGAGGCAAAGATGGCCACTCCCAGTGTTCCCGATTTACATAGCCCTAAAGACAGGCATCTCAGACATCAGTAAGCCTTTTCTGGTAAGGGCTTGCATATCCAAGCTTGAGTCACATACCTTCCCTCAGTCAAGATGATTGGCCAGACCTGGTTCACCTGCCACTAAATCATGTGAACTGAAACCCAGAGGGTAAATACCCAAAATATGGGTCAACAAAATATATTGAACCACCACAAAATATAAAATTGCTTTCCAACCCTCGAGGGGCTTATAGATAAATAGCAGGGGAGACAAGGCCTACAGATGTGAAAAGTTCAACAGCAACTATAAAACAACAGTAAATTTGATAATTCTACTGAATGTTATTGATTTATATGTATGCCATGCCCTGTTTAAAGTGACTATAACATAGAAATAAAAATGGAGATATGATATATTACATAACAACATAGAGATACCTATGTATCATATAAAAACAGAGAGATACCTATGTATCATATATTATGTATCTGTATCTTATTTTCCTTTGCAATAATCTTACAAGAGAGGTACTTTTGTTACCCTCCTTTTAAAGATGAAACTGAGTGGGGCGCCTGGGTGGCGCAGTCGGTTAAGCGTCCGACTTCAGCTCAGGTCACGATCTCACGGTCCGTGAGTTTGAGCTCTGCGGCGGGCTCTGGGCTGATGGCTCAGAGCCTGGAGCCTGTTTCCGATTCTGTGTCTCCCTCTCTCTCTGCCCCTCCCCCGTTCATGCTCTGTCTCTCTCTGTCCCAAAAATAAACGTTGAAAAAAAAAATTAAAAAAATAAATAAATAAATAAAGATGAAACTGAGGCTAAGGGAGGTAAGGTCACATTCTTAGCAAGTAGCAGAGGCTGAACTAGAACCCAGGCAGTCTGACTCCACCAGAGTCTTGCTAGTAACTACTATGCTGATCTTACGTGGTAAGTACCAAATCAGTAGAGCACAGAAACAAATATTAAGGCTATGCATTAATATGAGACCCTTTTAATGTTTTGTATTTTATGGACATGTAGAATGATACAGAGCAAAGCTTTTTAGCTGATGAAATGACTATTCTATATCTTCTTGGCTTGTTTGGTTTTTTTTCTCCTCACTTGCTCCAGACTCTTACTCTTCTGCTCAGATAATGAAGAATCCTTGCTCTTCTCCACACTGCAAACTTCCTCTGGGCCCATCTTTAGCCTCTCTCCAATATCTAGAGCCCCCTGTGTCTTGGCTTTCAGAAGCCCCAGGTTAACCAGGAAGAACACACAGGCTGTCCACGTCCCACTTGCAGAAAGATTGGCATCAGCTCCCGTGACATGTAGCAGAGGCTATGCGGTTGTAAGATGAAGGGAGAGAGGAAGCTAGGCACGCATATGAACAATGCATTGTGCAATCCTGCACACCATGGAGTGAACTTCAATGACCCCAAGCTAGTAATTAGAAAAAGAGTTTAGCGTCTATTAATTCATGTTTATTAAGTAGCCAGATTTAATTTGTTCTCTGGTCTTATCACAACATACATAGAAACAACTTATATATTAAGCGATCTAAAAGAACGTAGTTACAACACAGATACTCATGCCCGGCAAATTCCTAAATCAATATTTCATGCCCCATGGGACTCCTGGACAGAAGAAATAAATAATTTGCCTTGATTGAGTAACACTAGAGGATTCTAGGCCTGGGTTCCATTTTCTTGTTTTGCCTGTTGGATGGATAAATATTGCCTGTGGTGTGATATTTTCCCATTTGTTATCCAAAAGCTTAGCAAGTTGTGGAGTAGCCAGTGAAAATTTTATGCAGAGAACAATAATACTAACCAATATTATTAAACTTCTCTGCCTTACACAAAGTATAACTAAAATGTCAGGTACCATTAGGCATGTATTAAATAAAAAATGGTAATTTTTATATAGAGTTGACCAGGCATCCATTCTAATGTTTAGCACCATTAAAACAGAAACAATTTTCACCCCTCAAGGCATTTTATATGACAAGCAATATTTATCTCCAATTCAGTAAATGTGGTTTGTTGGTTTGTTTGTTTTTTCATAATAATCTTCTTTCTAAGACCTTTGGAACAAGTAGTACAACACAATATGTTATTTGCTTCCTTGCGAATGCAGGTGCCAGAGTGATATCATAAAAGAAGAAAAATGGGTATGATTCTTCATTCTTTCCTTCCATGTTTAAAAGCAAAGAGTTTGGGCTATTGTGTAACTTGGCAAGAATGGGTTTTTCTTAAGAGATGTTTGTCTCTAAGTGCCTGATGGCATTCATTTGTTGACTGTTTCTTTGTTGACTCTTTCTGTAGCTCTCCTTAAAACACAAATAACAATGCTATACACCCCAAAGGGAGTATTGTGGGCTTTCAGATTTTTGAAAGGTCCTTATTTATGCCTTTTCTATAAGTAACACTCATAAGTCTCCACAATGATACAGCTAGACCTCTCCTCCTTATACTGAATTCCACTCGATGGATAATAATGTACTGCTTTGATTTATGTTTTCCTGAAGAAGAAGAAGAAAAAAAAAGCCTGCATCAAGTGATCATATCTTTAAAAAAATTTTTTTAATTAAAAAAAAAACAACCAAAAGCAAGGAAACTCTTCAACTGATGTTGTGATAAGAGTTGATCAGGGGGTGCCTGGGTGGCTCAGCTGGTTAAGCATCCAACTCTTGGTTCTGGCTCAGGTCAGGTCAGGTTGGGGAGGTCAAGCCCTGCATTGGGCTTTCCACTGCTGGTGCAGAGCCTGCTTGGGATTCTGTCTCTCTCCCTCTCTCTCTGCCCCTCTCATGTCTCTCTCTCTTTTAAAATAAATAAATAAACTTTTTTTTAATCATAAAAAAAGAGTTGGTCATTAGTTCCTTGGTTGTCCTCGTTGTGTGATCTTGCAAAGCATATCAGGACCCACGAATCCTGACCACTAGGAACAGGTCCTACCCTTAGCAGCAAGTTCCAGACCCTCTCACCACTAGGCTTTAGTGACTGTTAAACTGGAGGCAATGGTGATGATCAGGGATATTCTCCAACATGCTCAGTTGTCCCACGAAGCTCCTGAGGTGAGGTTGCCATCAAGGCTTCTCTTTTCACCGTCCTCCCTCATCCTGAGGCCTCCTTCTATGCTCATTTATATCCCTTTAGTTGGAGAAGTGAGGTGGTGTTCATATAATTGACTGGAGGTAGAGAAAGAACTGAGATTTAACACCAGATGCTTCAGTGTGTAAAAGGATTACAGGCAGGACAAGGAGACTGGAGCTACACAGACCGGGTTCCAAAGCACTCAGCCACTTGCTGGCTAATTCACTGCTGGGCAGGCTTCACTGTGTTTCTTCACCAAATGGGATGATGACATACATAAGGCACCCAGCACATAATAGGCAAAACGTATTGCCCTCTGCCCACCTTGATTCTGTTTACTAGTATTTCTAATGCCACTTCTTCTCACTGCTCCTGAATCTACTTCCAGAAAGAAACATATCAAATGATACTTAGAAGTCACATATCATTCTCATCAAAATTTCTGAAGCCCAAGGTTAACTTGCTCTGTAATGAAGGTGCCACACTCAACAGCACAATAATAAGATTTCTGTCAGGTTTCACAATCTCCATATTATTTAGTGTGAGGCTCAAAACACAATCCTGGAACCCAGTGGTCTAATACATGAGAATCACAGAATTCCAGAGCTGGAAGGGAACTTGGAGATTATTTGTATAATCTCTTCACTTCATAGATGAGGAAACTAAGGACAGGAAAGGTCAAGTGACCAGCCAAAATCAGTACCCAGGTCCTTCAAGTCACTCCAATGCTTTCTTCACTTTCCTGTCTGCCTGCTAATAATAGAATTTAAAACAACAGATATTTGGTGCACCTGGGTGGCTCAGTCGATTGAGGGTCCGACTTCAGTTTGGGTCATGATCTCCAGTTCATGAATTCAAGCCTGGTGTTGGGCTCTGTGCTGACAGCTCAGAGCCTGGAGCCTGCTTTGGATTCTGTGCGTGTGTGTGTGTGTGTGTGTGTGTGTGTGTGTCTCTGTCCCTCCCCGACTTGTGCTCTCTCTCTCTCTCTCTTTCTGTCTCTCTCAAAAATAAATAAACATTAAAAAATTAAAAGAGTAAAAATAAAACAATAGATATTTGACCAACATTGGCTCAAGGCTTTGAATTCTCATTGAGCCAGGTGGTGACAGTAAGGAGGTCATTCTTCTATCAGTTCCTAAAGTTTCAGTTTAAACTTAAGACTCTGAATCCTTGAACACCTGGGTGGCTCCGACTTCGGCTCAGGTCATGATCTCACAGTTTGTGAGTTTGAGCCTTGCATCAGGCTCTGTGCTGGCAGCCTGGAGCGTGCTTCAGATTCTGTGTCTCCCTCTCTCTCTGCCCCTCCTCCACTCACGCTTTGTCTCTCTCTCAAAAATGAATAAACGTTAAAAAAAATTTTTTAAAAAGACTCTGAACCCTTGTTCTTGCCACGATTGTAAATCTCAAAAAGATTTGCTGAGTGTTAAAATGACTATTTCAGAAAATAGAAAACCATCAAAGGATTTGAGGTAGGACAGTGATGCGGTCAGGTTGGTGGTGGGTAGAATACAGAGGACCTGTGAGACAGATAAAAGCCCTGCTACGTTCACTCATTCCTTCGTTCATTTCTTTATGCAGCAGTATTTACTCAACACCTATAAGCAGCTGAGCACAAAGTGATCACAAAGCTTAGCCTCTGGCAAGGAAGACTCATGACAAATGACTAACCAAATAAAATATTTACAGATTGTGAAAAGGTGTAACGAAGGGGATGAACAGTAGGCTGGGTGACAGAGAATAAATGGGTAGGAGGCAACCTGTTTATATTGGATGAACAAGAGAAAATAACTTTGTGAAGAACCCAGAGAATAAGGAGCAGGGGATGAGGTTGAAGAGATTGTCTACGACAATGACCTCCAAAATGACTAAGGCAATTTAGATGATGAGAATGGGCAGACTGGAGTGATCTTCTGGGATCTGTCCGAGATAAAAGGTGGCAAGGTTTCAGGAGGAATCAAGAAAGACTGGTTTCTAGTTAGGAGGTGACATTATTAATTGAAGACAGAGAATCTTGGAAGGGCGCAGGCATGCTGAGGGTGGTAGGGAAAGAACAGTCAGTTCAGTTTGGGGCATTTTGAGTTTAATGTGCCTGAAGGGAACCTGGTAGAAGTGTTTGGTTAGCCAGAAACACAAGGTTTGCAGCTCAGAAACCTGAAGACTAGATATTTAGATTCAGGGTCGTACATTTAGAGGTCAACTTATCAGAATGGAAGAGATCGGCCAGAGAAAGAATTTGTAAAGAGAAGACAACAGGGCTTAGACTAGAATCCTGCAGATTGCTAGGATTTAAGAAGAGAGAGGTCCAGCAGACTTAAGCGTGTGTATGGGGATGCATTATAAATTACAAGTTCTTCTTTTTTTTTTAAGTTTATTTATTTTGAGAGAGAGAGAGAGAGAGAATGCATGAGAGATCAGGGAAGGGGCAGAGAGAGAGAGAGAGGGCGAGAGAGAGAATCCCAAGCAGACTCCATGCTCTCAGCACAGAGTCCCACATGGGACTGACCACACAAATCTGAGATCATGACCTGAGCCAAGATCAGGAGTCACACACTTAACCGACTGAGCCACCCAAGCACCCACAAGTTATTGTTCTTATTCTATATAAGGTGTTGTCAGTTTCAAAGATGTGATAAGAAAGGATGCTACTGCCCTAGTGAAGCCACAATGGTAGAGAACAGGAAATTTAATGTTAAGAATGGGAAGCAAGATAGTTTGACTGAAACAGATAGGCTTCAGTGGAGCATGACATAGGCTGTAAGCTGATAAAGATACAGGAAGAAGGAAATGAGTGAGGAAAATGACTGAGGGAGAGCTTTAAGAACTAGACTGAAAGTTTGGATCTGCTTCACCAAAAAAATACCCTCCAGGTGCTTGGCAAAGGAGTAATATGCATAAAATAGCATGTGATAGTCATGATTCCGACGTCTTCATGTATAAAGAATCGGGGTAGAAAGTGACTGAAAGTCAGGAATGATCCAAAAGAATGTTGGAGCAAATCACACAAAACTAAATTCAAGTATGTTAAATGTTAAATGTAAATTTGTCATATGTGTACGTGGTTGTAGAATATCTCCACCTGTACATGTGTTCTTCCAAAGTAATAGACTATGTGATTGTTTCATGTCCAGTCCTATGATTATACTATTCCATGCATGGGAGGTAGGGGAGTTGCCCTATGACTCAGGGTCCAATCAGACAAACAGAACACACACCCTATCTCAAACAAAGGGAATCAAATATAAGAAATTAATTACATTGTTGGTGGAAGAGCTGAAAAGCCAAACAGGGAATAGTAAGGCAACTCAAAGATTAGGCGTAGCATGAAGCTGCTTCTTTCTCTAGGACTCACTGGATTCTGGGAGGAGTGAGTGTTAGCAGGACCCAGAAGCTGAACAGCCTAGCATAAGCTAGATCTGTAGTGGAGACTGCCTGATAAAAGCTGGGAGCACAGGAGGAGGAACTTTCCAGAAGAGACCTGGAATAGGAGTTACAGTCCTGAAAACACATAGAAGGGAGAGGGTCAGGGAGAGGGAGGGAGAGAAAGAGAAAGGGGTAAGTGGGGAAGGAGGGTAGAGGGGTGAAGGAGGGAGGAGGAGGAAGGGAGAGAGAGAAGGAGGGATAACCATACCCCTAGACTCTTTCTCCTGCCCTCCATGCTTCTCCCAGTGTCTCACACTAGCTGATCTATCTAGAAGTCAGTGAGCAAGGAGAAGGGCAGGGAAATATTTGGGACTGGGTCAGAAGGTCTTTCCTGGCAGGCTTCTATAGTAATTCATAAATAGAAATTTTAATTCTCACTAACATTTTAGATTTAGGAAAAGCACTAATAATGTTTCCAGTTCAATTTGGTATATTTGTGAAAATAATATTTTCTCCCAGTCTAGACTAAGTTCATGCTTTTCTCGAGAGAAAGTGCTTCTACATTTTAACAGTGAAATAGCAGCTTTTCTCTGATTGCCAGATAACTATTAATTTCCATCAATTGAGAAATAAAAAAATTCCTACCCTTACTCAGTCATCAAACTCAAATTAATAGTTTTGTTTAGCTATGATTACACAGGCCTACAAGCAACAAATCCAAAAATCCCATTAATATTGAATGTTGAATATGTCAAACTACAATGCTATCTGATAGTATTTCATTTGTTTTACATGCCACAATTTTAGGCACTAATCCATGGATTTATGTTGGAAACTTTGAAGACTATTCAAGTTTAAAGTTGTGATTGCTTTGTATAAAATTATTTGTAAAAGCCTTTAATACTTTACCACATGTGTACGTGAATAGTGAGTGTGATTTTTATTTCAACACTATCAGGAAAAGTTGATTTACTTAGTATTTGTCCGTCATGAGTGTGTATTCTTGTTAGTACATATTTGTTACAACTTTTTGCAGTTATCTTCAAGCTCATTTTTATATAACCAGAATGTAAGTATAATAAAGAATATACATAGGTTATATATGGACTTCAACATATCTCATTAGACCTAAAAGGGGGAATTTCTCAGCAAATAAGAACTATCAATTTGCAAGTACAAAATAAGTTTTTCATACCCGATACCCACCAATGGGAGTATCACTGATGAGTAGCAAATGCTGGTCATGACCTCTCCCAAACCCAATGAGCTTTTTCTAGCTGCAAATTCCTTATTGTAGACCCCTACTCAAAACAGCAATATCAGGCTCTTTGAAGGACTAGGATTGCTGCTGATTATTCTAAGAGTGGCTTCTGATTCAACGACAGCCATCCAAAAGCCAACTGATGACCCAAGACATGACCTGATGTTAAGAGCTATACCTGATCATCAATGATCAGCTAAGCTGGAGGCTGGAGATTAGAGAGGCTTGGTTACCTGTCAGTGAAAGAACTAAAAGGCCACTTCAATTCTGGAGACCCCAGGGATCCAGGAAAAAGAAGAAAGCTCTTTTGGAGCTGCCTCAGCTCTCGGTGAGCCTCCCAGGATCAACCTGAAGGCATTGTCGCAGCAACTGCCATTCTTTACCAAATTATTTTTTTTTCAATACATTATTTTGAGCAAGGACAATCCGTAAACTGAAAATAACTATTTCTAGCAAAGAACACACGTGCTAGTAAATTAAAAAAGAAAAAAGTTCATGAACAGTAAGTTAATGAACAATAAGCTTTGGACCCAAGGGTTTTGAAATATATCGTTACCATTACGAACTAGATTATAACTGGAGTAACCTGGCAGTCCATGCATACTTGAATAAAATTTCTTGAGGAAAGGAAGTTGAACACTGATTTTTAAGAGTTAGTAATGATGTCAGGAGTGGGAAAATCCAGACCAAGAGTCATGCCATGTGACTTTTCTGCATTCCAGCATAGAGACATGGATGTTTCCCTCTAACGTCCTAAATAACATTTGTACGTTGCACTATGGAACTATTTGGAAGTTGCACTATGACAGACACATACAGAAACAATGAAACTCCATTCTCCAGAAACAACGTGTCAGGAGGAACTCCTCGGAAGAGCATTTGAACCCCCCTATAGCAATAGTGCATGCTGTGATGTATCACACGGGTCCACCTTGAGGACTGAACACTCATTCTCCTGGTGCCAGAATTGTTAGCAGCTGAGTCTCTTAGCTGAAATGCTGTCCAGGAATCTTTCTCAGTGGAATAGGGCCTCCCTGCCTGAAATCATACCTTATCCATGGGGCAGCCCACATGTCTACATACACTGAGTGATCTAGTTGGAGCAGGGAGTATAAAAGCCCAGGTCCCCCGCCTTAAGACTGGTCAACTCTGAATGGCCATTTCAGTTACAGTGGACCCTCGCTGAAAATGCATCTCCATGTAGTTCCTTTCTCTGCACAATCCTACATCACTTACTTCTGCACAAGAGTTATTTTGAGCATACTCCTTAATAAATTTGTACATACGAGTCTCTGAATCATTCATTCAATGATTTTGACATTCATATGTTCAACCTAAGACATAATGTAATTAAAAAAGACAACAACAACAACTCTGCTTTGCACGTAAATGAGAGCTTTAGGTAATAACTAATTAACCAACTTAACAAAAAAATAAATGGATAAATAAATGAAAGAATGTATTGTAAATGCTTCTGGTTGTTCAAAGCAAAACAAAACAAAACAAAACCAAAGGACAGACTAGCAGAGAATAGAGCCAAAGACACTTAGTTTATGATTATTCAGTAGTGGCAGCTCACAATTGGCCCAGATACAATGGCCTAAATTTCCATTATCTGAATGCCTTTGGGCAGGGCTCCTAGAAGCATAGAAGAATCAGTCTGAACTTCTAGCATCAGGGGAAGGCAGTTATTGCAAGAAAAACACACCACTGATGTCTCATATCTAAAAATATAATTTGAATTTTGCATTAGACCCCATAGTACATCAACATTGTTTTAATAAAAAAATATGTTTTGGATTACTTGCTATCAGAAAAAAAGTTTCTCCCCATCTTAAGTTGCTATTTCAATTAGTCATTCAGCTTCATCCAGACGATTTCTCATCTCTGCCTTAGGTTTATAATGTTTTGTGAAGTCAATAATCTAAGTGTGCTGATAAAAAGGATAATGGATTCTTTACCACTTTATGAGCTAGACCAGAATAATCACTGAGGACACCCATTCAGTTGTTCAGCAAATATTTATCAAGTGACTACTATAGATAAGGTTCTGTTTTAGGATACACAGTCTGCTATGGACTGAATGTTCCTGTCCCCTCCAAATTCAAATACTGAAATCCTAATTCTCAGTATGATGGTATTTGGAAGTGGAGCTTTGGGGGGTGATTAGATCATGAGGTGGAGCCCTCATGAATGGAATTATTGCCTTTATAAAAGAAGCCCTAAAGAGCTCAGTCACCCTTTCAACCATAGAAGATGGCCATCTATGATCTAAGAAGCAGACTGTTACAGACATGGAATCTGCTAGCACCTTGATCTTGAACTTCAGCATCTAGAACTATGAGGAATAAATTTCTGTTGTTTAAAAGCGACTCAGTCAACGGTATTCTGTGATAACAGTCCAAATAAACTAAGATACGGTGGTAAACATGAGATATAATACCTCTGCTCTCCTGGGGGTTACATTTTATTGAGAAAAATACTGAGATCAGCAGAATGTGGCCAAGTGGGGAATTAGTGAAAAATTTCATTCTACTATTGGTGAAAATTTCAATAATGTCGTTCTCCTGTGAGATTGTGTCACTTCTGACACGTAGTGGCTGATAAATGATGTTGATCTACTCACCAGTTTCATGTGAGCCTTAGAGAAATATTCAAAGGATATTTTAAGTGATGAAATATGGGTGATAAGTGATTTGTTCATTTTATTTCTAAATCTATAATTTTCATTAAATTTAAGAACTAAGAGTGGTGATCCACAGAATCAACTTTCTTTAGCCAACTCTCAAAATTTGTTTTTGTTACAACCATTTTGTCATGTGCAAAGTTTCCACAGTTTTGCCTTATAGAGACTGATGGTAAGAACCCTCAAAATTAAAAAAAAAAAAATCTGCTCAAGAAATCAAATTTTTGAGCTACTCCTTAACTTACAGTTAAGGTGAACAATGAATTCATTCTCCTCTTCTAAGATTTCACCTCAAACCCTGGTCTTCTCTCTCTCATTCTCCTCTTACTCCTTCTCTCTCTCTTTCTGAGGTAAAATAAAAATTCAATCTTGAGGGAATCAGCCCTGTAACTTATCCTACCCAATCAATATGCATCTGGATAGTTGGCTAAGTTTTCAAAATTATTTCTCATTTTATTACAAATGACCTTACCTAAAACCACTGGGTTTGGGTATTTTTAGTTTTAATCAGTCAGAGTTCTACAAAGCCCACTTGAACTGGGCTAAGTAATGAGACTGTAATAGAGGAATTATGGTAGGAAAAGCTAGGCTCCAGTAGGCAGAGAGGGAAAGATTAGTATCTGAGGTCCCTGGGTGGGGAAAAACACGTATTTTGGAACAATGCTGGGAGTGTCTGACCATAGCAAACCCCCTCAGGCTTAAGGTTCCTCTTAAGAATGTGACAGACCCCACCTACTCCCCCTCAGGTTTCCCTTAGGAATTTGACAAAACACCTGACTAACAATTAGTAGACCATAAAATGTTGGACCCACAAGGAACTTATGGCCACAGACCACCCTCATACAATGGAAATGAACCAGTCGGGAATAGACAACCCAGAACCTAGAGTTATCAAGCCAATAGGGGTGAGACCTGAGAAGGAACAAGGGGGAAGGGATGGGGCGGAGGGGGGGGGGGTTGGTGAGACCAGAGCCTTATAAAACAGAGACCTTTGTCTATAGTTGCAGTCATTCACTTTCGAATGCCCCCTCTCTGTAAAGGGAGTTTTCATACTATTTATTCTTCCTTTCTGATCTTATACGCTAATAAACTTTGGCCTGCTGCTCGTTTTGTGTCCACCTCTTCATTCTTTGAAGTGGCGAGACACCGAATCCCGGGTATTAAGGTAAAAAATCCTGCAACAGAACACTTTATAGAAATAGGCAGCTTTAGGTAAACCGACAGTGGAAAGAGCCATACTTCAGAGTTAACAAAACGGGGACATATTACCACTCCCATGCAGAGTGATATGGAGAGGACCATTTAACATGGACATTGGCCAATGCAGACATGTGGCAGGACCGGAACTGGGGGAATAAATACAGCAATACAGTAAAGCACCTCAGAACTCAGAGTTCATCTAAGCAAATCAACTCAAAAGGGTGAGGCTAGGGTCAGTAAAAGCTAAACCAGAATTGTTAACTCCTGAAAGGTCGGGTAATGAGTTTCCAGATTAAATTCCAATCAAGGATCAGAGAATGGCTGTAGTCAGAGCCTGGCAATTAGCATGCTTAAAACTGTGATAAAGACAACAGCATTAACATATCTAAGAGAAAAATGTGTTACCAGAAAACTCTTTCAATGGCCTCCTGAGGAAAAGAGGAGGGACTAAGACCTTGGCCTGTCAGTCCCCCAACACACACACAGGAGGGAGAAGGAAGCGCCCTCACCAGGAGATTCCAGTCGTCTCTGTAGCCGGGGTTTCCCTCAGTGGGGGAAGAATATATTTCAAGCACTCTCAGCTGAAGAACCCTTCATTAAGAAAACCTAATTCCCATTTGTTTGTACTTAATATTCACCAAGCAATCTCGACTGTAGGTTACATTTCCATCTGTTTGCCTCAGGGAGAAAATGTGAGATCCAAACATCACTTCAGGAATGTCTACTCTGTCATCCTGAAGCCTGGTGCATCAGTTAAGGGCACAGGCTACTGAACCAGATCCCTGGGTCCCAATCTGGGCTCTGCCACTTACTATCTGTGGGATCTTGGGCAGGTTACTCAACCTTTCGATGTCTTAGTTTCTTTGTCGTAAAGCAAATTAATAACAGAACCTATGCACCTTACAGAATTGATATGAGATAAAACACTTTATTTGTGTTTGTATTTGTTTTTTTTTTTTAATTTAAACTAAAATTTTTGTGAATTCAGTTGGTTCGAGTCAGTTCCCCAACACCTCATCCTCTGGGAACTCTGAAAATGTTCTATAGCTAGACACACAGTCTAAGAACCAGGCCTGTGACTATCCAAAGATAGAATCCCTGGAAGTCGCCTCCAGACAATACCACCTTTCTATTGTGTGGTGGGAAAGAAAGGGACAGGGGTACGTGGGAGTTGCTTGCCTAAGTCTGATTTTTGTGAGTTTCTGACCAAAGAAAACACTGCTCCATAACTTCCAGTCTGGAGGCGATGAGGGAATTGATTCCGGCTGTGGGGCAGCTTCTCAGCCTCTTTACTCGCCTTGCCCCCTGACTTTCATCTTGGCAGGAAAGATCCAGACTCACATGAGGTAGAGCTGAAAGTCCTTGGGAAAAGTACACAGTGCACAGGTAAGGTTTTATTGCCCAAATCACTTTGCCCAAGGGCTCAGGCTCCAAGACTAAAGTCCAGCTTTGGAGGAAGTTCACTTGCAGAGGTGTGTCTGTCATGGGCTTCATCTGCCAGAGGCGGGAAGGAGTCTATATAAGTTGCCAACCCCAAGATGGGAGCAGGGAAGCCCAACACTAGGGCAGAATGTCAAAGTCTGGTTCAAAAAGTAAAAGTGATACTGCCTAAGAACAAGGGTTAGATATCTGATCAGTACAGCAGGAGGCACCTGATTTGAGCAGGAGCAAGGAGCAGAGGCTAAGGGTTACTTCTGAAGCAAAATCACCCGGCACTAGGGAAATGACCAGATACTCTTTGCAGTGTTTGCGTTTTGAGTCCAAACAAATTCATACAAATTTTGAAAAGGGAAGCAGGCTGCATCCGTGAAGGCACCTGCACATCCATAAGTCTTATAAATGAACTCTGAGTTAGAACTGTCAGGGCACGCTCTTCAAGTTTCCCACCGGAAGTTGCAAAACTACCAATAAACTATATATATATCTGGGAAGCTGTAAGCTCAACTTCTTCCACGTGCTCTGTCTACACCACCTGAACTCTGCTAACACCATCACTTTTCTTGAGAAAGTCTCCAACCAAATCACTCCTTACTCACACTCAGCCCTCGTTGCTTCTCCCAGACAATGATCCTGCCATTGAGCAACTACGTCTGCTTTGTGAACACGAGCCATCTGCTTTTGCCACCCTCTCTGCACTCTTGCAGCTGTGGTGTCTCACCTTAAATGTGGTATCAGCCAGGGGCCTGGCAGGAGACAGATGGTATATTCATAGGTTTAATCGAAAAGGGTTTAATGCAGGGCAACTTGCAGATGCGGGCAGGGTAGGGGAGCCGGCAGAGAATAGTGTTGAGAGATTGAGAAGCAAGAAGCCTACTGGCTGGAGGCCTGAAGATGCAGGAGGACAGGGCGGCTACCAGCTTCTAGAGAGAACCATAGCTGTGAGAAACAGTTGCTTGACAGGATCTATGGCCACGAGTGACACGGCCTAATATGCATGGTTTGAAAGATGCAAAATGTACCAGACATCTGGGAGAATAGATAGCCCAATTTCTCCTCTTCTATTCTCCATTTGCCAGAGACTCTTATTGATGGATTCCAACTTGAAAACATGGGCAAGAAAGCCTGAGAGATGCAGAGTCCATTAAGTCACTTTCTCCAGAGGTGGGGGTCGGGGGCGGGTGTGGAGCTGGCAAAGGACCTAGGAAAGTAAACAGAGTATCATTGGCACAAACTATTCTTTTTAAAATGATATTTACTGGTTGTCTGTATCCTGATTATAAAAGTAATACATGTTCATGTGGAACAACTTTTCTTTTTTTTTTTAATTTTTTTTTTCAACGTTTATTTATTTTTGGGACAGAGAGAGACAGAGCATGAACGGGGGAGGGGCAGAGAGAGAGGGAGACACAGAATCGGAAACAGGCTCCAGGCTCTGAGCCATCAGCCCTGAGCCGACGCGGGGCTCGAACTCACGGACCACGAGATCGTGACCTGGCTGAAGTCGGACGCTTAACCGACTGCGCCACCCAGGCGCCCCATGTGGAACAACTTTTCAAATACAAGAAAAGCATACGTAAGAAAATAAGAATAACCCATACTTCTATTACCCAAAGCCAATCACTGTTAACTTAATATCTCTATTGTTTGGGTTCCACTTATTTTATATTTAATAAGATATCATGAGCATTTCCCTATGTTACTAAATACTATTTTAAAACATTATTTTTTAGCGGCTGCGTAGATTTCCATCTTTTGGGTTCACCAAGATTTGTGTACCCATTCTATTACTGTTAGCATTTCGATTATTTCTTTTTTTTTTCTATTATACATAATATTGAAGCAACTACCCTCGTATGTCACTCTATTTTATTTATTTATTTATTTATTTTAAAAAGTTTTTTTTAATGTTTTTATTTATTTTTTTTTTAATTTTTTTTTTCAACGTTTATTTATTTTTGGGACAGAGAGAGACAGAGCATGAACGGGGGAGGGGCAGAGAGAGAGGGAGACACAGAATCGGAAACAGGCTCCAGGCTCTGAGCCATCAGCCCAGAGCCCGTCGCGGGGCTCGAACTCACAGACCGCGAGATCGTGACCTGGCTGAAGTCGGACGCTTAACCGACTGCGCCACCCAGGCGCCCCTGTTTTTATTTATTTTTGAGACAGAGAAAGAGCATGAACAGGGGAGGGGCAGAGAGAGAGGGAGACACAGAATCTGAAGCAGGCTCCAGGCTCTGAGGTGTCAGCACAGAGCCTGACGCAGGGCTCAAACTCACGGACTGTGAGATCATGACCTGAGCCGAAGTCGGACGCTTAACCGACTGAGCCACCCAGGCGCCCCCTGATTACCTTCTTAGAAGAAAGTATTAGGAGTGGAATTACTGAGTATCACATTTGATAAACATTTCAGGGCTCTTTGTGTATATCACCAAATTACACTCTGTCAACGGTCTATAGGAGTGCCCATCTCCCCAAGTCCTCAGGAACCTGAGAGTCAATCTCACACTTAATTTTGCTTGCTATAGTCAGGTAGCTTAAAGGTAATAAACTACACAATAGTAGACATATAAATTATGTGGCAGAGCAGGCCAGAGGAAGAAACACTGATTATGGAAGAGAGTGTAGAGAGGAGGCAGGAACACCTATGATTTCAGTTCGTATCTCTAGGACTTGGCGTGCCATCTAGCAGAAAGAAAGCACAAAGAACATGCGCATGAAGATGGTTGAACAAAGAAATCCAAAGTTTCTAGCTTCTACGCTGGCTGGTGGGGATGCTCTGAATTGAGAGAACAGCAGTCCAGCCTACACTACCTTGCAAACAAAGCCTGCCCTGTTAGCACTGCAAGCGCCGAGCGAGCTCGAGTCCACGCTGGGTGACAGTGCAGCTTGTACGAGGCCACCCTTGGACCAGCTCCCCCTGCTTTTATGTCCCTTGTTCTCCTGTTGCCCTTTAGCTCCTAGTTTCTGCATTTGGACTCCCACCATGTTTGGATCATTAGTTTAGAAAACTCCTTTGGGTTCAGCATTGGGTTAATTCCGTGGTGGGACTGGCCAAAACTTACTGAGTTCAGATCTCAGCTGTGCCACTTACCAGTTGTGAGACCTTAGATCAGCTATTTAAATGCCTTAGGCTTCAATTTCCTCTTGTGTAAATGGGTCTAATGACAGTATCCATAGTGCTACAACAAATTACCACAAACTCGGTGGCTTAAAACAACACAGACTTAGGGATGCCTGCGTGGCTCAGTTGGTTAAGCGTCCGACTTCCACTGGGGTCATGATCTCCCAGTTCGTGGGCTTGAGCCCTACAACTGGCTCTGTGCTGACAGCTCAGAGCCTGGAGCCTGCTTGGATTCTGTGTACCCCTCTCTCTCTACCCCTCCCCTGCACATGCTCTCTCTCTGTCTCTCAAAAATAAATAAATGTTAAAAACAACAACAACACAGATTTATCATTTTACAGTCAGGGTGAAAAGTCTGGGTGAATCATTCCTCATGGCTAAATGCAAGGTACTGGCTGGGCTGGAGATTCTGGAGATGCTAGGGGAAAATCGCTTCCAGGCCTTTTGCTACTTCTAGGGTGTCTCACGTTCCTTGGATCAAGGCTTCATCACTTCAACCTCTGAGCCCATCTTTATCTCCCATTCTCTGCCTCTGACCTTCCTGCTTCCTTCTTGTAAGGATCTTCTAATTGCATTGGGCCCACTTAGATAATCCGGGATAATCTTCCTATCTTGAGATCCTTACTTTAATCACACAAACAAAGTTTATTTTGCCATGAAAGGTAGCATATTGACAGGTCTCAAGGATTAGGACATGGGCATTGTTAGGGAGTCATTATTTGCCGTGTGTGTGTGTGTGTGTGTGTGTGAAATAACAAAAAAATAAAAAAAAATTATCTATGAAACAAGCAATAAGTGTTGGCTATAATTTTTACTAACCCTTTTCTCTCCTCCCTTCCTTTTCCTCATGTTACAAACTCTCCTATTTTGTTCAATTTATCCAACCTCCTTCCCTATCCTTCTTTCAGGGGAGGAATTTTACAAACAAAGGAGGATCTGATATGGGGGAATTCATGAGTTCTGTTTTGAATATGTTGACTTTGAAGTGCTTGCAGGAAAAACAGATAGAAATGTTTAGCAGGCAACCGAGAACATGGCTCGGGGGAAATATTGGGGCTGGATATAGATTTTGGAATCAGGAGTATAGTAGAATTCACAGGATTTGATGTAACCGATGAGAGAAGGTGTATAAACAAGGAGAAAGATTGAAGACGGATCCTGGGGAGAAGGAGGAAGAAGAGTCTCCAAGGAAACTGTGAACAAATGGATAGAGAAGTAGGAGTTCACCAAGAGGGAGATGGCTTTAAGGCTAACATAGGGGAGGATGCCAATGAGGAAAGGTGTGGTAACAAAGTCTAAAAGGGACCAGAAAGATGAGGCCTGAACTTGGCAAGTGAATTAGCAGTGGTCTTTTTAGGTAGAGTTTCAGCTGAGCAGTATGTACATAAAGCAGGTTTTAGCTGTCATAAATATTTGTTGCATGCTTTAATGCATTGCAGGAGCGAATGGTTGGTGAGGAATGGGGAAACAAGTGAGGCTTCAGAAATGTAGCCGCTAAAGAAAAAGATGTGGTGGCAGCTTAATTAATCATGACGGGCAAGGAGATATGTATTTTAAGGTGAGGAAGACTTACTCATGTTTATAAACCCTGGTGAAAGAGCCAGCAGAAAAGCCATTATTGGTGATACAAGCGTGAGGCGCTAATTTACAGAGCAAATTCTTAAGAGGGGTCAGGTTGAAGTTAGATTAGCAAACAGTGGACGGGTAAGGACAGATAAAGTGATGGATACGTCTGGTGGGGTGGAGTTTTAAGGAAGCTCCTGTCTGATTGCTTCTATTTTTTTTCTGTGAGATTGGAGGTAAGGTTTTCGAATCAGAATGAGGGTGCCTTCAAGAAAGGTAGGTGGCTTTGAGTTGAAGGAGCTACTAGTGTGAGTAAAAATATGAAGTAACTAGGATTACGTGAAGATTGCTCAGCACGACCAGGGAGGGACTCAATGGAGTTCAAAAACTGTACATTTCCAGTGGAATCGACCAATGTGGTTATATGGTTTTCTTTGAACAGCAAGCTGAGGATTAGCAAGGTAGGCAGGACCGAGTTAGGAGGACCAAAGAATGGAAGGACTTGGTAAGAGTGTGGTTAACAGGGGACCCAGTTACTTCACCATCAACATTCCTTGGCCTCCCATACCATTCTTGAATTTGCTAATTGTTGGTAGCCTTCAACTTAACTTGACCTCGGACACTTAGTCACTCACTTCCACTTCATTTACAACTGCTCCCTCTCAAAGCTCTTAGTCTCTGAGATTCTCCTCTAACCAGGATTCATACACTCTTCACCCCTCCTACTCCTGTCCACTTGACCCTCAGTCTCTCAGTCTCTCATCTTTCCTTTGAATTAATATGCTTTCCTAGCTAACTTACACTCTGCGTTTAGCCTTTGCCTATTTCGGATATTTAAGGGAGTATCAAGGAGAAATTGGCATCCCTTTTCTTCCCCACATCTTCCTTACATCAAAAACACACAGTTTGGGATGAATATCTGGATTGCAGCTGCTTGGGGAGCTTCATACTATTTGGAAAAACTCTGATCCTAGAAGACTAGTTAAATTCAGAAGTAATTGCCAGAGTTTGAATCTGTTCCTGAGTGGGCTTTGGGGTCAGCAGGCAGGAATCAAATCCTGGTTCTGATTAAGAGCACATCCCCACTCATTTCCAGCCTTAGATTTCCTGATGGTTGACTTTGGCTGGCCTAATTCTTATTCATTGCTCTTCTCCATTGAGAAAACCACGTCACCTTCTAGCAGCTGAAAAATAAGGTATTATTTCACTGGGACACAGTACTAAGTCAGCTCAAGGGAGCATGATTTATTTTGTACTCTGAGGCACTACAGGGTATGAGATCACAGTGGGTAATAATCTCTAAAAAGAGAACTTGGTAAATTATTGACATTCATTCGCAAAACTTGTTCAAACTAACCCAACTGATTATTCTCACATAGTTTATTTTCTATCATAGAAGGTGCTGGTTCCTATGTTGACAGTGATTTGGATTCTTCAGATAAAAGGAGCATGGTCTTTCATAATTTATATGAGAAAGGAGGACGTTATGGAAAGCTAGACAAATGTGAGTATAAATCTTGTTTCTTCATATGCCTATGTGCACATTACTACATCTCTCGGGCTCTATTCCCTTATCTGTAAAATGGGAATACCCACATCTACTGCATATGATTCTTGTTAGGATTTAAGTAAAACACTCTTCTAAAGTACCTAGGATGGTGCCTGGTGGTACTTCTGGTGGATTGTTTGCCGCAGACTCATCACCACCATCGCCACAACCTTGGAAGCATGGGGACTATATTTCCCAGGACCTCCTTCTCGGTGTGGTTTTGGGTGACAGTTGACTAATGCAGGTCAGGCACAGCGGCTTCTTCCATGTGGCCCTTTGCAGTGTATGGTTCTTCTATGCGGCCTGCATGGCTGTTTGTGGTTCTACTTCGGTGGCTAGAAGCTTTATGACTTCTAGACTCTCCTGAGAGTTCTGATAATGCCACCCATGCCAGGGCTTCAGGGACGTGGCTTGTGACTGTTCCTTGAGACCTTCAGCTGCAGGCTTCCAATTCCTCTTTCTCCCAGCTTGAGGTGGCTGTTTTCTTGACCAGTCTTGGAATGGTACAGTACCAGGATGTCTCTATGAAAGTCATCCCTAAAATCATACAGCACATGTTTAGAGCACATGTTGTGCGGACAGTTGTGCTTTTTTAAGAAAAAAAAAAAGTTTTATTTCTCTACAACATTCCAAACTTCTTTACTATCTTTAACAGTTATTTATTTATTTATTTGAGAGAGAGAGAGAGAGAGAGAGAGAGCACGAGCTCATGCACAAGCAGGGGAGGGGCAGAGAGAAGGAGAGACAGAATTCCAAGCAGGTTCTGCACCTTTGGCGCAGAGCCCCATGTGCAGCTTCAACTCACTGAACGTGACATCATGACCTGAGCCAAGATCAAGAGTCCGATGCTTAACCGACAGAACCATCCAGGCGCCCCACTTCTTTACTATTTTTTAAAGGCCCATTTAACACTGTCAAAATGAGAGTTTCATATTTGTTTATCCACCTCGGAAAAACCTCAAACATCTAATAACTATTTTTAAAACTGGACATTATTGGTATTATGTCTCTTCAATTAATCTGACAAACTAAAATTTACTACTGTAACATTACTAGTCTCTGTTATTATCCCAGGCTATTCCTCCCTTTATGATTTACTGAGGATGGATCTCCTGTTAAGAGGTTAACAATTAGTTTTTCATCTATTTCCCCACAAATTACTCTGCTGCATACACATGCTAAAACTATAATTTATGAATGAGAGTGAATGATATGGTCACTCAATGTATTTTCTAATTGTGTGGGTAATTTTTTAGATCAATTTTGTTTAAGAGTGTGAATAAGTTGTTTTTGGGAATGCTTGATCTTGTCCAATCTCCCTACTGGGTCATCTAGAAAACTGTGATCTCAGAAGCTGGGCCGGGGTAGGAGTGGGAGCTGGGGTAGGCATGGGATAGAGGGGATCTGAAGGCTGGGTTCTAGGCAGAGATGGAAAAGCAAGTCAGAAAACTGAGTCTTTGAGGACAGGTGCAGAGAAAGATGATAACTGCTGATGTTTATCGAGCTCTGATATCTCGGTCCCTGTTCTAAGTCTTTACCTACGTTATTTGCTTAACCCACAGTCCTAGAAAGTACCTATTATTTTTAAGCCTCTGAATCAGTTCAGTAGCCCAGCAGGATATGGAAAGTACATGCAGATATGATCACAAAGACAGTTTAGTGAAGACACTGTTTACAGGTGTTGGGCGGGGTTACAGAACTGATAGGGGCAATGAGATACCAGGGACTAGCAAAGCTGCCCTAGGACTGAAGGAGAAGGAGGCAGAACAGTGCTACCAGAGCTCAGTGATGGCCAGCACCATGGGGAAAGAGCTACTGCCGAGGCTGGTCTTGGAGGCATATGGCCCCCGTCAGATCTGAGACACAGAAGAGGATTAAGAAATAGTCCAACCTCTCACACCTTTGAATGCTAATCTCCCCTTAACTGGACCCAAGCAAGTCTCACTGATCCTATCTGTAGAGGGTTGGACGGACTTCCAGAGCAGAGAAGAGAGGAGTATGGGCTTTGGTGGGTTAGGGCCAAATAAAGAATAAACAACTTCCTCCATTTTTCAGATGAGAAAATTGAGGCTTAAAGGGTTTAAGTACTTTCTCAAGGTCGCATGGCTAGAAAGTTGTGCGGCCAGGATTCACACATTCATATCTGTTTAGTCTGAAACCACAGCCTCTGGAAGATTCTGCAGGAAAACAGGTTGGCAGGGTAGGCACCTGCTGAAATCCTCTTGGTTAACTGTACCAGAGAGGAAGGCTTCAGATAAGGGGAGCCTATGGCAGAAGTTGTAGCTGAATTCATAAGGAAAAGCAGTTCTGTTCAGACAAGTCACTGAGAAATTATCCCTTTATATACTGAATTCGTTTCACTTACAAGGGAAATGTATTTGCACAGAAATTTTATAAAAGTCCTTGTGGTTATAACTGCGTGATACCAAATATTTAGATGAAAAATAAAATGGAGTGGATCTTTTTCAATATCCAGATTCTTAACAGCAAAATATGTGAGTATTTCATTGAATTCACCAGCCAATTCTTATACCTAAAATTTGGGTAAGTATTTGTAGTTTTAACAAAGACTGTCAGATACACTGCTTCATTTAATACAAATAACAGTCTTGCTCTCTTGATTACTACCTCAGCTTTATAGATGAAGAAAGGGAGACTCAGAAAAAACAAATGACTTGTCTGACATCCAAGAGCTAGTCTGTGGTAGATCCAAGTCTCAAAACTCTGATCTTCTAGCTGTAAGTCCCATGTCCCATGTTCTTTTTAATTCACCAGTTCCTTGGCAGAGAGCTATCATAGGTCTTTCAGAAACTGAACAAAGAAGGGGTGCCTGGATGGCACCAGTCAAACATCTGACTCTTGATCTCGGCGCCGGTCATGGTCTCGCGATTCGTGGGATCAAGCCCTGCATCAGGCTCTGCTGACAGTGTGGACCCTGCTTGAGATTCTCTCTCTCTCTCTCTCTCTCTCTCTCTCTTTCTCTCTCTCTCTCTCAAAAGAAATAAATACACTTTAAAAAAAAAAAAAGAAATGGAACACAGAAAAGAAAACTAAACAATCCTACTATTGTTCTTTGCCAGGGATTACTATGAGAATGTAATGGCTCTCTTTGCTTTTAACTTGGTGTTTCCACATTTCTCATCATTCAGCATCAAACAAGATAAGACAGGTAGGAACTGGGGTTTTGGTAGAATGCAAAGGTATAAAGTGGACCCCACTCTTACGGCATCCTTTCAGACCTCATACTAAAAGTTTGAACAAGAGATCTGTAGGTGATATTACTTGAGCTAGATAAGTTTTTCACCAGGGCATCTGTCTAAAACTCAAAGTTAGCTATAGATTATAGACTCAGAGGGGAAAGGGATCTTTTCAACACGTATTATTAAAATAAGGGAATAAAACATTTTAATTACATACTAACCACTAGACCAAAAATTAAGCCAAGCCATGGTCATTCACAAAGCAATCTAAGCCCTTCAAAGGTTGTCCATCTACCCCAGGCCAAGCGGATATGTGGCTGGAAGCACTTTGGAAGGATAAAGTATTTACTGAAACTCAGGCGATATCACCACTATTACTCTCAACAGTACTGCTACCGTCATCATATTTGTCCTAATTTTCATCACTATTTTCACATCATTAGTGTCATTGCCCACACCGACACACTCAGGTCAAAAGGCTAAAAACTAGATTATTGTAATATTCTTTGCACTCCAGGACTGTCCTCCAAGCTAATTGCACCTTCATTGCCCCCAGCTTCCTGCTGGGTTTGGCCAATGGGAGGGCCGGGAGGAGACTGGAAAGCCAGGAGGGGAAAGAGATCATTGTATTTATTTCCTCATTTACTTTCTCAGCATCTTTCTCTGGATCATTCTAGTTTGGCTTGGTGTCTGTAACAAAGAGCACAACTTTCCTTCGGATGGCTTTGTCCTGCGGTATAGATTTCTCCAACTTGAGTGACTGTTCCTACACCTTGTGTCTTTAGGCCTAGGGTGGGAACAGCTTCCCACTGTTTGCCAGCATCAGAGTGCTTCACTATTCCTTGGTGAGTTCCCTGAACCACACCTATACCTTTGTAGAAAACACCTTAACCGAACTCTTTTCAGTTACCTCTGTTCGGTTGGATATCTGGTTCTTGCCAGAACCTTGACTGATACACACAATTCAACATTTCACTATCGGAGAAGGAGAAAAGTGAAATTATCTGGAAGATGCTTTCCCTTCCCATGCAACAGCACTCCCTTTTTTCCTGAAAAAAATTCTGCTTATTACCCTTTCTATAAAATAGGACCACGACTCATTCCTCCCATACATAGACTGTGGCCTGTGTCTCTCAAGGTTCCTCTCAGCTGCAGAGGAATCAAGGGACAAGGCATGTGCTTCAACAATTTGCCTTGAAATTAAGGAAAACAATGCAAGAGAGATTATTACTAACCTTGCGGTGCCACCAAAGGAATAGACAACACCAGGGTGTGGGGGATGCACACACAGGGACAGAGACATGAGAAGGACTGAGGCAAAAGGTGAAACGGAGGGAAGAAAAAATCAGTAGAAGGAGGAGAAAAAAGTGGAAAAGGCATCAAGGCCATCTATTGATATTAAAATACAAGCCATTAAAAACAAAAGGAACTCTGACATTAAAAGATCTGTCATTACAAAAAGCACTTGAAATGCAAGTCTGTTAGAGGTGCTGTGCAGACTATGTTGAACTGACAGGTAGAGGAAGCCAGGAAAGAGAAGCTTTGGTTGAAACGGGCTGTTCCTGGAGCACGTGGTCAAGCAGGACAATGTACTCTATTTGCTCAAAGCAGACGCCAAATGTTTGATTCCTGGTAGGTGATTAGGCTTAAGTACTTGACTAATTTATATACATTTTCACTTTCCAAAAAGATATTAACATCATGTAGACATACCCGTGGGAGCTGGGTAGTTTCGCAAAATGAGCTTAAAATTATTGAAATAGAGGAAATAACTGGGATCTCTGCCTTGCAAATGCTACATCCTACTTTAGCTCTTCTGTTGGCATTTAAGGGGGAAAAGTTAGATTTGCACAGGAGACCCCCAGGTGATCTATCCTGAAAAGCACCTCCGTGTGGAGCAGCACAGTTGGGTGTGCACTTCAGAGGCTGATGGCGATATTTAATTATGCTGATCTTTCCCCGAGTTCCTTGTGTCCCCTGAGTGGCACGTTAATACCTTGCCAGGTGGCTGTGCAGGAGGGACGTGAGTGCATAGAAGGGAGTGGTTTCCTGCAAACCTTCAGCCAGATCACACAGAGGAGAAGATTGATGAGAAGTTATTAAGCACACTAAAAAATTATATCATGATGATTAAAGATTAGGAAAAGAAAAAAAGGTAAAAAAACAACAACAACCCAAAAGCTTAGAGATATGCTACATTTCTGGAGACTTTTGCTATCAGCCTCCTTCTTGTGTTTAGCTTTTTCATGTACATGTCAGCAAATGAAAGTTTCAAATAACATTAAACATAGCTTGAGAGAAGGGAATCTGAATATATACGTTTCCATATTTTGCCATCATTCAGAAATGTATTTTTATTGTTTATTTCTCAGTTTTCAGATGTCTAGTTTATTATGGTACATGTGTCTTATTGGACTATCTGATGCCAATTAAAAAAAATCCATACTGAAGGATGGATTCCTATTTTTTAATATAGCGGTTCATATATCACATACTCTTCTTGATGTTTTTCTTCCTTTTCGAGCCAAAATGGAACATAAACATTTTAAGAGCATTTAATTCCAGCACATATATATTCTTCATTTGAAATTGGAATTGATTTCCATTTTGTGCTATTAAAATATGTGTACTATTCTCGGATATTTAAGATCTTTATGGCTGTTTGATTTCTCTTCTATATCGTGTTTAGTTCATCAGCCAAGCCATAGTTTCTTAAGCATTTTGGGATATAATCCATTTTTTTTTTTTTTTTGCACAATTGTTATGAGTATGAAATCAGGTGCCAGAGTGACACCTGATTCCTCTATCCTTAAACTCTCCACTGTCCGGGGTAAAAGTGGAGACTCTAATGGAAACTCTAATGGAAATCAGTTTTTATGATAATCACCTTGGTTATTATCTTCAATCCCTTTAATTTGAGCTGCTAGAGCTATTTGATTCTTACATGTACAATTGTTGGAACATTAATAACAAACATAGACAAAATACTACAATATAGTGCAAACAATACTACAATAATAATACAAATAACAGTTAACACTTACTGAGAGTTGTGACAGAGACTACTAGTTATTCTCAAGATCTATTTCTCTTTCTATAGTAATAAATCACCTGGTTTTTAATTGATGGATGCTCAAAATAAAGACAGCATTTTCTGGCATCTATTCTGGACCATTGGGAAAGGCAGCCATTCAGCACAGAGCCCCTGTGAGGACGGAGAGCTTCTGACTCCCCAATACAGTGGAATGTCATATAATCCCTGGTTGGACACCTGCAGACTTGAATAATGGAGAGAAACAAGCTTCTGTCTTTTTAAGTCATTGCTATTTGGGGTGTTTCAGTTACTTGCAGCTGAACCTGATTCTGAATATTATGAGGTCCTCCTCTGTTTTAGGTGCTTAACTAATGCTTTACTTCTTTAAATTTGATGACATCTCTAAGATATAAGTGTGATTACTTCTTCCATGTAACAAGTGAGGAAATCAAGACTTAAAAGAGTCCGGCAATTTGCCCATTATCACATTGTTGTGGAGTGAAACAAGTTTTCTCTGATTCTAGAATCTGTACTCTTAACCGCTCGCTCTACAGGGTTAGAAGGGACCTGGGATGGATGCCTCATTTTTATAGCCAGGAAATCAAGGCTTAGAGAGTGAATGCCATCTGCCGAAAGTCTCTCATCAGTAGCAGCAGAGCTCGGGCTGAAAGCTAGGTCGCTTGAGTGGTCCTTCACTGTGCTAGGCTATGCCAGCTTTTGGAACAAGCTCCCTCCCCAGGCAGGGCTTGTGTGAGCGTTGGGAACTTAAACATGGTGGTGACTGTTCTCTGGGTCTTTGGCTTTCCTCTAGCTGCACTATCTGCCTTGATCTTCTTTGACCAACCCTTACTTTCTGCTCACATTTCCAGTAACCAAGTCCATCCGTCTAGGGGTCTAGTGTCTTTTTGGTTCTTCCAGAACCTGTTGTCCCATGGCTGGATCCCCTGTTCTGTGATTTTTGTTGGGTGTCTGTCCCTAGTTGACATATCTGGTGCGGGATCCCGCTGTGCTTTCTTGTCCTTAGTGGCTCCCAGCCTGCTACTCAGTACCACACTGGCCTGCTCCTGACTTAGATAGGGTGAAGGTCCAGGGGAAGATGAAGAAGAGAACGAACAGCACCAGCTATGAAAGTGTTACTCTTCTATGTAATTTTATTTAATGGCCTCCAGTACTTACATGAGATAGTGATGGGATAATCATGGCATTGGCTGCCTAAATTGGCACTCTTTTGAGGGAACAATAGAAAAGTAGGCTATATGGTCACCTGTGGCCACAATGAGCATGATGATGATGATGATGATATACAACACTGGTTATATAGTTACCATCTGCCAGGCACTGTCCTCGGTGCTGGGTATACATTATCCCACTTGATCCTCACAGCAATTTCATGAAGAATGTATTTTTATTAGCCTCAGGTTGCAGGAGAAGAAATAAATATGGGCACCCAAAGTAAGTCCTTTGTCTAAGATCCCCCGGCTAGCTATTGGGAGAGGCATAGTTTGAGTTCAGGCAGCCTGGACTATGTCTTTGCTCTTAGCCACCCTCCGCATTGCTACACCAGGATCTCTCAGTGTATCCCCACAGCAGCTCTAGGAGACAGATTCCACCGTTCACATTTTTCATCCTCTATTTTGAAAAAGAAGCCTGTGTAAAAGTCATACAAGAATTCCATAGTGACCGCTTGTATACCCTAACCTAGATTCACCAATTGTTAAAATGTTGCCACATTTGCTTTCTCCCTCTGGCTCTTTTTTTAATGTTCATTTGTTTATTTATCTTGAGAGAGAGAGAGAGCGCGAGAGCAAGCAGGGGGAGGGTCAGAGAGAGAGGAGAGAGAGAATCCTAAGCAGGCTCACTAATCGTGAGATCGTGACCTGAGCCAAATATAGAGTCAGATGCTTAACCGGCTGAGCCACCCAAGCACCCCCTCTCTCTTTCTCTTTGCATATGCATGTGCATGTGTGTGGGTGGGTGGGTGTGTGGGTCTGTGTGTATAATTTTTTTTCCGAAGCAATCGAAAGAAAGTTGCAGACAGCATTCCACTTCACCCATAAATACATGAGCACATGTCTCCTAAGAACAGGGATCATCTCCTAAATAGCCACAATATCATTATCATACCCAAGAATTTAATATTGATACACCAATATTACCTAATAGGCAGACCGTATTTACATTTTTTCAAGCATTCTCATAATGTCCTTTCTGGCTGTATTTTAAAAATTTCAGATGTAATCAAAGATCATGCATTGCATTTAGTTGTCACTTATGGCCTCCTTTATAGATTCCACTTTTGTTTCTAATACGCAGACCAAACAGAAACGAAAACAAAAGAGGGTGTAGAGTGTGCAGTGGACACTGCCATGCTCTGTCTCTATCCTGCTGTCTCACCTGAAGGTGCAATGTCCCCTGCAGCAGCCCCTGGCCATTTTCTGTGCAAAGACAGCCTCTTGCTTCGCACGCCCAGTCTCCGCTTCTCTGCCATGGGGCTTTCCCCAGAGCTGGGGGCGGGGGCGGGAGGGGGGGGGGTGGAGGGCTTGCTCAGCCTGCAGGTAGAGCAGCCTAGAAGAGCAGAGTATTTCATCCCCCGCCTCCCAAGGCCAACTCTCAATCAACGAAGTTCACCATAGGACCCAACAATTCCACTTCTGGAAATAAAAACAGGGTATTCAAAGAGACATCTACACCCCAGGTTTGTCGCAGGGTTGTTCACAATAGCCAAGCTATGGAAACGGTCTCAGTGCCCATCCACAGGTGAATGGTTAAAGGAAATGCGGTGATGTATTTATGCAATGGAATATTATTTAGCCTTGAGAAAGAAGGAAACACTGCCACCTGCAACAACATAGATGGAACTTGAGGGCATGGTGTTCAGCGAGTTAAGTTAGACGGAGTATATGACAAATGCCATATGATCACTTGTATGAGGAATGTAAACAAACTGAACACATTAAAAAAAGAGAGTAAAATGGTGGCTTCTGGGAGTTTGGGGTGGGGGAGAAGGAGAGATGTTGTTTAAGGGTACGTGTTTGAAACTAGTAGATAAATACGTCCTGGAGATCTAATGTAAAGGGTAGTGAATATAGACAACAATATTATAATCATCAAACCTACTAATAGACTAGATCTTAATGATGCTCACCAAAAAAAAGAAAGAATGGCTAAGTGATAGAGGTGGTAAATATTGCTACAACGGCAATTATTACTATAATATATAAATGTCTCTTATCGACACATTGTAACCTAAAATTTACACCATGTTATATGTCAAATACATTTCAACAAAAAACGCAGTTCACAAGGTGGTGCATGAATATTCCCTTCCCTTCGTGGAACAACTCTGAGGCTCGTTCTTCCTGCTACCTTATGAAAGCTGGGCCCTAGGTCCCCAGCAGTATCCCGCCCATTAGCACACTTCGGGGTTTCCCCCCCTTTTCCTGCACTTCTCCTCTCACTCATTCACTTGTGCCTCCTGGAATTGATTACCTCCCAAATAAACTACCTGAACCCAAGTCCTTGTTTAAGGGTCTGTTTTGCGTGTCACCCAAACTAAGTTGTCCACCATCACACGACTAACTGGTGGCAAAGCCCAGTCTTGGACCCAGGCAGCCCAGCTGCAGAGCTGATGCTCTTAATCCCTCAACCAAACATTTTATACACAGAGAACATCCCTAGAAGAGATAAATCACTTACCTCGGGTCTCACACTCAATAAATTAGGGCTAAAATGGTAATGCAAACTCATATCTAGCCTCATTCCCAAACTCTTAACAATAACACCGTATAAATTCAATAGGGCCTCAAAACCGTGGAACTTGACCGTAAGGACAACAGAGGCTAGCCTGCTGCCCCTCTTCATACACTGAATTATAAAATTAATTTTTTTCTTTACTAAAGTCAGTATTTTCTTTATTATAATTTAGAAATCAATAAATTGCATCAAACCATGACTGAACTCCCAGGGCTGTGCTGGGCATGAGGGTGGTCTTTCATGCCTCCCTTCAAGAAGATTACAGTTCATTGACTGTAATTTATTATCGTAGTAACTCAATAACGTTCATAATTCTGCCTGCCTGTCTGTCTGTCTCACACACACACAGCACCTCTAACTCTCAATACAGAGAACAGAGAGTTTGTCACTCCCTATTCCCTTCTCTGTTTCTCCACCGTTTCTCATAAACGTTCTTGTTACGGCCACTTCTCATACTTTATTGTAGTCGCCTGTTTAGGGATCTGTGTCTTCCACTAGACTATGAGTTCTTCAAGGGCAGTGATCCTGTTTTATCCTCAACACCCAGCACTGACCTTAACAAACAGCTAATAATTTATCGATTTCTTCTATGTAGCCAGGGACTGTGCTAAGCATGTTAAGTGCATTGCCTTGTTAGATGTGCTGCACGGTCCTATGAGGCAGCATCTGTTACTGTGTTCATTCACATTTTTTTTTTAATAGAGACTTGAGGTGAGGGAGGGACTCTAAACAACTCCCCTAAAGGCACCCATACCCAGTATATGGCAGAGCTGTGGGCACTCCTAAAATCTGTGTGATCTATGGCTCCTATGAACACTTGTGTCCCCATAGCTGAGATCTTCTAAAACAAGAGATCACGGAAAATGGCTCTGTTCACTTTAAAATTGTGCAAAATATTGCCACTGCCGAGCCTCTCAATATGGGCCGTACCCCCCAGCAGATGAGACAGCTGCCTTGTCTCAATTAACCTTTACTGAGATCGAGCTGGGTTGACATTAGCTCCCTGAGCACCTCTTCAATCACTCATTCATTCATTCATGCATTCATGGGTTTTCATTTCAAATCACTCCTTTGTGAACCAAGTTGGGAAATTCTCATTTTCACACATCACCTATTTTGATGGATTCTACTCGGTTATTTTCTATTTTCATGATTGACCAGCAGCCGTTTATACATTTTTCCAACCATCATCTCCTTTGCAGCAGTGGTCCTTCAACCTGCGATTGCTTTCAAGGAGCTGTATTACGAGTAGTTGTGTTTTTGACTGTGGTTTTCTGGTAGCTTCGGTTTTCAAATGAAATTGAACAAGGTGAATTTTTGTCACTTTTGAGTCTGTGACATTTTTACATATATGTCTGTGTGTGTATATATATATATCTCATATTGTATATATGTATGTATTTCATATTGTATATTGTATTTGTATATAATAGCATATACTAGCTTATATATATATATATATACATATATATAAATAATTGGGTAATTAGTATATTAGTTAGTGTATTAGGTAATTAGTATACTAGTAATTTATTAAGTCATTAGTATATTAGTTAGTATATTAGGTAATTAGTACTCTAGTAATTAGGACTACATGTATAATTTAGATAGGTGACCTGCACACTTTGGGAGGCAAGATGCCAAACTTTCAGCACCTTCATTAGCACTGATGGGAAGTTGCCAGCCATTACTTGAGGGGTGGAAGTGCCAGCCACAGTCATTCCCTGTGGGGTGGCCAAGATGCTTTTTGTAAATAAAGTTTTATTGGAACACAGCCATGCCCATTCATTTATGTGCTGTTTGTCTGTGGTTGCTTTTGTGCCAGAATGACAGAGTTGAGTAGTTGCAACAGGAGACTATATGGCCTGCAAAAGCTAAGCTAATTTACTAACAGGTTTTTTTTACAGAAAAAGTTTGGAATAGAGAAAAGGGCATAGCTATAAGATCTTCGAACCCTGACTCTGCCACTTAATAACTAGGAAAGCTTGAGCAAATCATAATGTTTCTGAACTCTGGTTTTCTGGTCTATAAAATCGTGTTGATAAAGAATGATGAGACATCATGAAAGTACTTGTAATCTGTAAAGTTTTATTCAAATTATTTGTGGGGAAAGTGGCACTTACCAGTTTGCCATCGCTGTGTAACAAACTACTCCCCAAATTCAGTGGCTAAACATAACAATAATGTATTATTTATTATTTTTCACAAGTCTTCAGCCCAGTTGGGTGTTAGCTAATCTTGACTGGGCTCAATTGAGTGGATTTTCTGGTCTCCGCTGGACTCAGGTACATACTTTGTGTCTGCCTGGAGGGTGGTTTTGTTGTACTCGTCGCTCGTTCTCTTCTGGAGACCAGTGGACTAGCGTAGGCATCACCTGTCTTCTCAGGTGATGACAGGAGTGCAGGAGAGCAAGCCTAATCATGTAAGCGCTTTGGAGGACTCCCCGTGCATCATTACTTCTAATAACTCATTGGCCAGAGAAAGGTCACGTGGTCAAAGTCAGGCGAAGGGACTTATGCCCACAGCTGGAGGTGACTGCAAAGTCCCATGGCAAGGATACAGGGAGTAGTGGAGATTTGGGGTCATTAAGGCACTGTCCTGAAACAACTATTTGAAGAAATGAGCATTCTCAAACTGTGGTGGTGGGAGTACAACTTCTTTGGACATCAATTTGGTGGCACGTAAGAAAAACATTATATATGTGTGTAGCCTTTTACTCAGCTATTTCGTTTATAAGAATTTATCCTACGTGAATCATCACGAATGTATACAAAGATTTATCAGTAAGGATGCTTACTACAACATTGCTGATAAAGGTAAAAAAAATTAGAAACAGGGGCATCTGGGTGGCTCAGTTGGTTAAGTGTCTGACTTCGGCTCAGGTCATGACCTCACAGTTTGTGGGTTCAAGCCCCGCATTGGGCTCTGTGCTGAGGGCTCAGAGCCTGGAGGCTGCTTCAGGTTCTGTATCTCCCTCTCTCTCTGCTCCTCCCAGCTCGTACTATCTCTCTCTCTCTCTAAAAAATGAATAAACATTAAAGAAGTTAAAAAAAAAAGTAGAAACAAATAGGAAATAATTTAACAGCCCATCCAAAGGGTGGAATAGTATGGGGCCATTATAAATGCGGTAAAGAAGAATAATGTTGACAAAAATATGCAAGATATATTACATAATGAAAAAGGCCATAAAATTGTTTTAAAATTGTTTATAACATATTCATGGTTTATTAAAAATGTATATATGTGTAGATAAGAGAATGTATATATACTAAAGCATTAACAGTGGTTATCTAAAAAAGAAAATTCATATTGAATTTTTATTTTATTATTTGTAATTTTTTAGATAACTTGAATTTTCAAAGATGATCCTGTAGTACTTTTGAAATAGAGAACCGTTTCATATAAAATAGAATAAATTATCTTTTTAAGAGAATGTGGGAAGGAGGTAGGGTAGCAGCCATCATCATATATACCATGGATTGCTGATTCTTGCTTTTATTTTTTTTTCCTCTGTCCTCCCAGAGGCCTTGTAAGATAATGTGTACTTCACTTATTGATTGAAAATTCATTTTATTGCTAATGAGTAACCTGTTGGACAGGAATCATTAATGGCTATGTAGCAATGCATTAATTGTATCACTCTTGTTTATTTATTGAAAATTAGAATTATGGATATTCTCTGTCTCTGACTAAATTATTTTTTAGGTATACTATTCCCTTGCCACCTGCATCGCCACTTGCTATGTTTTAACTTTGAAACACCTAAAAGAAAGCAGATTCTAATAGGATCTTCACTTTCTATAATACTAAAGTGTTGAAACATAATATAGTTGCCAGTGTTTGACATATTGGAAGAAAAGTAGATCCAGACCATCAGCTACATTCTTTCCCCTTCAGTCTTTGGTCTCTTCTTGCCTCGGATTTCATGCTGTTGTACTTGTTAAGGTTTATATTGTGGGGAGGGAGCTTCCTCCTCTCTCTATGACTATCTTTGGTCAAGAGAAATGTGTTCATGGAGCATGAATGCTACTCTCAGATGAGGACGACTCATGACTGTTTATAGATATAATAAGGAACTAAATTAGGTGTTAAGCATCTATAGAAGAAAAAGGCAATGCAATTGTCCTTAGACACACAAACTACCTATCTCAGAACAAAATAATAATAATAATAATGATAATGGTAACAGAAAAGAAATCTGATCATTACAGGTATCACATGCTTGGCCAAAAGGAAAAAAGAGAAAAGAAAGTGTAGCCACAAACATTCAAAAATAGACGGTACCTGTGTTTCAGAGTGTGCCATCAGGCTGATATTCACGCACTCACTTTCTTCAATGACTTTAGCACACACTGAAAACTATACAAATTTCCTTGTAGTTTATGTGATAATCACAAGCTGTTTAATAGAAAATATCTTTAGGCAAATGGATGAATAAATTGTGATATAACCATACAACGGAATGCTACATAGTGATGAAAATGAATGAGCTCACTACGCAGGTATCAACAGGAATGAGTTTCACGAAAATAACGCTGATCAAGCGAGCAGGTTGCAAAAGTATACCTAGAGACATTTAAGTGATTCGATTTGAATAAAGCTTAAAAACATGCAAAATAATAGTAAATATTGCTTAGAGATACACATGTAGTAAATAGATACAGTGTATCTATACACTAGCTCTTTACTATCTATACATTAGCTGGGCATTAGGAATAATAAATGCCCAATTCAGCAGAAGGGTTATGACTGAGGGTAAAGGTAGAGTGCATTTGAGGAAGAGTGTATAGAGGGCTTCAAATGTATCGACAATATATGTAATTCTTTAGTTGGATGGTGCATAGTTGGATAGAATTTATTATATTATTTTTATAGCTTTCTATATGTCTCAAATACGTTGCAATAAAAAAAAAAAAAAAAAAAAGGAGTTCTAGAAGTCCCCGGTAGATGCCCTTAGATTCAAGTGTGATCTATAAGAAAGAAAATATTTTCATCAATAGTAGACAAAACGGTGACAAATAGATCGAAAAAGATTTACAACACTGCATTAAGGTAGAATGCGTTTCAGGTAAGAATTTGAACACATTTTTTAATATGAACTCAGTGTGACTGTGTAGACCAAGGTGGTTTGTCTGTCTAGAAACCCATTTATGCTGAACCAAAGATTTGTACTGAAGGCCCTGAATTTTGAGAAACTGCTTACTGAATTTGGGGAAAGTCTCCATGGCTGAGAATTTAGCGTTGTTAATCTTCTGCTACATTTGTGCTAGGTCCATTAGACCATTTCAGGTCTTGTCTGTTTTTATTACTTGTTATATTTCTAGTAAAGTTAAAGCTTTTAACACTGCTTGGGTGCCTATGAAGTTGATGAATTCCTCCACTACTGATGGTGTCTCATGCTGATCCTCTAATGGGTGCATTGAAATATAATCTGCTGGGTTATTTTCTTTCCCTGGCCCAGACACAATTTTATAATCATAACCATGCAGATATTGTAAACCCCATCACTCAGAGCGCATTGCTGCCATGAACTGTGAACTGCCAAATATTGTCATGAGTGCCTGATGATCTGTTACCACAGTAAATGCCGAGCCATAAATGAGTAAGAGACAGTGTATGAAAACCGAGAGGGCTAGCAGGCCTCTGTCATACCCTCAAAGCAGGCTCGGACGCTCTCTAAAAGTAGGCTTGGTCTTGCATAGAAGAAAGTCAGAGCACTTTTACCTGAACTGGAATACAATCTATATTTTCACAGATTCAAGGAAGCCTTCATAAATCTGGTGGCAGAGTCTTTTTTTAAGAAAAAAAAACTGTAAGGTAATGGCCTGTAAGTTTGGATATTGCAAAGCGTGCAAGAGTTATTGCCTTCATTTCCATTTGTCAAGTGGCTGAGAGTATACAAAATTACTTTACAATGCCTCGCATTATATCAGCTTCCCAGTTGACATGGCAGGACAAAAGCCATCTTTCTCAATGGGCCCCAAATTCTAATTTCTTGAGGAACTGAGATGTGTTTGGTCTCAGTGTCTCAACTTCTCCATCTGCAAAATGGAGATCATAATAGTTTCTGTGTCCTGGAATATTGTAAGAATTAGTTCATGCTCAAAATGGAACTTTGGAAATGCAAATGGCTGTATGGAAGTGAGGAAAACAAATCATAGGATATATAAATTTAGATTTTTCATTTTGATTCTGTAAAGCTCAATTATCAGTTTATTTTATTCAATACCCTTGCTTACATTTTTTTTCATATTAAAAAAAAAAAGAACACTGAACTTATGCTACCAAATGTCTCATATAGTTTGGGGATTATAGCAGCTCTGATGTATCTTAATGAGTGCTAAAGATAATAAAATACTTGCTGTGTCTAAAATCATCACTTTAGTTTATGCTACTTTTTGATGTGTTTAAAGAACAGAAATGACTTCAATATTCTACTTTCAAAGATAATTCATTTTCAGCAAAAATGTAAAGGACATTTAAGATTTGAACATAAATTACACGAGACACACAAAAATTACTCGTATGTACATTCAGTGCATATCTTTTTTTTATCTTTTTATCTGGCTCTCATCCCTTTTATCTCATTTTATTTCTCAGTTTTGATTACCAGGGTTCTGTCATGTTTCTTGACGCCCAGTGCCCGGCCATTAAAAGATAGGGTTCCCCGTTCTCACACCAATGACCTTCCGTGGCACGTGGCAAGATAGACTTTTGTTCAAACCGGTCTTCTGTGTTTTAGCATTTCTATCAATTAATTGAAGAAACAATAGCCGTTCAGTGAACCCCTACTATATGTCAGATGTCTACTAGGTATTTTACGTATTTAATCTCATTTAACTTGCACTACAGTCTGAAGAGGTATATACTATGGTTCAGAGAGGTTAATAAATTTCCCAAGATCACAGAGCTAATAAGTAACAGAGGCAGTATTCAAACCAAGGCTGTTCAGTGATCTTTTGACTCTCCCCTCTTTTTTTCTGTTTGCAGACAAATCAAATATGGTGGCTTGAAATAGGTCCATATATCTTTGATGCTTCTCCCTTCGAACGGTAGAGTTAATTCTATCTATAGGACTTGGTAGGAGTGACTGTGTCGCTTCTTAGACACATTAAAAGCATTGTGGCTTCCTCCTTGCTTTTTTTCTTGGTTCACTCACTGTCAGGGAAGCCAGGCACCAAGTGGGAGGACTCTCAGCCCTATGGAGAGGCCCACATGGCCTGAAGACATCCAGCTCCAACTCACTTGTCATGTGAACAAGCCAACTTAGAAGTGGATGCCCCAGCTCAGTGACCCCTTCAGATGACTGCAGTGCTGGCTGACATCTTGACTACAACCTCAGGAAAGATCCTGGGCCAGAACCACCCACCTAAGCTGCTCTCAAATTCCTGACCTATCAAAATTCTGTGAGACCATAAATGTTAGTTGTTTTGAACTGCTAAGATTTCAGGTATTTTGTTATGCGGCAATACACCGGCTAATAAAACAGAGAGCAGAATTGGTATGTAAAGTGATGACGATAGTTTGGAAGTCTAGGCCAAAATCAATAAGAAAAGTTTAAAACAGCTACTGTTTTAGATACTTCAAATCAATTGTGTGAGTTCAATTGCTAATATGGGAGCAGTTAATTTAAAAATAACTGCAATTGATCACAACTTCGAATTGAGCTAGCAATGTGGTTCTTAAAAAAAAAAAGGAAAAAAAAGTCAATGCTTGTGTAATCCTGGGCTGCATTTATAGAAGTTGTCACTCTCTCCCTGCTGTTTCCTGGATAGATCAGGTCACAGCTGGAAACATAGCGAAGCGTCATTTAAGAATCTGGGGCTCTTTGGTCCGGAGAAAGAAAGACCAGTGAAAATAGAGTGGCTGTCTCCAACTCTGTGAAGAGTTATGGCACAGGAGTGCTAGAAGATTTGTTCTGTTTCGTTCCATGGGGCAGAACTAGAATCTGTGGGAGTCAGCTCTTTAGACTGTGCTAACACTCAGCAAAGCTCTAGAAGAGACCTCCCCCCCCCCCCCCCCCACCGCGGGCATGGGAGTTGAGACCACAAAACTCAAGAGATCTTCACAACTGTAATGCAGGGCATGAGAACCCAATTTTGGTGTTGGTTTGAGGGGTAGGAATGACCCTGGTGGTCTGGACTATTCATGTACTTCATTCATATCCTCTGTGTGATACCAGAAGGACGTAATCCTTTTTATAAAATGCGTATGCAATGTGGGTAAGGGCCTAACCTCTTATCTTGGCCCATGGAGAACAGTCACTCCTCTGGGAGATGTCTGCTACTTGGAGAAAATTGCCAAAGAAATAGGGTGCCCTACTTCTGAACAGCATCTCAACTGCCATTCCCCAAAGCAAATATACACTGTGCTTGTTTGAAATGTTTATTTTCCATTTTATTTTTATTTTTAAGTTCCTTTTTATAAAATTATGCAAAAATTCAAAATGTGTTCATGTCATACCTGCCATTTTCTGTGTAATCTTTTTTCTTCATGGTTTTGATCTCCTTCTTCTTTTTCCTACTCTATCCACAGTAGATCTCCTCACCCCAAAATGTTACTTATGTTACCAGTCCAATAAATACATCCTGCCATATGTCTCTCCATGTTCATATACATCTAAATATATGTGTACTAAACATATCGGCATAGACAGAGGGGCATTTTTGGTTTTAGTTTATGAATGTGGAATCATATTATAAATAATTTCCTGCATTTTGCCTGTAATAGTTGTCATTTCCTCTTGCATTGCAGAAGAATATCCTTTTGCGTGTTATGGTACTTTTTATTCTTTTGTCAGACCAATGCTTTCTTTCTCATTGTTGCTTCCATTTGTGCTCCCCTCACTTGTTTGCGATTTTGAGCTTCTTTTCTTATGTTATATTTGCCATTTGGACTTCAGTGTTCTGTTAATTGCCTATTTATATCTTTGGCCCATTTGCTCTTGGGTCTTGGGTCTTGTTCTTGTCAATATAAGTAGACTCCTTGTATTATAGATGCTGTCCTTTTTGTGAGAGTTAGTGAATTAGCAGGGCTCATATAAACTGCTCTAGGAATAAAGGACGCATTGTGGAACCCCGCTGTTCACTCATCATTCCTCATGAATCCTGTGATACCAATCTTGACATAAGGACCAAATGAATGTTGCCATGGTCATCTTTATATTAAACTAATAGTAGAGCTTAAATAAAAACTATAGTATTTTCCTTCCATCACCCAATCGATCATCTTGTGCACGACCTGGAGGTGTGTGCATGCTCATTTCATTTCAAGAGGAATGAATATTCCACAATTAGCATCACTCTGATATTACTTTTTACAAGATAATAACACTCCTTGCCGTATCTCACTCTTTGCTGAAGGGCCACTTGGACCTCCCTCTGGGTCGTGTAGGATGAATAGCACTATTCTAAAATAATTTCTCTTTGATCACCATTTTCTGAAACGTTTTCTTCTAATCCACATGTTTCCTCCTGATTGGAGTGCAGGGAATCAGAGAGTGAGCTCGAGAGGGGCTGTTTGAGGATCATCTGCCTCACATTCAGTACAGCAAGAGAGTGGTGGGTCAAAAAAATTGCATAGCTGAGTCAGAAAGCAAGATGAGGCAGGAGTAAAGTTGAACCCACACACTTGATGGAAAGGTGCCACAAATATGGTGCAGCTGGATGAAAATGGAACTGCAATTAGGTATAAACTAAATAGTGATCACAAGTTAAATATTAATCTGTCGCTCAGGAAATAGCTCAAGTATCTCGATAGTTTGACCAGGGATTAATTTTTTCCGCAGATCTTTTCATGAACACAAGGAGCATGTGTTTGTGCCTTATTTTTTTCTTACCTAGGAAGAGGGGGCTGACCTGGATCATTTCCTTGGCTTTTTTTAGCTTTTTGTGCTCTGACATTTTGCTTTATTATTATGATAATGTTTTGTTTGTTTTATAATTTCCCAGATATCATCTGATAAGACGTGGGCCGTGGGCATATTCTCCTGATCTTATTTTTCAGTTATGTAGAATTTGCAGAGCTTAGTGTAAGGTACAAAATGAGGAGAACTCTCCTTAAAGATTATTGTAGGTCTTTATAAATACTCTTTCTATTCTATATTCAAGGTCTGGAGCCAGTAAAGCACTTTTCATATCAAAATGCTACATCTTCAATCATCGTCGTCTTTGGGAGTAATCACCTCTCGTGTTATAAATGAACCATTTTGCTCATTGTTGATATAGCAATTTGCTGAGCTGATGGATTTAGATGGAATAGCTCTGACTGTGGTTGTGTGTGTGTGTGTGTGTGTTTATTAATAGATTTTAATTTTAGAGCAGTTTTATTACAGAAAATTGAGCAGGAGCTCCCGTATACTTCCTGTCTCCCTCACTCACATAATCCCTATTTTAGCATACTGAATTAGTGTAGTATATTTATCACAATTGATAATCCATGACTGGCTATCGTTAACTAGCATCCATAGCTTCCATTTGGGTTCACCCTTTGTGTTGTACAGTTCAATGGGTTTTGCCAGATGCATAATGTCATGTATCTACCATTTTAGTATCATACAGAGTAGTTTCACTCCCCCAGCTTTAGGTGAGATAGCTACAATCGTATTTTTGTCACACTTTGATACCTTGTGTGAGGTTTTCTTACTCATGTTCAAAACCAAAAATTATATAATGCACAAGTGCCCCCAGATATGGCCAAATATTTTAATTTAGCATATGGCCAGTATTTCTTTCCCAGTTTAGGATATATATATATATATATATATATATATATATATATATATATATATATAGTGAGACTTCATTGTCACTTTCCATAGGTATTTATAAAACTTGGAAATTCATCTGGGTTGCTCAATGCCATTGCCAATTTATTATTCCAAAAGAGCACATGGTGATGGCTTAGTACAACATTCTGATGTTACAACAAGATGTCAGATTAAATATTGAAGATATGGCACCTAAACAGTCCTTTGCTAGGGAGCGCTGTACTATTTCTAAATATTTGATGAATTCAATGGAGTTAGTCCTTTAAGTTTTAAAGTATTGTAAATTTATACTCAGCAGGAAGAAATTCTGCCCCAGAAACATGGAAACATGCAATTCTTATGTTATTTTTGCCATCTGTCTCTTAACTTGTTGCCCATGTAAGAAAAGGATGTAATACCTAGATACCTAGGCACCCAGGCACCTATATATGCCTTTTTAAAAAAAAAAAATTTTAATGTTGATTTATTGAGAGACAGACTGTGAGCAGGGGAGGGGCAGAGAGAGAGGGAGACACAGAATCTGAAGCAGGCTCCAGGCTCTGAGCTGTCAGCACAGAGCCTGATGCGGGGCTCAAACTCACAAACCGAGAGATCATGACCTGAGCCAAAGTCGGACACTTAACCGACTGAGCCACCCAGGTGTCCCTACATATGCCTTTTATTTCATGTTGTCATGATGTTTGCTAAGGTTCTGGGCATGTTGGATATCTGTTACCGGCAGTTAGACAAGTTATCACCTTTAGTCTGTGAACATCTATCTCCCATGTCCTCTTGAGTAGAGAGAGGGGGAAATTTATATTTTACATGTGACTGTTCATTCACTCAAATATTTCTTGAGGTATTGGGCTAGGGACTACGTATTGGGCTAGATATAGGAACAAAAGAGTCTAATGATGACAAAGACAATTAGCGATTATAGGACAAAATCAATGTATACAAATATAGTATTTTAGATCTCAAGGGTAGTTGCACCCAATCATTTTACAGCTAAATAACTTGAGGCTAAGAAAGGTCTTATCAAATGAACAGCAGAGCCAGGGATATAACTGACTCTTAATTAAGCATTCCTTGTCCCCTTTTTGTTTTTGCTTAAATAGCATTGCATTGTTGTGATAAATCTGAGACATCTTTAACTTTTTAATCTTTTGCCAGCTATATTCCTTGGGATGATTAGGGGAGAAGGAGGATGACTACAAAATTCTAGTGAAGTTTAATTTAATTTGCCTTGGATGAAAGTGGAACAAAAATTGTTAGCTGAAAGACATCCATAAGGAGGTATAAAAACCCAAGAGTATTGTTGCTTTTTCCAAGTTTGTTGCAGATTAGAATTTCATCACTGGAGTTAAAAGCATTGGGGACATGTTGAATTACTTTTCTGATTGTATCTTTAAAATTTTTCAACAGCTGAGTTTATTTTAGACATTAATCTTGGAGACTGTCTCAAGAAAATACAAAAATAAAATGTTTTTTCAAATAACAAGGTTTTGTAACGAGTTCTGAGGGTCACCTTTGTTCAAATCCAGCTCAGAGAAGACAGATGAACCATTGAGCAATTGAACTGTATCTGGTAAAATTGACCAGATAATGTATGTATCTCCTTCTTCCTATCTCTTGATCTGAGTGATTCACACCAATGCAAATTCTGACCTACCTCCATTATTCAGTTTAAGAAGAGAAAGTATAAAAGATGTATTAGTGCACGGTGCTGGATCAGTCACTGTCCTGATCTTATCTCTGCCTTTTCCATTCTTTTAAATTAGATTCTTCATTTTTCTTAAGGTTTCATGTTTCTTCATTTTTATTGTGCACCGTCAATAATTTCTCTACATTTGCAGCTAAGTCAGGCTGTAGAATAGATCAACTATATTTTTAATGGTACACATGAAATTGCACTCTAATATCCCAAAGGCGGAAGACTGATTCTATTAAATTACAAATAAATGTAGAACATTCAGGGATGCTGGAATTACAACAAATGTTACGCTGTCTAACATATGGAACAGAATGTTTTCTCAATAGCTAAAAATTGCTTTTATTGTCTGAATATCATAAAGGAGCTTTAAGTTGTGGTTAAAGTGAGCTAATAGAGTAGAACACACATTTGGAGGGATATATTATATTATATACTAACCATGTTCTAGGAAGCTTTTCCTCCTTGTGGGTGTCCTGCTTCTGAGGATCTGCCTTGACCCGTGGCTCACCTGAACCAGTGCAAAAATGAGTTACAAAGATCTCGAAATAACTCCTCTCTGCCCTTTACAGTTTATAGCAGTGCTTTCATATAATTATATCATTTTGATTCTGTTTATGACCACACAAGGAATATGACTCTCAGCACCTTACAGTATTTTACATATGGTCCTTTATCCCCAGGGGGCTAAGTAGGACGAAAACAAACACTATTAAATGCCGGCTATAAGACTCTTTGCTAAGAGCTCCTTTTCAGAGTCTTTTTATGTCTTTTTGTTACCAGAAGAGTAAATGTTCTGAACACGAAGCATTTCCCATTTTAATCAATAACAAGCAATCAAATTGGGAAGTCATGAGAAAAGTAGCAGGAAGAAAATGAAACAAACCTCTAGATACATTGAAAAAGGAAAAGCAAAGGAACCCTAAGTGTGGAGAATATTTCTTTTTCCTAACAGAGGGCTGCGAATATTATTACCTAAAGCCTTTCTTTTCTCCTGGCCATATTTATAGAGCTCAGCAATCTATTTGCATACTTGAGTAGATAATCAAACTGTAATGCTTGTAGCAAATATTGCCACCATGGACGTCTTGCCCATATTCTCACCCAGGGGCAGCTGACAGTTCCTTCATAGGATGCTTCCTGCCTCTCCAGGCTTGGGGGGTCCGCTGGTCCTGAGAGCAGGTGGAGCCAGTGCATGGGACAGACTGGAAATCCTGGAAAATTAGTGCCCCCAGGAGCGAACCTCAATCAGGGAAGGATGGGCAGCAGCTGTGGATGTGTTTGCTTAGGTTTTCTCAGAAGTAGATGCTAAGGGGCTATTAAAAAGGCATGTAGAGGAATTGCTCTGTAGGAGGAGATAGAGGGCCAAAGGAGGCTGGGAATACTGTGAGTCCTGGATAGAAGTCTGACCCTGACAAAGGTGATGATGAGAAAGTTGGGTGGATGCATCCTACATGGAAATATAGTCTAGGGAAAGTTCAGCAAAGCCCACAGGAAGTTCTCGAGCTGAAGTCGCCAAGAAAGGAATCTCCTATCTCTCGGGAACATGTCTGCTTAGTATCCCGGCCACACCCAGTTTTTGGTGGGAGTGGCCTTGGGAGGTGTGGCCTCAGCACAAATGAGGCCAGGGGTTTCAAAACTCCGCCCCTGGGCCCTTAGCCAATTAGCTGGTCTGCCAGGTGCATTCTCCTGGCTGCTGTGTGGATAAACATTCAGCTACCGTGAGGGGACAGTTCTAAGGTGTGTTCCATATAGTTCCTCACAGTTCCAGAAGGACCGAATCCCAGGTGCCCTTGCACTACATTAATTTTATTGGCTCTCCTCCCTTCCTCGTCTCCCTTCTCCATTCTCTCACCATGTTTCCTGGGTCATCTCCCAAATAAACTACTTGCACCCAGATCTTTGTCTCAGGATTGGCTTTGGGAGAAACTAAGATAATGCTTTTCATTCATTCTTTTTCTTAAAACCATTCTTTGAAGTATGATTGACATGTAAAAAGCCACCCATATTTAATGTACACAACTTTTTTTTAATTTTTTTTTTTTAACATTTATTTATTTTTGAGACAGAGAGAGACAGAGCATGAACGGGGGTGGGGCAGAGAGAGAGAGGGAGACACAGAATCGGAAACAGGCTCCAGGCTCTGAGCCATCAGCCCAGAGCCCGACGCGGGGCTCGAACTCACGGACCGTGAGATCGTGACCTGAGCCGAAGTCGGACGCTCAACCAACCGAGCCACCCAGGCGCCCCGTACAACTTTTTAGTTTGGTGATAAGCATCCATCATCAGTAAGGACATGGACATACCCATTATCTTTCAAAATTTTCTCCCCTTCTTAATACTATTATTTTCTTTTTTGTAGTAAGAACACTTAACATAAGATGTGCCATCAGGCAAATATTAAATATACAATGAGATATTATTGTTAGCTACAGGCACTATGCTATATAGTAGATCTCCAGAATTTATCTTGCACAACTGTTACTGTACCCCTTGATCATCACCTATCCAATCCTCCCACCCCTGAGCTTCACGTAACCTCCATTCCACTCCCTACGTCTATGAGTTTGAGTATTTTATTTTTTTGAGTTTATTTATTTATTTTTGAGAGAGAGAGAGAGACAGAGCACAAGTGGGGGAGGGGAAGAGAGAGAGAGAAAGAGACCCAGAATCTGAAGGAGGCTCCAGGCTCCGAGCTGTCAGCACCGAGCCCGACGCGGGGCTCAAACTCATGACCTGTGAGATCATGACCTGAGCTGAGGTTGACACTTAACTGACTGAGCCACCCAGCCGCCCCTGAGTTTGGCTGTTTTAGACTTCACATAGAAGCGAGGTAATTCAGTATGTGTCGTTGTGTGACTGGCTTATTTCACTTGACATCGTGTCCTGCAGGTCCATCCATGTTACTGCTATGGCAGGACTTCCTTCTGATTTAAAGCCTGAATAATATTCTATTGTATATCCATCCCACATTTTCTTTTTTTTTTTTTTTAAATGTATTTATTTATTTTAACAGAGAGAGAAAGAGAGGCACACAGAGAATCCCAAGCAGGCTCCTCACTGCCAGCACAGAGCCCAATGCAGGGCTCAGACTCACAAACTGTGAGATTATGACCTGAGCTGAAATCAGGAGGAGGACGCTTAACTGACTGAGCCAGCCAGGCACCCCCATACCACGTTTTCTTTATCCAATCATCTGTAGATGGGCATTAAGATTGTTTCTATATCTTGGCTATTTTGGATCACGCGCGGTGAACATGGAGTCCACGTAGCTCTTCCAGATTCTGATTTCAATTCCTTGAGATTAATACCCAGAAGTGGGATCGCTAGAGTATATGGTACTTCTATTTTTAGTATTTTTAAAAATCTCCACACTGTTTTTGTTATTTTTTATCCATTTTTTAAATGCTTTTTTTTAAAAATGTTTATTTTTGAGACAGAGAGAGACAGAGCATGAACGGGGGAGGAGCAGAGAGAGAGAGAGGGAGACACAGAATCCTAAGCAGGCTCCAGGCTCTGAGCTGTCAGCACAGAGCCCGACGAGGGCTTGAACTCACGGACCGTTAGATCGTGACCTGAGCCGAAGTCGGACGCTTAACCGACTGAGCCACCCAGGCGCCCCTATTCATTTTTTAAAAGTTTATTTATTTATTTTGAGAGGGGGAGGAAGCAGGTGAGGGGCAGAGACACAGGGAGAGAGAGAATCTCAAGCAGGCTCCACACTGTCAGTGCAGAGCCCCATGCAGGGCTCAATCTCACAAACCCAGTGAGATCATGATCTGACCTGAAATCAGGACTCAGATGCTTAACCGGCTGAGCCACCCAGGCACCCCGCCACACCATTTTTAAAAGATAGCTGTACCAATTTACATTCCCACCAATAGTGTACCAGGATACCTTTTTCCCCCTTCCCCGCCAACACTTGTTATCTTTTATTTTTTACTAATAGCCATATGTCAGGTGTAAAGTGATATCTCATTGTGGTTTTGATTTGTATTTCCCTGCTGATTAGTTATGCTGATTACCTTCTCATACGTCTGTTGGTCATTTATATGTTGAAGAAATATCTATTTGGGTCCTTTGCCCATTCTGTAATTGAGTTATTTGTTTGTTTGTTTGTTTTGCTATTGAGTTAGATGAGTTCCTTCTATATTTGGAACACTAACCCTTTCTCAGATATATGATTTGCAGATACTTTTTCCCATCTCCCTAAAACAATGCTTTTTAATGACCTTTAGTTACTGGGATTGTCCCATGAAACAGGTCTGTTTTGGGTATGCTATGGCTGATTTGGGTAGCCATTTTTATACTCAAAATATTGAATCATCAAAACAGTTGGTTATTATCTATTAGTAAGCCCCAAAGGTATCACTTTCACCCTTCTCCTGAATATTACCATCTCCCTGATTCCAACTCCTGACATCCACTAAAGAGGTTCGAATGGAACTTAAGAAAATATTTATTCAAAATCCTTGCTTAGATTGTTTTTTCTAATCTAATAGCATAAAAATATGGTTAATTAGAGCCAAAACAGTTAAGCTAAAATATCGACAGAAATCGTATTTTATCTTTGAGAGCTTCATATGGTCTACCTGTCTTTTGCCTGATGGTCAGATATGGACCAAGGTAGCAGAGACAGAAACATTTGACTGCCACACGGGGCCTATCCCCTAAACCCAGGGGATAACCTGCACCCCACTCTGGCAGAATAGAACGAATTTGGAGTTTAAGTCCGGCTTTATCAATAAAGTCCCTCTATCAGAAAAATCATCAGTCAAGAGGTCAGGACAGGGTCTAGTCTCTGACTTCTCAGGTTAGGTCCTGAGATAGGGTTGCCTTAAAGTTGCCATGGCAACACAAATGCGTGTATTGCACTGTAGGTTGACCTATTAGGGGAGGTCACACGGAGGCCACCCAGGCACATCTCAGTTCCTTGTCTTGTTACACTGAGTGGGGCAAACAGAGCCAGCATTGTGTTTTGTGCACTCCATTCTTGCCCACTGCCCTTCTGACCCCTTCCTGTGACCACTGCTCTTGCCACAACTGAGCATCAGTCCTACAGGAGCTCCCTTTCTTCTTTCTGAGATTTGTGGCCTTCCTGGTGTTGTAATCTGGATGACAGTCGTGGTGGCCCTCTTGGGAAGCCCCCGATTTTAACTCTTCTTGATTTTTTCCTAATTCAAGCTCAAATTATAAAGGGGGAGGGTAATAGTTATGGTATGGTCAAGCTTTTATTATTCAAGTAAGGAAATGCCAGTTCCTATCACCATTATTTTCATAGACGTAAACATGTGCCAGTACCAAAAATTAGGAAGTATGTTATCTTACAGTAAAAGAAAAATGGTTTCTAAAAAAAGACACTTTATAATTTTGTACTATCATATACATATAATTTTTTCCCACATACCAGTACTGGTTTGAGAACTGGATGGGGCGCCTGGGTGGCGCAGTCGGTTAAGCGTCCGACTTCAGCCAGGTCACGATCTCACGGTCCGTGAGTTCGAGCCCCGCGTCGGGCTCTGGGCTGATGGCTCAGAGCCTGGAGCCTGTTTCGAATTCTGTGTCTCCCTCTCTCTCTGCCCCTCCCTCTTTCATGCTCTGTCTCTCTCTGTCCCAAAAATAAATAAAACGTTGAAAAAAAAATTTAAAAAAAATTTAAAAAGAGAAATGGTGTGGAAACTGCTAATAAAAAATAGCTTTAATAATGAACATTTGTTGTGTGCTTACTATGTGCCAGGCACTGTCCTGGCTTTATAAGCATTATCTCATTTAATTCCCATAATAATACTTGAGGCAAGAGCTATTATTGTTTCCAATTTACAGGCAAATAAATGGGGTCAATGAGAATAAATAGCTTCTGCAATATTATGCAGCTGGTACCCAAATTCTGCACTTGAACTCCGCAGCCTGCATGGTTAATCCCTATATTTTACTGCATTGGTTCCCAGAATGAGGTCTAGGAACCAGTATGTCACCGTCACTTGGAAACTTGTTGAAAACACAAATTCTTGGGTCCCACCCTGGACCTACTGAATCAGAAATGGGAGGTAGGAACCCAGCAATCTATGTTTTCACAAACCTGCCAAGGGACTCTGATGTATGCTAAAATTTGAGAGCCTTTACTGTCTGCCATTCCGAGATATACACAACACTATTACACTCTTATTTATTTTCTACCTCTTGGGAAAAAATATTGTATATTCCTTAAGAACAGAATCAGGTTCTTCAACTTTTCTTTTATCCTCCGTAGTTTAGGTGGCATTGCGGAACTCCATAAAGCATTTATTAAATTGAAAAGGAAATGCTACCCTCTGTCTTGGATGACTTAAGTTCAATTGTCTATAAAGATGAGATGCGAGATTAGAGAACTTTTTGAGATTCTCTGGCACCCTAATATTGTTCCTGTCTTTCATTGTGTGTATTTGTGATTATCGGGAATTACATGAATATGAAACTAATATAGCATTTTGCTTGCATGTGTGATAATCATTAAAAACACAGCGTGAATCATAGTAACATATGGCATTTAAAAATAAGCTTTTCAATTATGCCAGGAGATGCAGAGCTCATTTTGTTTTGCTACAGAATGTATAATATTGGTAAGTAAAGGTTTGAAGAAAGTGGCTTTCTTTAGAATACGTTAGAAACATTTCTTTTTCCTGTGCACAACATGGGTGCTGCATGTATCTTCCAAGAGTAGATCAACAAGACATTCTCTAACCTACTTTTAAAGAAAAGCCCTCTCGAAATACACAGTATTACCATTATTAGTGATTTAATAGAAAAGAAACCTTGCAGTCGCACAATTGAATTACATGTCATGTGATAGACTTTAGATATTACATGAGATGGAGCACAAACAATATGCTTTGGAAAATATCAAGACTTATCACAAAAAGAATTTGAAGCGGAATGGATAATCTGCAGTTACTCATCAAGGGTTTAATTGAAGACTTCCTTCGTTTCACTATCTCAAGGATGACATTATATGCCCATCACTAAAAGAGAGAGAGAAACAAATTTGATGCTCATTTTTAATCTCTTTGCTAGTAATGACATCTTTACCCATCAGGCTAAGTTCTTATACAAAATTTGTTATATTACTAACATTTAATAATCTCTATTTACAGACATCCAAAGGGTACTTGCTATTAATACCGTACTCGCAGATGTCTTTATTATTATTCACTAAGTGTGTTGGCAATATACACTTAAAATGTTTTTCCCAGTTATGATTTCTCTAATAATGTACTATTTTTTAAATTTGTTTAATGTTTATTTATTTTTGAGAGACAGAGAGACAGAGGGTGAGTGGGGAGGGGCAGAGAGAGAGGGAGACATTGAATCTGAAGCAGGCTCCAGGTTCCGAGCTGTCAGCACAGAGCCCGACGCGGGGCTCAAACTCATGGACCACAAGATCATGAATTGAGCTGAAGTTGGAAGCTTAACCGACTGAGCCACCCAGGTGCCCCAACTTGTTATTGTTATTTTTTTTTCTCAGAGGATGTCTACATGGAGAAGGTAAAGTACTGTTATTAAAATTTCTGGTCATTTCAGAAAATAAATAAAATGAGCAATTTTGTCAGATAACGTGTTTGTTTTATTTTCATGTCTTTAACTTTCAGATGCAAATTACAGAATTTGCATCTATTAACTCTATTGATTCTCAGTTACAGAATCCATTCATTTGATGTAAACGAAAAGGAAGATTTTGTTATAAGTTGTCTGAATATCTTCCTAAGGAGGCAGTCAGGCTGCAGAGGGGAAGACTGGAATAAGGAACTGAGGCAGACAGACTCCCCCGCCTTTACACACGTGAGCTCTGGTCTTCGCTTATGCTCTTGGCGTCTTCGTCCTCCCTTCTCTGCACAGAGTGGCTTTCTCGGCTTCCCCTAATGCATATCACCAAACACAATTGCCTCCAGCAAAGCCACCAGCCCATATGGTACTCGTGTGTCAATTAGAAATAGGCTTCCTTCCTCAATACACTTTAATTCCATCAGTCAGAAAATTGTCATAATATATTGATTTTGTAGTAACGAGACTTTTTACTGCTGAAAAAAGTGTCAAATGAACATCTGCAATGTGAATGGTGCCCCCTTAGATGTACTGCCCCGGGAAAGTATACACAGCCAGCTTTCTCGCGCAGTGCTCTGGCCGCTCTAGACCTGGTTTACATCCCTTTCAGTCCAGACCTGCGCACAAAAGAAAGATTTACCGAGAGACATTGTGCAACTGCCTCAGTTTGAGTCAGAGTATCACCCCTGAACATGCAAATGGGGGGTATGGTCAGGCACACACATGACTGACAGGTGGGGTGACCAACCGTTACAGTTTGCCTGGGACTGAGGGCTTTTCAGGGCAAGGGGAAGAGCTAGAACTGGGGAAGTTCTGGACAAATGAGGACGATCTGGTCACCCTACAGTGATGGCCAATTCTACAAAGAGGAGACAATTCTCACGAAGAAGCGTAGAGGAGAAGACACCCCAAGAGGGTACAGGGTACATCACAGGTAATACTGTTTGGGGTTGAATTACCATAGCTAGTTTGTTATTTTGACATTGTGGAGACTCAACCCTGCAGTAATTTTCTTTCATTTGGCCTTACAGTGCTATCATAAAATATCGTGGTAATCTTTATTTGGATATACCAGGCTATATATCACACTGCTATTTCTTTTCTGTTCAAATTCTATTCCAGCAAAGGAATTGTTGTTCTATATTAAATGTGGGGTGTTTTAGTCTTGACATTTTGCTTAACTTTGTGTTACCATTGTTTTTTCTTAGGAAGTTTTCGAAATGTTCTATTTTCTTTTTTAATTCTTTCAAAGAAGGGTGGCTGGGTGGCTCAGTCAGTTAAGTCTCCAACTTCAGGTCAGGTCATGATCTTGCAGTCTGTGAGTTCGAGCCCTGTGTGGGGCTCTATCCTGACAGTTCAGAGCCTGGATCCTGCTTTGGATTCTGTGTCTCCCTCTCTCTCTTCCCCTCCCTCACTTGCTTTCTCTCTCTCTCTCTCTCTCTCAAAAATAAACATTAAATAACATTTTTTTAATAAAAAATTCTTTCAAAGAAAAATATGTATTTGTGGGCTGGGTTACAAAATTTGTTATAGTTATCAGTGAAGCTGGATATTTATACATGACACCTAGATAAATAATCAGCCATTTTGTTTCTCAAATAAATGTTCCCACCTAATCTGGAGTTTGACACACAGAAGAAAAGGAAAGGAAGCTGAGTTGTGTTCCTTTTCTGTTGAAGGGCAAAGAAAGACAAGAGCTGTCCTTGGAGCCTTCCTTCTCAACAAAAAGCAACTTCATTTAGGCTTACAATTTCTATCTTGTGCATAAAATCAAACCGAAGAGAAGCAACAGTAAAATTTCTTACTTTCAATTAAAATTACCTCCAGATTGTATTTTAATCTATAACCTACTTTAAGTCCTAGCAGAAGAGGACTTATCAGAGATCTTAAATACTTACTGAGGAATGTAATTGACCTGATATTGGATTTTAGAAGAGAAAAGACATTTAATAATTAAAACAAGAGTCCAAAATGTACTTCAATCCCAGTTGAGGGACAAGGTAAGTCATCGAGGGGGAGAAAAATAGAGACTGAGAGAAAAGGTCCAGTGGGGAGATGAATTTGGACAAAAGGAGAAGGTCACACTCACTGATAAAATGAGATGATAAGGACAGGTAGAGGGAGTAAAGAAGAGAATAAAGGGACACTCAGGACGTTCCGAAATGAGAGTTGGCTTTTTAAATTGCTAGAAGCTCATTGGGAACCTGGGTGGCTCAGTCGGTTAAATGCCTGACTCTTGGTTTCGGCTGAAGTCATGATCTCAAAGTCATAGGATCAAGCCCCACACTGGGCTCGTGCTGACAGAGCAGAGCCTCTCTCTTCCTCTTTCTCTGCCCCTCCCCTGCTCTCTCTTTTTCAGAATAAATAAATGAACTTAAAAAAAATAAATTGCTAGATGCTCAGCAAAACTGGCTGTAAAACAAGGCAGAGTTGGGTTCAAATCTCAGTCCTATCACCCACCAGCTCTGTAACCAAATGTCTTCTCATCTTGGAGCTTCGTTGACTCCATCTATAATATGGAGATGGTAATGCTTATCCTGTGGAGCTCTTGTAAAGGTGGACATTCCATGTTTGATGATCTTGACACAGAATAGTTGCTCCACAAGTGGGCTCTTTTATTCTGCCATGCCTTATTCTTTACGGTTAGAGTGTTATCATTATCTTTGAAATGTTAATTATGAAGTTGTTACTTTCAAAATTTAATTCAAGCAATTATTTATGGAAGCCAGATGTCCTGCTATCTACTGGAGATATAAAGATAAAACGTCTCTACCTCAAGATCTCAAAATCCCAGTACAATGAGAGAAGTGCACATATGGAGCAATGTTCTGGCACAAGTGGTCAACAAGGCTACAGGGCCCTGGAAGGCTTCTGAGAGTCCTGAGATGAGCTTAAGAGAGTTTCCCAAATTTTAATGAACAAAGAAATCACCTACGGATCTTGTCACAGTGTGGATTTTGAACCAGTTAAGTCTAGGATGAGTCTTGAGATTCTGCATTTCTAACAAGCTCCAAGATGATGTCAAGGTTGCTGGTCAGCAGACCACACATTGAGTAGTAAGAAGTGGTTCTCAATCACACTCACACATTAGAATCACCTGGGGAGCATTTAAGAAAACGATGCTCCGTTCCCACTTCTGAAATAGACTGATTTCACTGGCCTAAGGAGGGGCCCAGGCATGCTTAGTTTTAAAAGGCTCTGTAGGAAATTGTAATATGCAGCCAGGGTTGACATCACGGCCTTAATTGGTGAGCTGCACCAGCAGTCTTTGGCAAGGAGATTGCTTTGCAGAAAGGAAGAACAGCATGTGGGAAAAGCATGGATGTGTGCATCCAAATGGTATTCATTTGGATGTGTGCATCCAAAATGGTATTCTGACGATTGCTCATCGTTCAGTTTGGAGTTGGAGCTGCAGCAGAGGATGGAGGGTGCAAATGAGAGAGGATGTTGGGTGGGTAGTCCAGGGCCAAACCTTGGAGGGTTTTGTAGGCTACGTGAAGGATTTCACCTTTTTTCATGGTCAGTGGGGAGTTGGTAAACCCCTTTTACTAAAGGAGTGACAAGCTCAATTTTTTTTTCCCTTTGGCAGCTGGTTTGCTCCCCCTGTATGTGTTAGACACAAAGATTCGCAATCCTAGCTAATATCGTTTAAAGCCTTTTTGATTGTGGTAAAAGATACATAACGTGAAGTTCACAACTGCAACCATTTTTAAGTGTAAATTTTGCGGCATTAGACACATTGCTGTGTAGCTATCAGCACTACATATTTCCAGAAGTTTTCTATCACCTCAAACAGAAAATCTGTAACCGGTAGGCACGCACTCCCCATTTTCCCCTGCTCCCTGGCCCTGGTTATCTCGATTCCACTTCCTGTCTGTATGAATTGCTCATTCTATTCTCTATGAATTTGCCTCTACCTCATATAATTGGAATCATACAATGGTTGTCCTCTTGTATCTGACTTATCTCACTTAACAAAATGATTTCAAGGTTCATCCATGTTGTAGTATATATCAGAATTTGACTCCTTTTTTTTATGGCTAAAAGGTATATCATTGTATGTATATACCACATTTTGTTTATCCATTCATCTGTTTAAAGACGCTTGTTTTCTTTGGCTCTTGTGAACATCCAATCTTAGTTATATGTTAGAATAACGCGTGTAATTAAAAAAAAATTGCTGCTTCCCAGGACTCATCTCAGGCCAACCAAATTAGACATTCTGGGGATGAGGTGCAGTCGTGGTTGTGTGGCTTTAAACTTCCCCGGGGGATTCTATTGTGCACCAGTGAAACACTTAATTTATATAAGGCTAATTAAGTCCAAGTCCCAAGTCCAAGTCTAAGTCCCTTCCTTGAAGGGTTATTTGTCAAGATTTAGTGTGTAAGAGCATCACCTGGCGGGTGTATTGAAAAGGCCTAGGCCCCATCCCCATACTGGGAAAGACTGATTCATTAGGTCTTGGATAGGAATTAGGAATACTGTTTGCAAACAAGGTACCTTTCAGGGGGTTCCATCGTCAGTGGTCTGGAACCCCACCTTGAGGAACGCTGACTTCAAGACTGTTTAGTTTGACACAGAGGGACTGCACATTCTTGTTACATTCTGATTACCTTACCATCTCTGTAGTTTTAATTTTAAGAAGCCATTTGTCATAAAGAAACTGAAGGAAAGCCTAGAGGTGGCTCAGAAAAACTTTGCTGTTACAGAGAAATAATTCAGGGCCAATTGGAACATCAGCTATACGATGCTTAATACACGCCCGTCAGTAGAGCAGAGCTGTTCTTCTTGGCACTATTTATAAGATAGGCATTATTTATAAGGCATTATTTATAAGATAATATTGAAAGGTCACAATACTTTCATTCTGAAATCGATATGTATAAATATAAATAAATACATATAGATATGTAGATATCTATATTCAAACTTTAAAAAAAATTTTTAATGTTTATTTATTTTTGACAGAGAGAGAGAGAGCGTGAGCAGGGGAGGGGCAGAGAGAGAGGGAGACGCAGAATCCGAAGCAGGCTCCAGGCTCTGAGCTGTCAGCACAGAGCCTGACTCGGGGCTCGAACTCACAGGCTGCGAGATCATGACCTGAGCCGAAGTCGGATGCTCAGCTGACTGAGCCACCCAGGCGCCCCTCTATATTTAAACTTTTTTAGAACTACAACATTTCTTTTATGTACTCTATTGCCTTCAGTCGCACTTTCAGGGGTGTTGATGAATGATCAAACACCTAGATGCCCGCATAATGGAGTGACGATGCATTTTGCACATCCTCACGTTCACTACAATAAAAAGCTTTCAGAATCATCCAACTTTACACTCTGGCTCCTATGTGGCAAGGTTATTGGTATTTGATATGTCAGACACGAGGAAAATTCTTTGTCTTCACAAGCATGGACAGAAATGCACTTCACTTAAGTGTAAAATTATGAAGCATGTAATTTCGCACTCAGACTTTGATTTAAAATAATTCCTTCAATTAACATGTCCTGTTTCTTGTTTGCTTGGGCCCTTAAATCGGACGGCCTTCTCTTTCTGTAAGAGAACAAATAGAATTTTGCCTAAATAGAGCTTGGAGAAAAAGGAGGAGTTGGCAGTTTTATTACTCCTTTCTTGTTTTTATTATCCTCTTAAGTTTAACTCCTGTATTTTGACAGTTTTCAAAAAAATGCACTTAAGTCTTTGTTCTGTCCCTAGTATAAGTTTAAGGTGAATGTTGACTGTGTTTTTCGAAGTCCGGGTCACACAAGCACATGCATCCCTTTCAGAGGACCTTCTGGAGCCAACAGAGAAAGGTGGTCAGCCGACACTTGGATGGGTGGGCCTACATGATACAGTCCCCTCCCTTCAGCTGCTGAGGTTAAGATCCCATGTATTCTGGGTCTGGGGGTCTGCCCCCTTGGTGTGAGAATCCTTAGCAATTCTTATATGATTCTGGCCAGGCCCAAGATAGCTTAAAAGTTGTCAGTTATGTTTGAGGGTTAAAACCTACAGAGGATCCGGCTAGTTTAAAGGGTCCTCCAGGTGAGTCTTATCGAGCTAATAATGGAATCTAAACCATCATTTAAGAGGAATGATGAATGAATTATGGATATTTAGCCAGAGAAGACAAAACGTTCGAGGACCCATTGTTTACCTTCAAGGGTTCGAAAGAATGCCGGGTCTTGCGGTACATGTGATGCGCACCGCACCCTGGCTCTCTGGATCATGACAGCATCCTCGGCCCCCGGAGCCGATTCTCATTACTCATAAATGTGCCTGGGCTCTGGGAAGGGGAAGCCAGGTTGCCATTCCGCCCTTTCCCTGGAGTTCTGCCAGCCGCTGTCACGCAGCCCCAGCATCATTGTCCTGGCATTTGGTTTCAAACAATAGCATTTTGTAAAAGTATTATACTTTAAAGCAAGAGAAAAGGTCTTCGCTTTTTTTTTTTTCCTTTTTCATTGGGAGCTTGTAGTAGATGCAATAAGTGCTGAAAAATTATTAAATTTTAAACTAATAAGGCCATAGAACACATATCAGCCCAGTGGGGGTTTCCAGCAAAAGTTTCAGCGGAGGCCCTGCCTCACTATTCCCGCAAACCTCCAGCGGACTCGGTGACCTTTTGTCAGACTCCCCACAACCCGTGGGGTGCTTGGCAGATATTTAACTGCCATGCATGTCAAATTATTGCCACTCGGGGAATGTAACCAATACAACAAAATAAATTATTTAACCACTATGAATAGAACAAAAAGCACTGTACGTTTTTGTGGATGCCACATCTCTGGAATAAGCAGTTCTTCGGGTAGCAACTACCTAATGCTAACCGAAAAGCACTTTGGCTACCCGTCATTCTGTAGGTCTGTCTGATTTTCAGGTTCAAAGTGATCGTGCAGCCTAAAACTCTCATGGTCCACAACTGCTGACCTGAGGGGGTGGGGTTGTGCACTCACGGATCAACTAATCATTTCGTCTCTGTCAGAGCTTTCTCATGCGAGCTCAACAGGTGTCATGCCCTGAGTAGTTTCCTAGAGGATATGATGGTGACTTGCTGTAGGCTTCTTGTCACTCAGGCAGAAGGCAGCAAAGGGATGGTGCCTTAACGGACTCATCTCTATCTGAAGTCTGGCTTTTAGCGTGGCGCTTCCAAAAAGCAGATCTTGTTGTTTCGCCAGAAGGAGTCACACGAATCAAACTCAGAACAAAATGATGTATATACAGCAGAAGATTAATTTCCAAGACAGCTCAGGTCATGTCATTAACTGGAGAGTCACTTTCATAGGTCAGCATATCCTTTCCATTAGGCGAGTCTGCACGGGAAGACGCTTGAGAATCAAAGGGTCCCTTTATGTGATTATGTCATTAAAGCACAATGATATTTATTATTAATATAAATAACAGCTAACAGCTATTGAGTGCTTACTACATATTAGGTACATTCTAAAGCCTCCACTCATTATCAGCTTCTACGCTCCGTGTGCATTTGGCAGCATTCTAAATGCTTTCATATGTGAACTTATTTCAGTACCCAGGAAGTAAGTGGTAGTATTATCATCCCCATTTTACAGATGAGAAAACCAGCCCAGAGGTGTTAAATAATTTACCTGAAGTCACTGATAGGTGGTAGACTTGGGGTTTGAACACAGGTTTATGGTTTGTTTTTAACTAATACACTCCTCTGCTCCTTGGGGATGCATCTAATACACTTTCAATCTGCTCAGTGAGCCCCTCTTCCCAGATGACTAACATGAACCCTGACATATCGCTGCTTACACTCATTTTCTGGGTTTCTAGGTTGCCGATTGCACAACGGTGACACGTGCTTTCTTAGAATATCTTAACCCCGTTGATCAGCCATTGTCAAGGCGTGATCTTGCTGGGCCATATGTCTTACGGTAACTTTTGCATTTATCGGATCTCATGTATCATGTCCCGTCTTTATTCGTCTGCTTCTCAGAGTACTGAGGGGGGTGCCTCTCTAACAGGATGGTCCACATTGTATTTCCGACAGATAAATTCAAAAGTGTTAGGAAAATGTGCACACAATGGGATACATCAATTAAGTTTGAAAGGGACGAGACAGAATGCAGAAAGTGTGATGAGCAGTCATAATATTCCTCATAATATGTGGTCCTGGAATCTTTGCTAATATGATTGGAAAATGCAGCTCTCTTTTTATTTAACTTTTTCAGAGCACCATGCCCAGCAGCATACAACTAGTAAGAAGCAGTTATTGAAATTTCAGAACTAAGAGATGGAAAAAGAAATGGGGGTACAAACCATATATAAGCCAAAGAGACAGCTTGTAATTATTTTTTCACTTCTCTGAGAAAAAAAAATGGCAAATATCAATGGAGTAGGCGCTTGTGATGATAGAACTCTGTAACACCAGTTGGCAGACTGTATTCCATTTGCTTTCAATATCCTTTTTGATAACCAGAGGCCATAGCTGTCTATACAATGACAAGTAAAAAGCTCATTCCAAACAGCCGACGGCTTCCAAACATTTCAATATTTATTATAATTTGTGAAAAATATGATTTCTTAATGTGTTCTTCACGTTTTATCAGAAAGTGTTAGCCTTGTGACAATTTCTTAATCAATATTGTGTGGGGTAAATGGTTTTTATACATTAAATATTCCATTTGAAGACTCCATAGCAAGCTGTATGTTGCTTATCCCTGGCATTATTTCCAATTAGTATGGTACTAATGAGAGCAGCTATAGCTAGATGTTTTAACTAGAAGTAAAAAGTAAAGGACAGGTATTTTGAACACAGTTACATCACCTAAATATCCCTCTTAAAAGGAGAAGTGACTGCATTGCAAATCAGAAGTAATACCATGCTTTGGAAAGAATTTGCTATTAAATACATGTTAATTGAATAATTGCCTAACACTTCTGAAGAGTTAACCTGGAGGGATGTCTGGGTGGCTCATTCGGTCAAGTGTCCAACTTGATCTCAGCTCAGGTTGTGATCTCATGGTTTGTGAGATCGAGCCCTGCATCAGGCTCTGCGCTGACAGTACGGAGCCTGCTTCGGATTCTCTCTCTCTCTCACTCTCTCTCTCTCTCCCTCTCTCTCTCTCTCTCTGCTCCTCCCCCCACTCTCACACATGCACGTGCTCTCTCCTTTTCCTTCTCTCTCAAAAAATAAGTAAATAAAAAGCAACTTCATTTAAAAAGTTAAAAAAAGGGTTACCTGGAATGCAGGGATAGTATTTATCAAGTATATTTTTACAGGCTGATGCCAGCTTCTGACTGTTCTGATTGGAGGGTGCCTTGTTCTGGTTGATTAATTTCTATCATTGCTAAATATTTTGATTGACTCTTGAAACAATTGTTAATCATTGTTAAATGTTGTCAGTTGTTAAATATCGTGATTGTTTTCTAAAAACAGTTATTCTTTAATTACAAGTATTCTGAATATTACCTTCGCTTGGATTCTAATCCAAATAGTCCACCAAGTGCAAATCATCAAAGAGTGGTGATAAAATACTTTTCCTAGCAATAAAAGGGCATACTTGGATATCTCTTTTATATTCAATTAAGTGTCATAGAATAAACACCAGAAAGAAACAGAATGGAAAAATAACTTTAACTCAAAGGCTTATTTATAATAGTAAACAAACATTTACATAGACTTCCTATCTGCTTGCCACTGTTCTAACCACGTTACACGTAATGACCTATTTAATCTTCAAAGCAACTTTGTGAGTGGATGCTATTATCATCACCATTCTACAAAGGAGAAAACTGAGACACAGAATGATTGATTAACTTGCTGAAGTTTACTTCCTAATAAGTGATAGAGATTGAATTCAAATCCAGGAGTTTGGCCTCAGAGCCATGCTCGCAACCCCTGTTTTCTACTGTCTCTATTACAAAAACATAAAAATTCATATAAACGTAGAAGTTAGTAAACGTTCAAAGGAGATGAACAGTATACGAAGCAATAAATTCTATAAATAGTTACATTAAAAATCACAGCCTTTTTTGAAATTACAGAAATATGAATAAAAAGTCATTCAATGAATTCCTCAAGTCAGCAAAGATAAGTAAATGTGAGAAAGTTCAATTTTATAAGGGATATGGGAAAACAAACACTTTCGATGGCTATTGGCACAACACGTTGTAAACTTTCTGGAAGACAGTTTGGATGTAGGTCATGGGAGTTTTTGAAGCATAGTTCATTTCCTTTTTGCAGGAACTCCAGTTTTGAAAATTCCTTAAAAATAATCTAAAGAAGAAATTAATGCGTGATGTCTTACCCAGACATCTGAAACACTGGTGTATGTAATAGTAAAAATTTGACCATAACTCAGATGCACTACCAAAGGAAAACAGCTAAACAAGCTGTGGTGTGTTAAGAACCAGAATATCAAATGGGTGTTATAAATTGGAAATGTGTGAGCTTTATCACTATGTAGAAATATGCGAGTGGGCAAATAAATCTGAAAATAAAATAGACCCAAAGATATGATACACTGATTGAACTATGGAAAAGCCTATACGTAACATTTGTTTAAAGCCTGGAAAGAAGTAATGAATGTAGGAGTTAAATCTTTATTAGTATGTGTTTGCTTCTTTATTAATCTTACATTACTTACGTTCTTATTTGCTTGCTGTCTCGCGTATGCCAAAATAAATGAAGGAAATAAGGGAACACGTTTCAGAAATGGGTCAATTTTATATCTAAATGGAATTACTCCGTATATCTCTGATATGATCCTGTATGGAGCTGCCTGGGAACCCCATCTGATAGAAAACACCAGGAGAAGGCGCATGAGAGAGAAAAAAACCAAAAGTAAATTCATGTAAGGTCAGGAAAAATATTCTGAGCATTCATCATACTTGGCTGAAACATACATGCAAGAACAACCCCACCCATCACTAGTCACAAATGGTCTGCCAGAATAAAAAAGTTAAATAGCAGCATATGCTGGAAATTTTGCTATTTTTATGATATGCAGGGAGACATTTTCTTCTGTATATTCCCTTCCTTCATACTTCTGAGAATCAAGCCCTCTGTTTGCTGTGATTTCTGAGTTTTTCTGGGCAAATTTTTGACTTCTTTCTCACCCTGCACAGTGATCTTCAGCACCCAGGCTGAATGTGTCTGATATTTCAAAAATATACTCATTTCACCAGAGCCTCTATTTCCACATAACTTCCCCCTTCCTCATGATGACTACTTACCGTTCTACATATAGTCACATTTGCTTCAGTTGGTATCATGATGAATATTAAAAATAGTTTCAAACAAAAACACATATAGTCCTCTGTGCTGTATATTTCTCTAAGAAGCACATGGCATAATTTCTCAAATGCAACCCCATTTTCATCTTGCCAGCAATTTGGCAGTTCTTGAAAGGTTACTGCTCTGAATTTGTTTTCTTTGTAATCTTGCAGTCCATTCGTTCTGCCTTAATGCTGAAAAATCTATGTAAGATCTTAACCTCCATATGTCATACACCAGTAGATTTACCCTTTTAAGTTTTCTTCTACACTAAAATGAGAAGAAAGAAAGCATTTCGTAAGTGGTTAAAATGGCATAAGGAAGAAATTGTTTAAAGTTAAAAGCAAGTGTCCCTCAATCCTTAGGTAAGCCTTAACTACCTGCTGTACTTCCAAGGGCTAGTTTTATTTTTGAGAGTGAAAGTATCTTTCCAAATTTCTAGGACACACACACACACACACACACACACACACACACACACACGTTCTTATCCCCTAAAGGAGAGGCTCAGTGAATCCACCAAGCCTATTAGTGGCCTTGCCCTGAAGGTAATTTCACCTGCATTTTAATGACCACATAAAAAGGAATGATTATAGGGTCATAAACCAAAAGCAGAAATGTGAAAGCCAGCCCTGTGTACAAAATAGTGGGGAGACAAGTATCTGAGTGGAAAGCAAACTTTTCTTGGTCTCCTGTGCATTTCCTGGACACTGACTTTTCCCAATCGTTCAACGTGAATACCAAGGTTCTGTGGGGCCAACAGAATTGTTAAGGTGAGTTTCTTAACCTCAAGAGATTTCTTTTTAATTGGAACAGAGAGAATTAACACTCCACAAATAATTAGAAAACAATAAATTCCATGTGACTCAATAGGTATTTAGGGAAAAGAGAGAGCTGTTGGGCTGGAGGAACAGGTGTGCTTTGCCTGTTTGAGAGTATGAGGTGGACATTGAAGAATAAGGAACAAAAGAATGAGCAAAGAAGGGAGGAGAGATTGGTGGGTGGGAGGAGACAATGACAGTGCACCAGGCAGAGGACAGCATGGGCAGAAACCCAGGGAAGACCAGATAAGGTGAATGAGGTGGACAGATGTAGCTGGATGGAAGACTCGGAGAGGGGATGTGGTTGGATAAGGTGGGCTGAGGACGGATGACTGGTGTGGATGCCATGTGGTAGGCGCTGGGGAGAGCCACTGGGGTTTTCCTAGCAGCAAACAAGGCTCCAGCAAGAAGAGTCCAGTGTTGGCTGGGGGGTGAGCGAGTGCAGAGACGGAGGCTGGAGAGCTACTCCCCTCACTCACTCACTGAGTTCCAAGCATGCCCTTCTTGGAGAAAGAGAACAAAGCCAAAGTCTGAGGAAAGCTTGATGAAACCTTTAGTTCATGTTGGTTGTATGTAGGGAATAAGGTCGGTAGGTATAAATGGGGGACGTGACATTCCATGTTTTACTCTATATACTTGAGGACGATGTGTGCCTGTGAGCTCGCATGTGTGATTTGGGGGAGGGGCAAAGGCTATGTATGTTTTATTTATTTATTTATTTATTGCATGTTTTATTTTTAATGTTTATTTATTTCTTTTGAGAGAGAGCATGCATACATGCATGCAAGTGGGGGTGGGGCAGAGAGAGAGAAGAGAGAAGGAGAAAGGGAATCCCAAGCAGGCTCGAAGCCCAGCTCAGAGCCCGATGTGGGTCTCCATCCCGGGACTGTGAGATCATGACCTGAGCAGAAATCAAGAGTCGGACTCTTAACCAACTGAGCCACCCAGGTGCCCCCTACGTATTATTTTTATAGACAAATTTAAAATGCAATCCTCAGATTTATAGAGGACTTTAAAAATAATGACCGCACTGACAAATGGGGTGACTGTGGAAGGAAGCTGGCCTCATTTCTAGTAGGTGTACCTGTGTGCGCGTGCACACACAGACGCGCACACCCCTCTCTGGGTCTGATGTGTGCAGCCTGGATGTCCTTAGGCAGCTAGTTTCTGTCTCCCAGATCCATATTCTTTGGAGGCTGGCTCTGGTTTGCCGCTTGGCCCCCCTTTTGTGATGTCTCCGCCACTCTCTCGGATTCCTCTACGTCAGAAAGATCTGGCCTTTGCTGCTGCTTCTCCATTGTCATGGTCTACATGCACACATTCTGCCAAGTCCTTCTCAAGTTTTTTCAGTCTAAAGTCATTACTGTCCTTTGCATCCTACCACAGCCTTGTAGGCTGCTCTGCTATCCATCTTCCACACTTGCTCAGCTCAGTGAACCTGACTTGCAGTCAAAAGTGCTCCGGTGCTGGTGGGTTGGCCCGATGCCAGGACTTTGTTGACTGCAGCCCAGTGTGAGATTAATGTTCACGGAGTGCACATTCACTAACAGGCAATCGGGCTTTCCAACTGATTTCATAATTTATAGAAGAGATGGCCCTGCCCCTGTAATATAAAGCAGTGGCATCATACGTATGAATTAAGAGACTGCAAAATAAATCAAGCCACAGAAGCCTTAGAGGCTACGTATGTGCCAGCTGGTCAGCGGGAGCTTTGTGATACAAACAACAGTGAACGGGCCGGGATTTATTTATTTGAAGTCCACTATGCATGCATGACTTTGCATTAAGAAAGCTCTGGAGAGCACTGTTTTGTGGGAACAGACAAGGAGGGGCGAAAAAGTGGTGCGCAGTTGTGATTTGGACATTGATAATCCCGGAAGACCAAGAGTTCCCTTAAAATAAGTTAAAATCTTAGCGCATGCCCACAGTAGACGCACATCTGAGGACAAGATACAGCCTCCCATGTGACACTTCTAGTAATTTTGCCTTTGACCCTGCCGGCTGTCCAACTCCTCGAAATGATTTTTTTCTCTGTAAATTCTGAGCTTTTTCAGAGAAGTAATACGCCTCTCACCTAACAAAATTTATTTAATGTTTTCTCTCATCAAAGCGTACAAAGATACTTAAAGTAGAAAAATAAAAAGCCAAGAGCTTTAAAAGTTAAAATGGCTGTATGAAGTGGTAGGACAGGTAAAATTAAGGCTTTTCCAAAAATGAAGCCTTTAAATAAAGCAAAATCCATCCCTTGTTAACAACTTCTGAATGTATTTTATTGTCCTAAGCTTATTTTGGGACCGTTAAAAAAACAAAAAAACAAAAATTTCACAGAGGTTGAAAATCTATAATATTTATGAGATTTTTTGGTAAAATCAGAAAACTTGACCAAATTCTTTTAGCAATTTCATAGTATAGGAAACAATTCTGTCTTCAAAGAATTATTGAGATTCCAGGAAATTCCAGGCACTGTGCCAGGGGCTAGACGCGAAAGACAACTAGGCCCTGCCCCCTCAGAGCTTTTGTCCTAGTGGGGAGACGGAAATAAATAGTGACCAAATACCTGAGGTAATGCTAGCATGTGATACTCCATGTGGAGGTGATAATCAGGGTGTCACCAGGGCACTCAGGGGAGGAAGAGGAAGAAATCAGGGAGGACCTCTCTGAGGTGGTGGCATTGGGGCTGTGGTTTGAAGGATGCAAACGAGCTGGTAACACTCAGAGGAAAGGGAGAGCATTCCAGGCAGAGAAGCTGGGGGAATAAAAGAAGCCAATGATGTGGGGCTGGAATTAGGAGAATAAGGGAGGTTAGGGAGACCCTGGACTGTGCTTGTGGGATCTTTTTCGCCATCATAAGGAATTTCAATTTTATTCTAAATACAAAAGAAAGTCATTGTAAGGTTTTGAACAAGAAAGGGATATGATCTGATCTACTTGATCCCATTACCATTTTTGAGAATTACTTTGGCTCCTTGAGGAAAATGGATTGGAGCCGGCAGAAGCTGCAACAGAGAGACCCCAGGGGGTTATTGGGGCAGTCCACAGGAGAGAGGATAGTAACTTGATGTGGTAGGTAATAGGAACAGAAGTAGAAATGCTAGGGTAGGTTTCCAGATAAAATGAACAGGACTAGGATATGGACCGAACAGCTAGCAGAGAATTATGGAGGGCTTATAGGTTTTTGGCTTTAGTGATGATGGATAGTGGGGTTGTCTACTTGGGTAGGAAGTTTGATTCAGGAATAGGCTTAGGTAGGAGGAGGAAGAGAGAGAAGGGGATTAAGAACTATGTTTCTGAGACTAGCTTAAGACTCCTATGTAATATCTAAGTAAAAAGGTTAAATAGGCAAGTGTATATGGAGTTCAGAGAAGTCTATGTTTGAAATATAGATATGGAGGCCATCAGTATGTGATTTTAAAGCCAAAATTCAGGATGAGTTCACCTAGGGATGGTAGGTAGATGGATAAGAAGACCTAAAGTACTCCAAAAAGTAAAGGTAGGTAGAGAAAGCTCCAGAAAGGGTATAACCGGGAAGATAGAAAAAAACCAGAGGTGTATATGGTGTTTGGAAACAAGAGTGGGAAACAAGTGATCAACATTGCTCCTGAGAATTCAAGTTAGATGAAGTCAAAGAAATAGTCACTGAATCCAGTAACCTGAAAAAGAACAATTTCAGTAGAGAACGAAAATAGGTGAAGAATGCAGGAGAGATCAAGAGATAGTGTAGCATGTGTAGCAGCATATTTGAGGAGTCTGAATGCAAAGAGGAAAAGGGAATGTGGGAAAGGGGAATGAGATCACAGAAGGCTGTAGTTTTTCTTTATTTTTAAGAAGAGATACAATACTGAACGGGTTAAATAAGTTATGACACACCCATACAATGGAATGATACAGCTGTAAAACAGAATGAGGAAGCCCTATGTGAACAAAGGTGGAATGATCTCCAACATGTACTGTGAGGTGAAAAGGGTAAATGCAGAAAAATATGCTTTGTCTTTAAAAGGGGGCAAAGAATATACATATTTGTATGTAGCTAGATATGTGCATGAAATATTTCAAGTAGGATATACAGCAGGTGCAAATGCTGTCAATAGGGAGGAGAAGGAAGATATTCGAGTGCACTGAGAAAGGGAGACTCTACTCTGTACGCCATTTTATATCTTCCAAAATTTAAATGATGTAAATGCATCACTTCACTGACACCAACTCTTTTAGGGTTCCCAGACCCAACTCCAACACTGGGTCTCCCCCCCACCCTCCTGTCCCAACATCAAGCAGTTCTCTGCTGGTGTCTAAGAACTCAACCATATTCTGGCACTATTTACCTGGAGATAACAGTATGGCATCAGATTCCACAGGTTAAGGGTACTACTGCAACTTCCCCCTTCAGACACAAATCTTAGCTCCAGGCTGTCTGCTGATACACCAGCTACAGAGTTCCCCACAGCCTCCTTACTTTCTCTAAACTTGATAGAGTGGCTCACAAAACTCAGCTAAACACTTAACGTATGTTGACCAGTTTATCAAAAGATAGGAAAAGGGGTACAGATTCACAGCCAGATAAAAGAGGTGCAGAGGGCGAGATATGCAGAAAAGCACGGAGCTTCCGTGTCCTCTCCAGACATGCCACTCACTCTCCTGGCTCTGCGCATGTCCACCAACTCAGAAGTTCTCGGAACCCGACCCTTCTGGGTTTTGATGGAGGCTTCATTGTGTAGTCATGATTGGCCTAACCATTGGCCATTGGCTGATTCAGCCTGTAGCCCATCTTCCTTCTTCCAGAGGAGATGGGTGGGGAGTGGGGGGGGGGGAGGTGGTAGGATTGAAAGCTCCAACCTTCTAATCAAGTGGTTGGTCCTCCTGGCAACCAGTTCCTGCCCTTGAGTAGGGTCCAAAATTTTGCCTCATTAACATAACAAAAGACATCTTTATTGTCCTTATCAGAAGCAACTCCAATGGTTTTAGGAACTGCGAACCAGGAATGGTGGAGGGAGACCAAACACATATGAGAAATATATTTTGGTTATCTGAAGACCAACTATGTATTTCTTACAAATCACAATATTGCGTCACCTTTCCAAAAATTAGATAACGATCCTCCGCTAAAGCGCGTTTGAGTGATCAAGCAGAGAAAGAGAAATTGATGGTGCAGGAAAGAGAAATAATAACTAAGGAGTGACATCTGGCAGAAGCAAGAGGAGATGGGTAGCAGAGTCCGAGTGAAGGAATGTCACTTGGCTGTAAGCAAAGACACTGTTTCCTTTACAACGGAAGGAAACATTCAGGTCTGTGTGTTTGATAGCGAGAGGATGAAGGTTTTTGGCTCAGATGGTATTTATTTTGTGAATGGAAAAAGGGCATCAGCTAACTGTATGGAGAAATGAAAGAGGTGGGGCAAAGTTACTGGTCTCAAGGGTTGATCTGTACTCCCTAGGGGCAACAATGTAATTTCTGGGTAAAATTGGGCGGCCACAAATTAAAAGACGCATAGTGTCTCTAAATGTGAGGCTGTGCATTTAATATTTTCCAGTCACACAGAGCTGGCCAGGTGTATGTGCTAGGGAGAGAGGTGGTTGAGGTGATATCATTCTAGTAAGGCCAAGGCCACCCAAGGCAGAAGTTGCTATTTGCAAGAGAATGATTCAACAGGGACCTTGGGATTTAGCTGTATAAATTGGAGAGTGAAGACCAGGATAGGGGAATACGGATAGCTAAAAATACGTGGTTTTTTATTTTATTTATTTATTAATCTATTTTTGAGAGAGAGGGAGAGGGAGAGAGAAACAACAGAATCTGAAGCAGGCTCCAGACTCTGAGCTGTCAGCACAGACCCCAACACGGGGCTTGAACCCACAAACCGTGAGAGCATGACCTGAGCTGAAGTTGGACCCTTAACCGACTGAGCCACCCAGGCGGCCCTGCACTGCAGTTTTTAAAGGAGGGAAGAGAAGCGGTTAAAAGCCACAGTGCTGGGGGTGGGGGAGGGAGGAAAGACCCACTGAGTGGCATGTGAGCCTCTCCCTGAGGGGACTGCAGGGGCCACACTGTCTTTGGGGGACAAAGTGGTCACAGAAGCACTGAGAGAAGAGTTTGAGAATACCAAGGCATTTCCTGAGGAGGCAGGTGTTCCAGAGGGCACAGTGATATGTAACTGATCTATATCTCTTACCTTCTTTGACCTCATTTCTTTCTCCCCTGGCTAAACATCCACACCTTTGCACCTGGAGCTAAGTCTCTTATCTTTTGACCTGGATTCCCTGGCTCACTACAAATTCAGAAGGGTGCCAAGTGGAGGCCAGCCATGGATCCCTCTTGGTTTCTGTGGGTCGGAGGACATTACCTCGAAACTCCACTTTTTTTCTAGGCGTTAACGTAGTGTAGCCCGAGGGAAAAGAGATTCCATGCTACAAAAGTTGAACACATCATTGCTCCCACATGCAAACAGTTACACAAAGCCCCTTATAACCACCCTGGCCTTTGCACAACAGAAATTTAGGCCTCGGTCCTTGCACAGCAATAATTAATGCACCTTAGTTCCTTGGGTTGAGTTGCCATTGGTGATATAGATGGCAAATGGGATGCAAGTGGAAGTAGGAATGATGAAGGGGATGAAGAAATTATCTCAGACAATTCTTTCCCAATTTTAAAACCAGAAAGAGGAAGAAACAAGAAAGAGCCCCAACGCTCATTTAGTGTAGTAGTGAATCCATCCATTCATTGGAAAGCTTCAGGGGCCTGTGGAGATCAGTGTGGAATGTCCTGGGTCTTTTGTACACATATCCTAAGAGCCTGAGGCACTGAAGAAGGTTATTTAAGGAGCCTCAAGCATCAGAGTCCTTGCCTTGGGAGACTTGTATTTTAGAGAGCTTGAGGGCTCAGTTACCCACAAATGGGGCAGCCCTTACAGCTAATACTTTCTGACTGAGACAGAATGGAAACTGGGAAGCTATTTAAAAATTTACCTCTCCTTCTTCTTGTACCCCCAAACTCTGCAACTATAATAAGATCCCAAAGAGACCTTAATACAAAGACATTGTTTGCTTGATTGGTCACTTCACTGACTTGCCTCTATCTTCAACTTGTGTAAATGACCTTATTCACTTTCCCTCTGAGGTGCAAGCTATATCCTCTACTATATAAGGTTCAGAGTTCAATCTCTTCCTGGACCATCTGACATTCTTCTCTTTCAAGGTTACAGACTCATCTTTAACTGTGGCTAATGCTAGACAGCTTTAAGCCCAAGCAGAACCAGATTGGAGAGTGTAGTTCATAGTGAATTCTCAGCAAGGACTGTTTTCCTTCCTTCATGATCATAACCTTACAGTCTTGGGAATTCATATAAGCCCACAGTCTTGGCATTTCCCTCACCGCCCCCCAACCTTTCTGACCCTTTCAATATTACTAATACAATTTACACAAGTGGGGAAAGTTTTTTTTTTTTCTTTTCTCTCTCAGCAATTAAACAGCTAAAGCTGGGGTAGCAGAGAATTGGATTTACTCTTGATTAAATATAAAACATAATAGCAAATTGGGATGAGATACTCACTCAGAGTGACAAGTTGGAACTGAAAGTATGTAAGCAGTTATTGAGGGGGAGCTTGGCTACGGTAAGGTAGTAGGGTAGATTTGCCACCGGATGGTGTAGCACTAAGCTTTGGTAGCTGTATCAGTCAGAACATGCTGGGGTGAGGAAAGAGCGCAGAATTGCACTTCTGCCATAGGCTCAAAAAGATATGGGAACATCCTTGGCCTTGGGATACTTAGACAACAGGATACATCATGTTGTTTTGGTTTCTATGGGCACCTTTCCGTTCCCACAATAATCGGACTTGGAACAACTGCCTACACAGAGGATTGGGTGGCGGAGTCCCAGCTCATTGCTAGGGCTTAGTCATGTCGATTTTCCCATCCACGGTGCAAAAGAATGTATGACTCTAGGCAAGAGAATGGCATGATTGGCCTAAGGGAATGGTCTAAGATTGGTCATCTTGCCTCTCTCCTTCATTCCAGCGCTTCAGGCAAAATGACTTTTAAAAAATCAAATACAGCAAAATGTAATGGGAGAAAATTGAGCCTTTTATCGTTCAAGGTACTTAGTCACTACAATGCTTGTCTGGACAGTCACAGAGAGATGCTGGGTCATGGGCATGTCAATGCCCTAGTCCAGCAGAGTTCTGTTTTGAATAGGTGCCACTTGAAAAACACCTTTTCTCCCTGAGGCTCTTCCCAGTGCATATAAAAACACTAATTACTCACTATTCATGTTCTTTTCTACAGGTTCCTTCTTTCCGATTTGGGAAAACTAAAATGTCATTGAAGTGACCGTGATTTTCATTGGGAGGATATGCGGGTAGAAGGTGTGTGTGTTCATTTGGGTTTGGAATATGCAGTGAACAGAACTTTCAACACAAGGACTCTAAATTAGGTCTTTGAATCTGAAAATCATGTGATTCCCATTACAATCAACTGGAGCCCTACTTGTGCATCTATAACCAGGGAATGGTAGTATGGATTCCAGAATTAGCTCATTAGACAGCTACTTCAATCTGCCCTCCCGAAATGTTAAAATTGTACAGCTGATAAGATCATGGGTCTCAGGCAGCAAAGAAAAACAGGAGATTTAGCTGAGTCAGTCTATGAACAGTTCGGCTTTCTTCACAAGAAAACTCCAGTGTAGCTGTTGGCATTTGACAGACACGCAGCATCTTTTTCTGTTTCAAGAGTGAGATGCATTGAGGAAGAAAGCATGAGAAATAACCGAATATTAAAAGATTATCACAACCAAACCGATAGTTGCCCCAAGATTGAAAAAAAAAAAGGTACCACTTAACACTTACTAATACATGATACAACTCCCACCTTGGCAAAGCAATATTTTAAAACTAAAATTATATTGTAATTAGCCTTTCAAAGATGTGAACACTTCAATATAGGAGTCCATTAATAATCTAGCTGCTGCTGTAGAGCGTATGCCTCCCACACGTACAACTTAATAACTCAGAGCTTCTTTTTCCAAGTCATGAAGAACAGGTGGCTCCAGCATACAGCTAATGGAAGGATGAGTCTCGCTGTGGCTAAATGCCTTCCTCATCCCTTCTTCTGGCAATTTCTATTTCAAACCCAGATTTGCTTCTACTTTATAGGATTTAAAGTTCAAGCACTACCTAGGACGATTCTAATGAAAATTAAATGTCGGTTTATATAATGGTCTGTATCATCCCTTCTACGAAGATCTTAGTCGCTTACAGAGCTAGAAGATTAGGTAAGTGCTAAGAATAATTATGCGCGAGATAGTGTGATTTCAAGGACACTGGCAGAGGATAACTAATCAAAACAACAACTTCTAAGAATCTTCTCTCTCATCTCTAATGTCAGGCTCTCTAATGTCTCTCATCTCCAATGCCTGGAGAAGCAGGCAGGTGGCTGGAATGAGCCTATGGGTGATGGGGATGCACTTAACTGGAGAATAGGTGCCCTGTCCAGAGAGACAGTCTTTACCCCACTCAAGCAGATCCTTGTGTGGTCTTCATGTGGGTCGGGGTTGCCAGATCATCTGGGGCTTCGGGAGAAGAAGGGAATTCCAATTTTTAGGTGAACTCTTTTAATATTTTAAAATTGCGACAGCTAAATAAGATTTTAAAAGCCGAACCAAGCGATATATAGACCCAGAGCCAGCTTTGCTCACCATGTTGATTAAGACTTTGTTTTGCCTCCTGAGAAAGGAGATGTTTAAAGTTACCAGTCACACATGCCTTGGAGTAAATCCGTAATCTGAGAAGAAACTTGGAGGAGGCTGGGAGATGTTGCACCAGTAAATGGGGGAGGAGTGTGTCAGAAGGTGTTTAGATTCAAAGGTCAGATGAGAGCGTCTATTACATTAAAAGATGCAAACCATAGGGAGGTCGGGGACGCAGCTGCACAGAAAAGACAGCTGAGATCCATCTTTACGTTCTCATTGCATAGCTTGGCACTGTAACACCACAATTGACACTGATGATTTTGAGGACAGAAGCACCACCCTATGTGCACGCATGCTTTCTTTGGGTTGTCTTGATGCCCTATAGCCAGCGTCTGAAACTCGGGGGATTTCTCTCAGCCTGGACAGAGTTCCAGAGAGATAATCCCCTCTGCCCCCGCAAAGAACAGGCTTCAGGCAATAATGGATGGGAGGTGGAACATTCATACTCCAGCTTTCCCACTTCCAGGGAGGATCACTCCACACTGTCTACAGTGCTCCCCTGCAGGGTTAAGTCCTGAGCCTCCACAGTGGTACCTGCTCTCCTTTCACATCTTGTTTCCACACTCCCTTCCTGGTACTTTCTAGGACCATCTCCCGCACCTCTTACAAATGGAATCCATGTCTCAGGTTCTGCTTCTACAGGAACTCAAGCTAAGACTACACTAGCATGAGAACATCTGTAAATCTTCCTTGTCTTAGCTGACCTCAGGTCTTGAAAAAAGTTTCTATAGAACTTGAGAAGGTAGTACCGCGTTCTCTTATCTACAAAATTGGGATCATTTTATAAGAACTTCCACAGCCAGCTCAAGATATTATTATGAGGATCAAATAACATAATGTTCATAAATGGGCTTTGTATGTTGGAAAGTGTATACAAATGCTGTTTTTATAACTCTTCTCGTTGTTACGATCCAGTAATGATGGGTCTCCGGGAGCAAAGACGGGAGGGATGGGAGGGGAGGAATGAGCAAGGTGAGGTACTTTGCTGAACTGCCTGGTAAGTCTCAGAACAACAATGTCTGGCTGCATGTGGCAGCTTTATTGGATGCCTTCAAATTTATGACACCACAACAAGGTCGATCAGTCCATCGAGGTGGCGCTATGGAGGCATGTACTATTTACAACACATTTAATGTATCTGGAATCTGAATTATTGTTCCCAGGACTGGGGGAAGATGAGAGTGGCCGGCAGAAGGCATAAAACCACAGCTTTGCAGACACTTTCCTGTACGTAAACTACAGCACCTGAGTCAAACAATGAAGTAGTTAATGTCCCTGAGACTATTTATAGTAGAAAATTAATAGATCTTTTATACCTGATTTAATGGCCTTTTAAAGAGAAAAAGTATAATCACACAATCAATGGGATGAGCAATATTTACACGTTGAATGATAATTAACTTTAGGATGGAAGAGACAGACTTTTCACCAGCACTTGTGACCATGGAAGTAGCCTTGAGCTGCAGTTGGCAATAAATACCTTGTGTGTGTGTCTGTGTGTGCGTGTGTGTGTGCGTGTGTGTGTATGTGTGTGTGTAAAGCTGGGTGCTTTACATACGGCAGCAGCAGACCTGCACGTTTTGCCTCTTCTAGCAATTAGATTGCTTTTTAGGATTCTTTTTAGTAGATCAGGGTTAATTCTCTCCTTTTATTTTTCATGAACATAGGCATTTTCTTTTCAAGAGGAACAGCACCCCCCCCCCCCAACAATTCCATCAACACTTAGATTTTTTTCACTGGTGCCACGACTTGACTTTTGCTTTGATAGTTTTCAGTCAAGTATTTTGTGCAAAGGGGAGTCCTGCTGAAATATTGAAATATCTCCTCAAGGGTTAGCTCTGTTCAGGATTTCTCAACTTCAGCACGACTGAAATTTGAGACTAGATCATTCTTTGCTGTGGGTGCCACCTTGTGCATTGTAAGATGTTCGGCAGCATTACTGGCCTCTCCCTACTAGACGCTAGCAGCGATCCCCCAGTTATAACAACCAAAAGTGTTTCCAGACATTGCCAAATGTCCCGTGTGTGTGTGTGTGTGTGTGTGTGTGTGTATGCGTGTGCACGTGTGCATGTGTGCGTGCAAAACCACTCCTCGTTGAGAATCACTGCACTGCACTGGAGTGGCCACAAGGTGTGTCCAAGGATCTCTCACTTCGGGCTCCCTGGGGGGTAGTGAGCACATGTTTGAGAGACAGGGGACTTTCTGTGACTGCTACCTCTACTGGGCCCTTGTGCATTTTCCGAGCAATACTAATTCCTCCTCTGTCGTGCAGCAAGTGTCCATTATACATATTATTATGTATGAATCTCCCTAACAACCTGTGGGGTCACTGTTGTAATTTATCCGCCTTTTGTAGCAGAGGGAACTGAGGTCACTTGCCCACGGTCATAAACTGGAAAGTGGCAGAGTTAGAATATGAATCCAGGCACTGTGGCTTTTGAATCTCCCTCTCTCCCCGCATACCACAGTTTCTCTAAGATTGAGCATATAGGAGGACTTTGTAAACGTTAGAGCAAGAAATCCCCGCGCACGCCCAGACTTCTCTCCCTCCGGCTGAAACATCATAAGCATCTCAGCAGGGAGCCTCTCTGTTGTGATTTTTTCCATTTGTGTTATTCACTTTCCATCTGTACAGGTTTAAAGTCTACACCTCCTTTGAGGCCTAGCTCAAATGCCACCACCACCGAGGAGCCCTCCCTCTTAATTCCCATTAATTTCTGTCACGAGTGCTTTATCCCTCCTTGGAACGCCTTCGTACTTTATCCTAATGTTACGGACCTCATCACACTCCGTAGCAGTGACATGTGTGTGACTTGTCCCTCCAGCCCCCAGCAGCAAACTCCTCATGTTCTCCAGGGACCCTCACAGTGTCAGTCCATCACAATGGCCAGCGTGGAGCCCGGTCGTTGTGTGAATTGAAAAACACAAGATTTCTAAATTAATGCATGGACTGAGTGGATCATTGGATTGGGTAGCAATAAGTTCTACCTGCAACCATTTACCTCTGTTTCACAGGTGAAGAAACCGGAGAAGGAAGAAGTCGCCCAAAGAAGACTCTGTGGGTCTTTGTGCCAAGAAGCAGCCTAGAAATTCAGATGCCATAAGCACCCATGTAGCACAGAAAGTAGCTGAGCATAGCTGCTTGCATAAAATAGTGCCTGGATTCTGCAGTTGGTGGAAAAAGGGTCCTGAAAGTTGTAATCCACCAAATGCAACGGTCTCCTCAAACCAGGATCCGTTTTCTCACTCTTGTTGTTGTTGTTCAGGTCATTGCTGTTGAGCGTCACCTTGTACTGATTGATGATTTGTCATAGATACTGAAAAATATCCCATTGATCAGATTTTACCAACTGTTCAGGCAAGAGATCATGAAAGGAGAGACCGGCTGACAAGAGCCTGATTACTTTGCTTACAAAAGCTTTTTGTAGCTGTCATTATCTGGGCTTTGCTCCGGTACTCCGCAGTGTCAATTTCTTAGAGAGATTGAGCCGGGCCGCCAGAGGCATTCTTCTTTGTCAAATGTTGCACTTATTATTGAGTTTGTACCCAGGGAAACATTTATCTCCTGTGGCAGTGTTGCTGCCATGCTTGCTTTTCTGATGCCAGATTTGGTCCTAGTGAAGTTAAAGGAGGTCTTGTTAGAGCAGAAAGGATGGTGTTGAGGGAATGAGAGTAATTAACTTGAAGATGTGTGATCCTGGTGTCAGCATAGTAAATTGCCACAAGGATTGAGAGTCGGAGGCCTTCCACAGCTGGAGATGCTCAGAAACTCACTTGAGATCACTATGCATTTCTTAGACACACCTTTGGTTGACCTTTATCCCAGACTCTGTTTTTAAATGAGGCAATCCCACAAAGATTCTTTGTTAATGAGAAGCAATGGGTGCATTTGATTTATTGGTTTTGTTTTGTTTTTAAATCACAGTGTCCCTGCTTCCCAATTCGAAATATAGTATCATCGTAACGCACCCAATATAATCAGAGAGATTGTGGTCAAAATGGCATCATCTCGTGGACTGTTTCTTCCTTTTCCTACCTACTTTCACAGTAACTGTGGGGCCAGCGCATCCCTAAAAAGAAGCAAAGTCTCTACCAATTGCATTATCAACTGGTAAGTGCTATATGAGACCATATGTCATGATGCAAGGGGGAGAAAGAATGGCATTTCTGCTTCTGATGCAAAAGGCAGAAATAGCCCAACTTTGATGAATGATCCATGTGTGAGCATGCAATTAGAAAACCTTCTCTCACTTGTAAGATAAGCAAGTGTGATACAGATATGACAGAAAGAAAATGAGGGGCGCCTGGGTGGCTCAGTCGGTTAAGCGTCCGACTTCGGCTCAGGTCACGATCTCACGGTCCATGAGTTCGAGCCCTGCGTCGGGCTCTGGGCTGATGATGGCCCAGAGCCTGGAGCCTGCTTCCGATTCTGTGTCTCCCTCTCTCTTTGACCCTCCCCCGTTCATGCTCTGTCTCTCTCTGTCTCAAAAATAAATAAACGTTAAAAAAAAAAAATTAAAAAGAAAATGAATACCTAACTCTTAAGTATCGTGATCTAAAGAACTCTGCTTGATTTCCCCCCCTTCAACCACAGCAGTATTCGGAAAAAATAACTCAGAAACTTGACAAGTTTTTTAAAAGGTTTATTTGTTGCAAGAAATCAACCTTCCCTCTATCTCTTTTCACACCATAGGAATTCAGAACACAGCCCCTGTTTAAAAATAATATTTCTTCAAAACAGAAAAAAATAAACTTGCCTCTACATGGAACACTTTCAAAGAGAGAACATGAACAAACAGGTTTTTAATTTCAGGTGGGAAGTAGACCTTTTTGGCCCAAATTTATTTGCAGATAAGAAACTGTCATGTCAAGGGCTCAACTAGCTACCACCAAACGATGGCTTATTTTAAAAACACAAATTAAAAACAAGACGTTTATTTATAGAGGAAATTGATAATTAACCACATACGATACACGGCTCCATTTAGAGATCTTGGTTTTCCAGAAAGCAAGTAGCTGAGGAAGTTTTAGTCATCATCTTAGACCTCAGGATCATCTCTCGTCCGAACAAGTAGCATTAAACTGCTTTCCATGTTACAACTGACAACCTGAAGAGCTTTGCCTTACAGTGTTCAGAAGTGTTTGTGTGACAGCTTTCAACCTTCGTGAGAGTTTAATCCTTATGAATGTAGCTTTACCCACATGACTTTCGATTCCAGAGAGCAAGAGTCTGACTTCTTCTGTTTTATACTCTGCTGGGTTTTGAAAATTGGAAGCACATTGTTCAATTAAGAACCAATTAATGTGACATTCCAGCATGAAAGAAGTGTTAGGCAAGAGGAACCCACTGCAAACTAATCAGTTTAAATTTCATTGACTCACAATCTGCTGTTTCTTGAAGGCGTACAAGTGTTTTGCATTCATACCACCTCTGGCTCTTGGAACTTGACTGAATTCAGAAACTATGTAGGGTCAAGTTGAGTCAGGATCACATGGCGACCCTCCCAGAGTAGCCCAGTTTCTGCAAAAATGTGCACACTATGGGTGTACCCTTTCTCTCATGTTGGTGCTAAGTCATTACTTCGCAGCGGATGCTCTGTAGTCGGCCATGTGATTCAAAAGATAAATAACACTGAGAAACTCAAAGGGCATGCGTTACAATCCAATTCTCTCAAGCGGAGTTTGTGCCATGAACTTCAGTTTCCTCATCTCTTAAATGGAAACAACAGGGGCTATTAAATGGAACTACGTTGCTGTGCCTCTCACTATCAGAGAAGAAAAGTCCTGGGTTTTTGAGTAAATGCCAGTCTCAGCAATTAGTCCATCAACTTAAATTCTTTTTGCAGTTTCAATTAGATTGAGAACCCTCCCTGGTTTCCACTCGGGCTGTTGTGCAACATTTCTGCAAGGCTAACAGCTGTCTTATTCCACCCCAGAGAGAGCTCTATTTCAGCTACTCTGGCGTTCCTAGTTCATAAAGCACTCCAGGATCCAGTGGGCGAAAGACACTCTTTAGCACTGCAAGATGATATTTGTTAGTAGTAAATAAGCTATGGTAAAAAGGCAGGCGGTGATTATGCTCTTGTTAATGACTCACTCAACACTCTAGTTGCATTCACTATACCAAGAACTGGTTGAATATCAAAGAACTTGAACTGGTGGATTTCATAGGGGATTTTTTTGTTAATGTCCAAAGATCCCCCAAAAGAAAAAAATAAATACCAAGTATGGAAGTTCACAATCTCTCGGCATCATTTCCCATTTCAAAACGGATGTGCCAGGAGATATTCTATACAGTTGTTTGGCAGTTTTATTTGTACTTAAATTCATTTAAGGCAGCTTTCCAAGTAATATCCTAAAATAGCTTCACTAGATTCTAGTCAGACTCAGAGAGCTATACTCGATTCCCTTTTCCTTCATTCCCTCTTTTCCCCTCTCCATTCTCTCTTCCATCCATTCTCATCTCTTTCCACTGTGCTCCAAGAGACCCCAAAACCTGCCTTCAGCAAAGCTTGCTCAGAATCCCCTTTAACATGTCTGTTGCTTATTGTCCATCGGTGGTGCCCCTCCCCATCATTTTCCCTGCTCTGATCCACAGAGCCTACCCCTGATGCAACCCTTGCCCAGGCTTCCTTGATAGCTGGTGTTAAGGTGGGTTTGGCCAATGGGACACGAGAAGAGAGAGGTGGCAGTATTTCTCCTCTCCTCTCTCCCTACTTTGCATCACTGGTTTGGCAGCGGCTTCATCCCTCTGTGACTACAGCTCCTGTTGCCTGAGTCCTGTCATCCAGGACTCTGGTGACAGTATTTACTCTCTTTGCCCTCTGCCTAAAGGCAATAATAAATTTCTGCTGTTTCTGGTCTCTGGCTGCCTCCACCTTGCTAGCTCTCTCACTCCTGTTCACAACTCTGAAATACGGCTGATTGAAGCTAGATCTCGAGCTCGTGTAGGACTCTGGTTGTCCTCCCTCCCACCTCACGTAGGGACACAAGGAAAGAGAAAGATACAAAACTGTGTTGAATGCATATGGGCCTTACTACTTGGTTTGGACTGATTTACTGCCTGAGTCCCCTCAGACTCTGAATATACAACCCCCTTTTCTGTTACTCTTAGCCATATAATGCAACTTCTATCATATGGTAGAATTAATCATGAAGGAATACTACTTATTTGGAGATATATCGATACGAAGGTGGTAATGAAGTAACCATGTAAAGTAGTAACCATGTAAAGTAGTGAGAAAATTACAAGTAACCATGTAAAGTAGTGAGAAAATTACAATTAGTCACACTTAAAGGCTTTCATAATAGCGAAAGTAGAAATTAGCCAAAATAAAATGTCTAGTCGTTTGTTTTATTATAACGAACGTTTTTTATATCTTTTTATTGCAACCTCAGGTAGTAGCAGCTTTCTTTGGGGTAAAGCCTAATTTCAGTGTAGTCCCAAAGGAGTCCTATTAATTTAAAAGGCAGTAAGTATTTAGTGAGAGGACTCAACTTTTGGAAGTATAAATTTACTCTCATTATATTATAAAGGATATAAGATATTTTTAAAACGGTGACCAAATATTTATAGCTGATATCCTGCCTTTCTCATTACAATATTTGTCATGAAGATGAATTAGTGTTGTGCCATTTTCTGTTCTCATTACAGTCTTGGTCCTGAGGTGAAATATTGGATGTTTAATATTTTTTTTATGAATTACAGCAGAAAACTGTACAACGTTGACCTTTTTAATATTCTGGTTTCTGACTGGCTGGCATTTCCACTCCTCCTCTTCTTGTAACAATTCCTACTAATATGGAAGAAAGGTTTAAGATAGGTAGCCAATGAGAGAGCAGAATATTAAAAAGGTCAACAGAGTATAGTCTTTCCTATAAATTCAAAAAAATTTATTAGGACATTACAACTCAAATACTATCACTCATACTTATGAACACAATATGTAATTCATATTTGTGAAAAACAACCCTGTTTTAAAACATTCTCACTACCGTGATAAAAGTACAACATAACATCTGAAGACTAAAAATAATCTCCCAAGTATTTTATATTATAATAAATAAAGAATATTGGTTAAGAATCACAAAGTTACTGAAAATGGACATAAAGAACACTTTCTTCACTTTCCTTATGGTACAAAGTTGTATTATTTCCTCAGCCATAGGACTAATATCAACAGGTAATCTCAGACCTGGAAATTTATTTGGAGTGGTTGTAATGTTATTCACTGTTTAAAGAATTCTTGATTTGGATTTTGGCAAATAAAAGCCAAAAAACATTTTAGATTGTAGATTTCTATTCACTATTAAAAAATTTTTTAATGTCTTTTTATTTTTGAGAGAGACAGAGTGTGAGTGGTGGGGGGGGGAGGGGGGGAAACAGAATCAGAAGCAGGCTCCAGGCTCCGAGCTGTCAGCAAAGAGCCCTATGCGAGGCTCGAACTCACAGACCATGAGATCATGACCTGAGCTGACGTTGGCCACCCAACCGACTGAGCCACCTAGGCGCCCCTCTATTCACTGTTTTAAATAGCACATTGTACTTGTTCAATAAATATTTGCTGACTGAATATACGTGCAGGAAAGCTAAAACAAACTATAGAATTAAAATAGAGTTCATATTATTTTTGAAGGGTTACATGAATCACTGCAAACAACAAAACAAAAACAAGATAAGGGATTATAAGATACTACTGAGTTTTAACGTTCACTGATGTGTTACTGTTACAGTACCTGACCTAAAGTAAAAATTGAGAGTGTTTTTATGAATAAGTGAGAAAAAGAAAGAGGAATGGAAAGGGTATTATTCACAGCCTGTGGATTACAGTAATACCCATCTGTACTTTCTAGTCTATTTAGCATTTTTGCCGTTTATAAATCACCTAGGTCCAATTTTACCTCCCTCTCCTATTCTCCCTCACATGAGGGCCACATGATCTCTGTTGACAAACTGAGTTTTTTTCTTCTTAGAGGCTGTGTTGGGATGAGATGGGCATTTAATGCAATCAGGGCTGATACAAATCCACAATAAGGGATGGAAAGGAATGTTGAATGAGGCTGTTCTCTTTTTACTGGCTCACCAGCTATAAGGACAGCACATCCTTACAATTTCCTGTGGACATCTTTGCTCCCAACTAGAGAAAATCAGCTGGAGAAGCCAACAGAGCGATAACAGAGTTAACAGATGAAAGAGGGAGAGAAAGGCATGGTGACATCATTTCAATGCCTAGATAGGGCCTTATTTAAAACTAGTGCCACCTCAGGAATATCTCAGTTATTAATCAATTCCCTTTTAGCTTATGCTAACTTAAGCTGAGTTTCTGTCACCAATAATAGGAAGACTCTTAACTATAGAATTATTACAAAGATTTCTAAGACCCATACAGACCCCAAGCATTAAATGTATACTGAATAATACATACAACTATTTTTGAATGATTATGGATGCTTTGGTCAATACATTATAAATATATGAACCCAGAACAAGAACAACTTTCTGTCATTAATTAGTATACACTGATCTTATTAGTATATGTAGACTCTGTAAAAATATTCTACACTCAGAGAAGATCTTCATATTTAAACTTATTGGGAATCATTGATATAAGATGCCTTTATTTTGAATTCACTTGTGATCTGTTAGTATTATAGTTACTCGCAGCTAGTTCTTGTAAGTGTTGCCCAAGTTTCTCTGCTCTCAGAACATGGATGCAGGCCATACATTGTCTATAAATCAATCAGTAAACGTGTATCATTATTTAAATATGAGGTGCTAAGGTGAGTCCAGTCTCATCACTGCCTCCAAGAAGCTTAAAGTCGGAGGTACCTGGGTGGCTCAGTCAGTTAAGTGTCTGACTCTTGGCTTCAGCTCAGGTCATGATCTCACAGTGCGTGGGATCGGGCCCCGCGTGGGGGCTTGAGTTGGGCTTTATGCTGACAGCACGGGGCCTGCTTGGGATTCTCCCTCCCTCCCTCCCTCTCTCTCTCTCTCTCTCTCTGTCCCTGCACATCTTGCTCTCTCTTTCTCTCTGTCTCTCAAATACACTTAAAAAAAAAAACCAAAAGCTTAAAATCCAGGGGGAGGACAAGGCATATACACATGATAAGCAGACCAATAATACCGCACCAAAATAACTTTGAAGGGAATGTTTCCAGCCACGTTTCTTGATGAATTTAAAACTCATTTCTTTTGCATATTTAAGAATGCCAAAATGGTAAAAGTCTGATCCTAAGGGACAATACATGAGAGAGGGAGATGTTTATGACGAAGTCCTTTCTTCCACTGGTAAAACAATTCAAAGTTTATTCAAAGCTTATTTTTTTTTTGTTTTGTTTTTAATTTTTTTTTTCAACGTTTATTTATTTTTGGGACAGAGAGAGACAGAGCATGAATGGGGGAGGGGCAGAGAGAGAGGGAGACACAGAATCGGAATCAGGCTCCAGGCTCTGAGCCATCAGCCCAGAGCCTGACGCGGGGCTCGAACTCACGGACCGCGAGATCGTGACCTGGCTGAAGTCGGACGCTTAACCGACTGCGCCACCCAGGCGCCCCTCAAAGCTTATTTTGAGAAGCCCTCAATTCCTGAGCATGCAAGGCTGTTTTCTGCCACATAGCATGTCCTTTACTCGCCTCTAGTGGACACCTCTCTGCCTCTTTTTCTCCTACTTCTATTTCAAGTTCTTCTCCGGCATCATGCATTTTTGCAAAACAGTGTTATTGGCCCTGGCCTGATCTACTTTGTCCTCTCTGTCTGGAGACTGAACTTTAGGGACTGCACCAACCAAGCTTTCTGATCTCCTGGCTTCCAGCTGGTTTCAGGAGGTGGGAGCCTCTATAGGAGATGAGAGGTGGGTGCAAAGACAGGATCAGAATATTTCCTCTCCTGGTTCCCTCTCAGTTGGGTCCCTGCAGGTTGACTGAATCCTTTAACCAAAAGCTACAATGGCCTTCTCTAAGTTCTGGTAGTCTTCCCTCCTCTTGTTCCTTTTAGACTGACGGTGTTAATGGGTCCCCACTATTGGTAGCCTCACCAACCTTGTTGGTTTTCCATAACCCTTCCACACTGTTGTAAATTATTCCTTCATTAACCTCTCTGACTGATATGCTCCTTCTTGAATCCTGTCCTGCCAGTTCTGCGCTGATCACTGCTGCCTTGGTTTCTTTCTTATACTTGTGGCCTGTTCTGCTCAATCACTGCACCAGTCGCACTTCACTGCCCACATTTGTTTCCAAGTTCATCTCCCCGGTGGCCTGGAAACTTCTGGAGAGTAGACTGTGCCTGGTCCCCAATGGTAGGGCCCATAGCAGGTGCTTACAGGCTGAATGAACAGCCGAGAATACTGCCCTCAACCTAAGTCAGTGTAACAGACATTCCTATTAGAGTCGTTAGAATGTCACAGTATTTTGCTCATCATGTGACCTCTAGTCAAGGGTTTGATGACTCATGTTTGCCAGGTTTAGAAAGTCAATTCTTGGGGTGCCTAGGTGGCTCAGTTGGTTAAACATTCGACTTCGGCTCAGGTCGTGATCTCATGGTTTGCGAGTTTGAGCCACGAATTGGATTCTCTGCTGTAGTGTGGAACCTGCTTTGGATCCTCTGCCCCTCCCCCAACTACATTCTCTCTCTCTCTCTCTCTCTCTCTCTCTCTCTCTCTCCCAAAAATAAATAAACATTAAGAAAAAAGAAAGTCAATTTGTTATCTCACTTAGATTCTGGTTAATTGGTTCAGATTTGCCAACTGGAGAGATATGACGTTTTATACTAAACCAATTCCATACTAGTAGTCGATGATAAAAACTCCAATTGCCAAAAGAAGAGCAGTTAATTTTCCCTCAGTTTTCTTATGAAAAATTTCAAACATAAAATCTTTGAAAAAACAGAACATCCTTATACTCCCCACCTAAATTTAATAATTATTAACTTTTTTCATATTTGTCTGTTTAATCATCTTTGCTGAATCATTTGAAAATAAGTTACAAACGTCACTCACACTTCACCCCTACATACTTCTGCATGCGTCTTCGAAAACTGTGCCTAATCTCCTAACCGCACTACCGTACATACTAGCAATAACACCCTGATAGCATCTAATATGCATCCGTGCAGTGTGCTTGCCAGCCGTACTCAGGGGGCAAGGGAAACTTCGGCTCTGGGAGCTGCTCTGGTTTAATCTCAGTTTTATCTGGCTTGCAGCATTTTTATAAATGTCGATATCTGTCAGCTTCTGCTGCAACCATTGAGATCAACAAATTGAACTGTGTGCATATCTGAAAGTGGAGCAGTAAAGAGAGTTCTTTCTGGGCTTCTCCGGAAGCTTATTCTCAGGGATGAGGTCAGGACTGCCAGAGACAGCAGGAGGTAGGTTCTCAGCCAGAAGACGCTTTAGATGTCTCTTCTTTCATTTCATTTTTTTTCCCCTAACTCTAAGCCAGGGATATCTTTCTTTCTTTGGGCTAGAATTTACTTCTATCTTTTTCTAAAAGAAAGGGGAAAGAAGCATCTAGTTGTGAAAGATGACCCTCACGTGGAGCTTGTAAAATAATCCAAGCAACTCTAGGACCTTTGCTGGGAGGCTGACCCTCACTCGTTGACATCTGCATCCTTCATGGTCGTGCTGAAATATGTGCTTTATTTGTTGCAGCAGTCAAAAAGTTTTAGGTCCCTCATTCTTAATTTACAAAAAAACCCAAGTGAAACCCCTGAACTAACAAAATTCAGTTGTTTTGATTTTTTTTCCTTTACCTGTTGATCAGCTATTTAAAAAAAGAAGAAAAAGAGAAGAAAGAAAGGAGAAAAAGTTCTTTGCCCTTTGGTTGAAATAACAATATGGCAACAGAATGAGGTTTGAGGTAGGAGGGTTACTTGCTGAATATTGAATTAGTACAAAGGGTAGTTGATGAACTTGAAGAACCTCCATTATGTTGGAGGCAAATGACGAGCTGATCACACCAGGAGGGTAGGTAAGTTTCCCACAGGTCATTTCCTTTTCCCTTCTCCCTTTGCTGTCAAGGGCAGCAGCAGGAGAGAAAAGCCAGGGTATTTCTCCCCCTCTTTCTGCTTCCTATGGGGCCTCCAGCTTTGGGTCTATCTGACAAAGACCCCACCTCCTGGAAGGCTGTTCCCTCCATGGTCCAGCGATGCCTGTTCCCTTTAACGTTTATTTATTTTTTGAGACAGAGACAGAGCATGAACGGGGGAGGGGCAGAGAGAGAGGGAGACACAGAATCGGAAACAGGCTCCAGGCTCTGAGCCATCAGCCCAGAGCCCGACGCGGGGCTCGAACTCACGGACCGCGAGATCGTGACCTGGCTGAAGTCGGACGCCCAACCGACTGCGCCACCCAGGCGCCCCGATGCCTGTTCCCTTTAAACAGTCCTGTTAACAAAATCTCCTCCCAATTTCCCTCCACCTTTCTGCCACTAATAACCTCCTCACCCTCTGTTTGTCTTCCACACTACTTAGCTATTTCTTATTTTATACATCTGCGTAAAGGTACAGAGTAATTTCTGTTTCCTTCGCTGGACATTAACCAAAAGAGCAGACTCTTGAACAACATGGGTTTGAATGGCATGGGCGCACTGACATATGGATCTTTTTGGATAAATACAGTACTGTGAGTGTATTTTCTCTGCCCTATGATTTTCTTTTCTTTTTCTTATTCTTTTAATTTTTTAAATTTTTTAGTGTGTATCTGAGAGAGAGAGAGGGAGAGAGACAGAGCGCAGAGAAGGGAAGGGGCAGAGAGAGGGGCAGAGAGAGGGAGACACGGAATCCGAAGCAGGCTCCAGGCTCCGAGCTGTCAGCACAGAGCCTGACGCAGGGCTTGAACCCACAAACTGCGAGATCATGAATGAGCCGAAGTCAGACACGTAACTGACTGAGCCACTCAGGTGCCTCTGATTTTCTTAATAACATTTTTTTTCTCTAGCTTCCTTTATTGTAAGAATAAGTAAATAATACATGTAACATATAAAATGTGTGTCAATCAACTAATTATATTATTGGCAAGTCTTCCTGTCAACAGTGGGCTGTTAGTAGTTAAGTTTTTGAGGAGTCAAGAGTTATACACAGATTGTTGACTTCACGGGGCTGGCACCCCTAATCCCCACATTGTTCAAGGGTCAGCTGTATATCTTCCCAGTATAGCCCCTTAAGAGCTGAAGTAAAAATGGTCAGGACAAATTCAAAATAAATACGATTTTTTTTCTCCAAGGTATTAAGTGCCCACCGTGTGTTAAGGAAGTGGGGCTAGGCACAGGGGAAACAAACACACAAACAACCAAATTCCTATTTTAAGGAGCTCCCAGTTTAGTGGAGGAAATAGACCACTAGATGATTTTAATGAATGATAACGAATGCCATAAGGGCACAGAAAGTATCCACAATGTCTCCCAATTTGCTTCATTGTTTACTGGCTAACTTTGGTGGTGGGGCACAGGGAATGAACAGCAGTAAGAGTCATGAGAACCAGGCCCTAGGCTGGCTCTGTTCCCACTGATTGTGGGACACAGGTGGGTCATCACACCTCTCCAGGCCTCCGTCCCTCATTTGTAAGAGGTAATACGGGGGGTTTCTTTCTAATCGCAAACGTTCTTACCACGACCTTTCCAATCCCTCCTTTACCAATTGTGAGAGGCCACCAGAACTTACTTTAAGTTCTTTCCAAAGGGCATGACGGAGGCATGACTCGCCCCCATTTAACCTAGGAGCCGCGTTTCTGCAATCTACTGCACGACACAGGACCACACACACACACACACACACACACACACTGTCACTGCTGTGTCATTGTAAGTCTTAGACACTCCAGGGGCCTGGGGCCTGTTGGGGGAATGCATGGTTAGCGACCAATACAACCCAACAGAGCAGACATCATCATCTGACAGTCGGCTCAGACGCTGGAGACAAGTGAGGGACCCTCCAGTTTGGGGTCTCGGCATACCCTGGAGGGACGCATCTAACTCGGACAAGGACGTGTCCCTCTGGCTGAGTTCTTTACTGACCCCTCCGTGATGCATTCCATTACCATTGAGTGATGGCTGCATTTCAATGGGAACAAAGCAGCTCCTTTCTGGGGGAGCCATAGAGGGAACTGATGATTTAAATATATTTTTTAGGGGCGCCTGGGTGGCTCAGTCATATGAGTGTCCGGCTTTGGCTCAGGTCATGATCTCATAGCTTGTGAGATTGAGGATCTCACAGAGCCACGTCAGGCTCTGTGCTGATACCTCAGATCCTAGAGCCTGCTTCAGATTCTGTGTCTCCGTCTCTCTCTGCCCTTCCCCATTCGCACTCTGTGTGTCTCTCTCTCTTTCTCAAAAATAGATAAACATTAAACAAATAAAAAATATTTTTAAAAGTGCATTCTCATTATATGCTTTTTTTCATTACTGCACCATATGAATAAAAATCTTAATCAGTGAAATTTATTATGCTTGAATATTTAATTCCTGTCCATGTAAAATTTAAATAATCTCTTTCAAATAATTTGCTTATTATAGCCATTAGAATTTCTTCTTTTATTTAAAAAAAGATTTTAATGTTTATTTTTGAAAGAGAGAGAGAGAAAGAGCTGGGGAGGGGTAGAGAGAGAGGAAGACACAGAATCTGAAGCACGTTCCAGGCTCCGAGCTGTCAACACAGAGCCTGATGTGGGGCTCGAACTCACAAACCATGAGATCGTGACCTGAGCCGAAGTCAGACCCTTAACCTACTGAGCCACCCAGGCACCCTGCCATTAGACTTTCTGAAGGACCTCACAAAACAGCTCTTGCAGAAGCATGAGGACTCCTTTTGACAATAGCAAACTGGCCATAGGACATTTCTAGCCCTGTCCCAGCACAATGTTATTATAGGGATTCACAGCAAAGTAACAAAAGGAAAGAAAGTCTAGACTGGACAAAAATGCAGCAATCTGATGTATTCTCAGATGGGCTCTATAAGAAAGCAAATTCGCCATATTATTCTCAAGAGAGTTATGATTTAAAATGTACTACTTAAAACAGGCTTGCAAATACATGGAAAAAATTCTGCTTGGCCTCTATTAAGTGTTCAACAAACTCAAGTTAAAATTCTAGCGGCAAATTGAATTTTAGGAATGATGGGTTTCAGCCCTGTGGATTGTAACAAGTCCAGCCCATTTGCAGGGTCTTCTGTCATAAAAGAGAATGATATATACTTTATATGGCAGCCCAGAATCTCTTCCTTTCGGTGCAGAAAGCGGGTTTCACTTCACAGGAAGCTTTTGCTATTCTTTGTCCCCAGTTCTCCCTTAGGCGTGTGCTCAGATGGAAGGGCCTCCCTGTCCTCCCTCACCCCCTTTCCCACGGCCCTAGAATCTGTGTGTCCTTTACTTCCTGGCAGCAACCGGCTGCTGGGTTTCCTGAGAGCCTTTTGTGAAGGCAGGAAACACGGCCGAGAAGCCTTGGAGACGGAGGGCAGCTTTCCCAGGGCACAGCCTCTGCTCCACCCCACCTGGCCCTAGGCCAAGGGCACTGGGGCAGCCACGTGACCAAACCCGTCCTCCAGACAGAAGCATCTGCCTGCCCCCACCTGCCTACACCAGAACCCGGCGCTGGAGCCAGCTCTGTCCCCTGAAAATGAGCTGAGCAGTCAGGAAGGGCTAGCTGGATACAGAGCTTCTGTGGCATCTGCAAATAGACACTTGTGACATCTCAGGTTCAAAATAGGCCAGGACTGCATGCTTCACACCGGCTTGTTTAAACTGGTGTTCTCAACCACGGGAGTTTTTCAAAACATCCTCAGCTTTTAATTGCTCTGTTGTATTCCTAGCCATGGTCTCAAATGAGATAACAAAGTGTAAATGTATCTGTTAAATATCAGTTTGGCTGGATATAACAAATTCCTCTAATGATAATGACTTACGCATAATAAAAGTTTAATTTTTGCTCAAATAAAAAGAAGTTGACTCTAAGTCAGGCTTTTTTGTAGCTCATCTTTCTGCCTAGAATGTGCAACTAGACCAGTTTTCAAGCTTTTTATTTTCGGGACCCCTTTATGCCCTTATAAATTATTACTTAAAATTTTTTTTTTAGTGTTTATTTTTGTGAGAGAGAGAGAGCACGAGTGGGCAGGGGCAGAAAGAGAGGGAAACACAGAATCCGAAGCATGCTCCAGGCTCTGAGCTGTCAGCACAGAGCCTGACACGGGGCTCAAACCCACAAACCACAAGATCGTGACCTGACCCGAAGTCAGACACTTAACTGACTGAGCCACCCAGGCACCCTTATACCCTTAAAAATTATTAAGGCCCTCAAGGAACTTTTCTTTATGTGGGTTAGTTTATTCGAAATTAAAACTGAGGGGTGCCTGGTGGCTCATTCGGTTGAACATCCGACTCTTGGTTTCAGCTCAGATCGTGATCTCATGGTTGTGACTTTGAGCCCACATCAGGCTCTGTGCTGACCACAAGAACCTGCTTGTGTTTCTCCCTCTCTCTCCCTCCCTCTCTGCCTCTCCCCTGCTCACTCTCTGTCTCTCTCTCAAAATAAAATAAATAAAATTGAAAAAATTAAAAAACAATAAATTAAAACTGAGAATTATTTTGCACACTTATTTAATCCATTTTAAAGTGACAATAAACCCATTGCATGTAAACACTAATAACACAGATTTATGAAAAATAACTATATTTTCTAAAACAAATTTGGTGAGAAGAATAACGTGTTTACATATTTATAAATCCCTATATGAAAGAGGTTAGAGTGGAAGAGAGCCAAAGCATAAGAGACTCTTAAAAACTGAGAACAAACTGAGGGTTGATGGGGGGTGGGAGGAAGGGGAGGGTGGGTGATGGGTATTGAGGAGGGCACCTTTTGGGATGAGCACTGGGTGTTGTATGGAAACCAATTTGACAATAAACTTCATATATTGAAAAAAAATAAAAATAAAAATAAAAAAATAAAATAAAATAACTTTATAAAACACACACACACAAAAAATCCCTATCTGGCTCACTTGAAGCAAATATCTGCTACTGTATGGAATCTATTGCAATGTATTGTTTTGGTTGAAGTTTCAGGAGAACATTCTAGGTTTTACATAAATATGTGATTGGCAAAGGAAACTGAAACCTGGGAATTTCTTGAATAAGGGTTTGGGGGATGCTGTGTGTCCTCATTCCACATTTTGAGAACTGCTGCCTTAAACCTCATAGCCTAAAAATGACTGCTGAAGTTCCAGCCATCATATCCACATTCAAGATATGATAGAGAAAAGGTTGAAGGAAGGATTAGTACTCTCCCTTTAAGAGGAATCCTTGGAAGACTCACAGCATTCCTGCCCATAGCTCTTTGGCCAAAACTTTCACATAGTAACATTAAGTTCAAGAGAAAATGTTTTAGTAGGGCAACAATGTGCTTAGCTAAAAATGTCTAAAAAAGGGGGGAGAAAGGATACTGAGAAGCAATTAGTAGTCTCTGCCACAGGAAGCACGAGTTAAAAGCATTCCAATGACCCAAACACTTCATCTGCTGTTTCCATGGCTGCAGATCATCAAAACACCACAGATCCCTTAGGAGTCCCCTGTGAAGAAATTATTGTTTACTCTGCTAACTGATTGGTCTACGGTGTTCGAGTGCATTTTAAAGCTTCTACAGAGGAGCAGGGTGTGGGGGTCTCCCGCTGAGAAAAGCGAGCAAGCTTTGGGTTCTCTCAGAAGTACTGACAAGGACCATGTTGTGAGATGGTAATGACAACCTCAACCAGAGAGAGCATCGTGGTGAGACTTTATGGTAGCCATACAGATAGTCCTCTGTTTGGGGAAGACTTCACGTAGCACTCGAAGAATAGCTGTCCAGGACAGAGTCTGTTGGGGGAAGAAAATCAAGTGTTTTGTCTCTAGCAAAGAATGACAACGTAGGAGTGTGTGAGTTAATGAGGAAGAGTTAAGACACTAGGCTAAAATACGTTTCCTGAATGCTTACTTTGTGCCTGTCGGGATTCTAAGCAATTTACACGTATAATTGACTTAATGTAATCTTCATAGCAAATCTGGTAAGAAGGTGCCATTATTATCCTTGTTTTTCTGGTAAGGAAACTGAGGCACAGAGAAGCTGAGCCACTTGCCTAAGATCCCACCACCTACGAAAGTGGATTTGGCTCCATATTCTATGTCCTGAAACCACTGAACAATACTCCACATACATACTGAGGAACTTGGTGCTGTGGCTGATATTTAAGGAAGTTCATTCGATGGGATATAAATTCATCAGAATACAATTTAGTGATAGGCTACGTACTACCTGGAATGGGATGCTGTCATCTATTTTAAAATATATTTCAAGGCGCGCCTGGGTGGCTCAGTCGGTTGAGCGTCCGACTTCGGCTCAGGTCATGATCTCACAGTCTGTGAGTTCAAGCCCCACGTCAGGCTCTGTGCTGACAGCTCGGAGCCTGGAGCCTGCTTCAGATTCTGTGTCTCCCTCTCTCTCTGACCCTCCCCCGTTCATGCTCTGTCTCTCTCTGTCTCAAAAATAAATAAAAAAACATTAAAAAAAATAAATAAAATATATTTCAATACTCCCTGTGTTTAAAAGGAAATAGTAGGGATTGCTAACACACGTCCTTCAAATTTGTCAGAGTGGTATTTCTATAGAAGGACTATTAGTTCATCAAGGTAAGTCTCATGTACTCTCAACACTTGCATTCAATAATCCAAACCAAACACTGCATACCTGTGACTGCAGATGTCCCTTCCATCATTAACCCAACGGCAGGCATCTACAACTGGAGCCCCAGCTCCTAATAGGAAGTGGCACCTAAACAGGAAATAATCAGCCTTGTGGGACATATGTTAATAACCCATACTTTTTCAGCAGAGAGTGCAAATTGGTAGCCCGCAGGTGAAATCTTGCTTATGACATGCTTTCTTTGGTTCATAGAGTGTAATTTAAAAGGTGTGCTGTAGATTTTTTTTAGCCAAAATCCAAAACCAAGATTTCATGTAAGAATCCAGATGAGAGCCTCTGCTTCTTTTAGATAGGCCGTATTCTCTCCAGTTCAGCTTAGCCCCCGTCACTCCTGTCCTCCTACGTTTAACCTCTTCATGCATTTATGTTACCTGTCTGTCCCTGCGGGCATTTGAGTTCATAACTCTGTCTTTACAGATATTAAACTCCAAATCATGTTAAGTCCCATATTCCATTGTAGCAGAACCTGTTCTGAAATTACTTTACCTTCAATTTTCAGTTGAACTGATTATTTAGTCACAGCTTATGTACATGGTGGGTTCTGCAATCAACGGAGACATAGAAGTTATGTTCTAAATTGCCTGCTGGTAGGTAAATGATGAGCTGAAAATGCCAGGACAGGAAAAAAAAAATCACAAAATATCGGGATAAATGTCGGGGTTTAGTAATGCAGACCCTGGTACATCGTAGGTATTTAGAAACTTATTGATGAAGGTTTGATGATATATAGGCAGAGGTTTACTAAAGTGGCTGGAATTCCTGTTCTGTCTTGATGATCATTTCTGTTACTTCTGTGAATGTCACAGATGCTGTTCACCACATATTTCTGGCTCTCTTACTTTGGGCACATGGTAGGATTGCACTGCCTACCCACTTGACATTGGGTGGGATCATGTGACTAGTTCTGTAGAATGAGTTGTGAGTGGAGGTGATATGTGTTGTTCTGGGCCAGATCATGTAATTGTCAGAACAAGATCCTCTAGAGCAATCTTTCCTCTGACACGGTGACCAGTGCTTGAGATGGTGGCAGCTCTATTAGCCTGGGACTCTACAGCCAGTGGAGGTTTCTGCCAAGCTGTGATAAACATGTTGCATGAACAAGAAATAGAACTTTGTTATTATAACCCAGTTAGACTTTTGGGGTTGCTTTCTACTGCAGCATAATGTATCCTGTCCTGTCACTAAATGTTTATTAGCAAGTTCTAAAAGTGTGAATTCGGTGACTTGGAGCATCAGTTCTGAAGCACTGGAAATGCTTTTTTAGACCATTTGTCTCCAGACTCACTGACTCTAGATCCCTTTTCTGAAGCCTCTTGTCACCCATGAACACTTCTCCCACCTCCTTAGCCTTATCTTTTGTCACTGAGCTTGTCAGTGACAGTGTTTCTTCTTCTTGCTTAGGGAAAGATTTCCACCAAGCATCAAGAGACAGAGGGACCTCTGAAAGCAAATGTGCAGAATCTTCCCAGAACTACATTTTGCAGAAGGCTGACACTCACGGCCCACAGAGGATAATAATCACGGTCTCACAGCACCACAGAACCTTGGCACAATCCCTACCATCAGGACGTGTGTGTCTGGTGGTGGCTGAGCTAGGAAAGGTCCAGATCCAACTGCTCTTTAGAGAGACTTGAACCTGACCACTCCAGTCTGAAGTATAATCCATTTCTTATGGGGTTCTTTCTGTGTGTGTGTGTGTGTGTGTGTATTTTTAACATTGCATCTGTAATTGAATTTATCTTCTAAACTAGGGATGCATTTTCTGTTGCTACTGTCAACATTTAAAAAATCAATCTCTTTTAGGTTTATTTTTCAAAACACAGGAAATATCCCATAGTATCTACCCATTTGGAAAGCATATGATCTCATTTGTCAGTAGAAATTACCTATCTGGATAGTAAAGGTTTTCATCAATCCTATTTTAGAGTTTTGGTTTTTTTTTTTTGGTCTAAAACAAGGCATGTTTGGAATGGTCGCTAGGGGTTTCAATATATTGTTGGAAAAATTTGTGTCTAATTATTTCTTTATTCTGAACTTTTTCATACATTCGAAAGCACAGCAAAACCTTGGTTTGTGAGCATGATTTGTTCCAGAAACATGCTTGTAATCCAAAGCACTTGTATATCAAAGCAAATTTAAGAACCATTGGCTCGGTTGTGATCATGTGACACCTGGCATCGCGAACTACTCGTATCACAAGACGATTCTCATTTATCAAGTTAAAATTTACTAGAAATGTTTACTCGTCTTGTGGAACACTCGCAGAACAAGTTACTTGCAATCCAGTATTTCAGGGGGTGCCTGGGTGGCTCAGACAGTTGAACATCCTACTTTGGCGAAGGTCACGATCTTGTGGTTTGTGGGTTCCAGCCCCGCATCGGGCTCTGTGCTGTCAGCATGGAGCCTGCTTCAGATCCTCTGTCCCTCGCTCTCCCTGCCCCTCCCCCACTCATGCTCTTTCTTTCTCTCTCTCTCAAAAGTAAAAATAAAAAACATTAAAAAATAAATAAAAGTATTCCAGTAAATCTAGCAAGTGCTCTTAAGTAGGCAGGCAGGACTCTCCACTTGTAGGTTTCACCATCCATTTACTTAATCAACTAGGAATTTATTTAGCAGCTACTAGATTATGACTGACCCCCTCCATGGAGGGGACTGTGCCTTGTTCACCTTTGTCTCTACTGACTAGCCTTGTGCCTGCAATATAATGAGTACCCAATTACTATTTAAAATGCCATGTTAATGCATCCAGAGAAATAAGGAGGTCTTCACATTTTATGAACTAATACTCTAGTGGATTAAAGTCAATGCACCATCAACTATGGCAGTTATGAAAAAAATTATTTGAATATTAGAAGTGTGATGGAGAAGGGATGGAGAAGGGATGAGGGACGGGTCCACAAATATTGCAGGAACTTGGAGTCCCTGGTTTTATTGAGTCTCCACTGACAGTGTGACTGGAAATGTTGTTCAACATTTCTAGGCAACTGTGTAACTGTTAAATAAAGGATTCATCAAGGTTTTCACAATTAGAGATTTTAAAAAATTATATTATTGCACTTGAAAGCATTCTTACAAATTTCAAACAATGCAGATAGAGCAACAGTTCTCCACTGCTGTATCTGCATCCCATAAATTTTGTTATGTTTGTTTTCATTGTTATTCATCTCAAAGTATTTTACGATCTCACTTGTGTGTGTGTTTTTTTCTTTGACACATTTGTTACTGGGAATGTTTTGTTTCATTTCCACATATTTGTGAATTCCCAAAGTTTTTCTGTTATTGAGTTTTAATCTCCTTCTATTGTGATTGGGAAATACATACTTTGAAATATTTCAATCCTTTTAAATTTTTTTTAAAATTTTTTTTCAACGTTTATTTATTTTTGGGACAGAGAGAGACAGAGCATGAACGGGGGAGGGGCAGAGAGAGAGGGAGACACAGAATCGGAAACAGGCTCCAGGCTCTGAGCCATCAGCCCAGAGCCCGACGCGGGGCTCGAACTCATGGACCGCGAGATCGTGACCTGGCTGAAGTCGGACGCTTAACCGACTGCGCCACCCAGGCGCCCCCGATCCTTTTAAATTTATTGACACTCCTATGACCTAACATACAGCTTGTCCAAGACAATGTTCCATCTACACTTGAAAAGAATATGTATTCTGCCATTGTTGAGTGAAATTTCCTATAAGTGTCTGTTAAATCTAGAGCTATTTTTTTATAGAGCTATTCAAGTCTATTTCCTTATCAACCTTTGGCTAGTTGTTCTATTTATTATTGGAAGTGATATATTGAAGTTTCCCATTATTATTATTGAATTGTCTATTTCTCCCTTCAATTCTTCCAGTCTTTGCTTCATGTATTTTGGGCACTCTGCTTTTCACCATGTATATATTTTTTATACTATATATGTGTATAATATATGTAATATTTATATATTATACAATATAATATATGTATAATGTTTATAATATGTAATACTTATACAAGGTGCACATATATATGGTATTATATATTTATTCACATACCTATCATATATATATTGTTACATAAATGCTATATTTTCTTGATGGGTTTACGCTTTTATCATTATAAAATACCTTTCTTTTTCTTTAGCAATAACTTTTGTCTTCAAGTATATTTTATCTGATGTTAGTACAGCCATTCCAGCTCCATTTTGATGTGGAATAAATATCTTTTTCCATTATTTTACTTTCAATCTATTTGTGTCTTTGAATCTAGAGTATGTCTTTTGTAGATAGTATATAGTTGAAACATGTTTTCTTTAATGTATTCTGCCAATAATTTCCTTTTGATTGGAATACTTATTCCATTTACATTTACTGTAATTACTAAGATGGTTTTATTGACTGAATCATGTTCCTCTAAAATTCATATGTTGAAGCCTAGATTCCCCATATGACTATGCTTGGATAAAGAACCTTAAAGGAGATAATTAAGGTTAAATGATGTCATAAGGGTGGGGCCCTTATCCAGTAGTACTGGTGCCCTTATAAGAAGAGAAAAAGACATCAGAGATCTCTCAGACTTTCACAGAGAAAGGGCCATGTGAAGACACAGCAAGAAGGTGGCCATCTACAAGCCGGGAAAAAAGGCCTCACCAGAATCCAACTCTGCTGGCAATCTGATCTTGAACTTTTAGTTTCCAGAACTCAGAGAAAATAAATGTCTGTCGTTTAAACCATGTATACAATAGTATTTTCTTATGGTGACCTGAGAAAATTAATATAGGTAGGATTTATATCTACCATTTTGCTATTTGTTTTCTGTATATCTGGTTTTTTTTTTTTTTTTTTTTTGCTCTTCTCTTACTACATTACTGACTTCTTTTGTATTAAATGATATTTTTAAGTGTATTATTTTAATTCTCCTGTCATTTCTTTTAGTATATATTTTTGGATTGTTTTCTTGGTGGTTGCCCTGGCGGTTGTAATTAATATCTTAATTTTTAAAAATCTAGTTCAGATTAATACCAACTTAATTTTAGTAGTGTACAAAAACATTGTTGTTATATAACTTCTTTGTGCTCTTATTGTTATAAAAATGACATCTTTATACACTGTGTATCTATCAGCACAGATTTATAAGTATTGCTTTATGCAGTTGTCAGTTAAATTAGACAGGAGGGAAAAAAGTGTTACAAATTAGAAAATACATTAATACTGTCTCAGTTTTTGTTTCTTTGGGAATGTTTTAATTACTTCTTCAAATGATAGTTTTGCAGGATGTAGATTTCTTGATTGACACCATTTTTCTTTTGGAACTTCAAATATATCATCGCATTACTTTCTAGCTTCCACGGTATCGGATGAAAATTGGCTATTGATCTTATGGAGGATTTCTTGTATGTGATGAATTCCTACTCTCTTGTTGCTCTCATGATTTTTTCTTTGCCTTTGTCATTAGAGAGTTTGAGTATGATGTGAACCTCTTTGAGTTTATACAACTTGGAGTTTATCATAAATTCTTAAATATGTAGTTAATGTTTCTTATTAAATGGAAGCAGTTTTCAGGCATTATTATTCAAATATCTTTCTGCTACTTTTTCTATTCTCCCTTTGGGACTCCTATCATGCATGTGGTAGTATGTTTGGTGATTTCCCACATGTGTCTGAGACTCTGTTCTTTAAAAAATTATTTCATCTTTCTACTGCTTTTTTCCTTGGACTAGATAATCTCAATTAATGTATTATCAAGGTCACTGATTTTTTTTCTGCCTACCCAGGTCTGCTGTTGAACCCCTCTCATGAATCTTTTATTTCAGTTATTGTCGTTTTCAATTCCAGAATTCCTTTTTGGTTCCTTTTTCATATTTTTTTTTATTTCTATACTTATATTCTCAATTTGGTGAGATATCATTCTCACAATTCCCTTTAGGTCTTTAAACATGGCTTCGTTTAGGTTTTTTGGATATATTTAAAAGAGATGATGCAAAGTCTTTGGTAATTCTAAAGTCTATGCTTACTCAAGGACAGATTCTATTGTTTTTCCCTTTCCATGTATGGGTTACAATTTTTTTGTTTCTTTGTATGTTTCATATTTTTTGTTGAAAACTAGACAGCTTAAATAATATAATATGCCAATTCTGAAAATCTGATTCTTTTACCTTACTCCCCAGATTTGTTATTATTATTCTTTGTTGTTGTATTTGTTGTTTGTTTAGTGACATTTATGAACTAATTATGTAGGGTCTGTATTCTTTGTCATGTGTGGTCACTGAAGTCTCTGCTTGGATAGCTTTGTAGTCACAAGTAATTAAACAGAGATTTCATTATCCAAAAGTGAGAGTTTAGGGATTCAGGTCTTTTCTGATCGTGTGAATAGTTCTGACATACTGATAGTCCTGTGCATAACTTGTATACATAATCACTGAAATTAAACAATTTGTATATTGTGGTTTATATATGCGTATGTATTTTATTCTTACTAGAAAAGTGAGAACATTGTACAAAACTAATTCAGCTGTTTTTATGTCAGTTTTTGATACATACACATTCTATAAGTACTCTCTACCTTTAATTTACTGATGAGTAAGGAATGACTGTAAGGAAAAGGAATTACAGGTTGCCCTGTTTTCCTTTGCTGTACATCATCATTTTCAGCTTAGGTGGTTGGTTAAGGCAGGGCAGTAACCTAAGTAAGAAAGGGCATGATAGAGCTCCTAAGTTACTGATTTTTCTTAGAATGCCATTACTTTCTTTCTGTATTTGAAGCAAGTTCTGACTTAAATGGAAAGCAGCACAGCCTCTCAGGGCAGTCAGTGCCCCCATTTACTCAGGGATGCAACATACTTACTTTGTATATGCTTTGAGTCTCACTGAGCTTCCATGCATCATGAATCCACCAAAATTCTTTCCTTGTGGGGTGCCATGAGTGTTGTGTGCAAAAAGGGGCAATAAGACCATGAACATGCATATTGCACATACCTCCTGGACTCATCACATGCCCCATTGTCCCATTGGACTTCACTTACAAAACACAAATTCGAGGATAAAGTTATTAAGGATTTCAAGATGGCTATAACAGAGCATAAAACCAAGCATGGAGTCCTGTGTGACTACATCGGCCTCATACCCACTGGGCTGGCCCTGTGGAGGAGACACCTCTAAATACCTACCTAGCTAGCCTTCCTTTCTTCTTTATGGAAAAGAAAAATAGGTTTTTTGGTTTTTGGGGTTTGTTGTTTTGTTTTGTTTTGCTTCACTTTTGGTGTCATTGTGCTCAGCTAAGGACCTGTATATCATGGCCTCCCTTGAAGCTAGAGCGATGGTGACAGAGTTCTGATAATGAGACAGAAGTAGAAGCCTACTTCGACTTATGGAAAAGTCCTTATCTCAAGACACATCCATTATTCCTTGTTTCTTCTTTTTGTTCTTGCTGAAAATAGGAACATGAGATTAGAGGATGGGCAGCCAGTTGCCCATGAGGCAACCAACACAGTGGTAACAGTACGTGATAAGGAGGCTGGAATGGAAAGCTGAAGGGAACGTAGATCTCCCAAGGCTCTACTTGCTATGTGAGGAAATAAATCTCTGATTAAGCCACTATTTTTCAGGTGTCTGTTACTTGCTGCAACATGCAATAATAACTTACACCCATTAATTTTAAATACCACATTTATCATGTACTAAATTCCTATAGATACATGATTCTTTTTCTATACTCTGTTTTAAAAATGTTTGTTTATTTATTTATTTTTGAGAGAGAGAGAGAGAGAGAGAGAGAGAGAGAGAGAGAGACAGAGAGTGCACACACACAGTGGAGGAGGGGCACAGAGGGAGAGGGAAACACAGAATCTGAAGCAAGCTCCAGACTCTGAGCTGTCAGCACAGACTCCGATGCAGGGCCAAACCCACGAATCAAGCCAAGTCCAACACCTAACTGACTGAGCCACCCAGGCACCCCTCTTTCTATACTCTTAAGCTATCTCACTGATTTAAAAAATACATTTCTATGCTAAAAACCACACTCTAAATAGTTACAGACTTATAGTATGTTTTGCAATCTGTTAAAGTAATGCCTCTTTTCTTCGTTGTTGTTTTTTTAAAAAAGGTCATAGTTAATTTTGTCCATATTTACATGTATTTCAAAATAAGCTTCTCAAATAAGTTTAAATTATGAAAAAATAAAACAAACCTATCAGGTTTTGTGAAAGCTCAGTGGAATTTTGATTGAAATTACATGGAATTTATGGATTCATTTGGGAATAATGAAATCTTTAAAATTTTCAGCATTTCCATCTAGGAACAAAGCATAATTCTCTATTTATTCAGCTCTTTCTTATATCCTTCAGTAGAGCTTTAGTTTTACTTACATAGGTCTTGCACATTCTCATTCGATTTATTGCTAGGTTTTATACCTTTGGTTCCTGTTGTGAATGGGATTTTCTCCACTGTATTTTCAAATTGGTTTTTGCCAATTTATAATAAAGTTATTGGGTTTTTAAATTAATCTTGATTTTGCATTCAGCCAGCTGGTAAATTATTCCCCATAGGTAACTTCTAGATCCCATTTCAGCCCTAAACGTGCTGGAATTTAGGTGTTAGGTGGAACTTCTTAATTGGAAGAAGTTGTATCTGGTCCAGGTCAATGAAAGACCTTCATGGAAGGAGTGAGATTTCATTTTCTCCATTATTTAAAGGTGTCTAATTCCTCTGGGGGGAATGTCTCCAAGTCTGTTTATATTTTGTGACAGGCTATTTAGGATTCCTGCAGGCTCCTCTATATTTCTTTATTGTTTAATCCTTATCTGCACAATTGTCTTCAAAGGTGATACGATATGATTGGCTGAGTGAGGACTGCAACACAAAATCCGAAAGCATCTCCAGCATTGCTCACAGTACTCTTAATGGTAGTCGAGATCCCCTTTCATTCCCAAATCCAAGGATCTGATACCTGAATTCAGATTCCCTTTACTAGGAAATATATTGAAAGGCCACAACCAAGTTTCTTATTCAACATTTTAGGTTTTTGGCTTACTAGATTAAAACCAAACTTACAATAGTTTTGGAAAGAATGGCTGTCAGCGAAAAAGATCTTCTCTCACTCCACAGCCCTCACTCATATCTCCAAGTTCTGAAGCAATGTGTCTTCTATTGATGATGTTCAAAAATATTTAGCACTCAACCTCCAATGCCTTGCTTTTGATCACGGGAATGCACATGTGTTAAAGGGCCAGTGTTTAAACTTGGACTTGCCATGACAGCTGCATTGCATGTCGTGAATGTATCTTCACATCTGGAACATTTTAGACCCTTGCAATGTAAATCCGCAGTGGGGGAGAAGCAGGGAAAGATAGGAAGCCTCATTTTCAACATAGACAAACCTCTGAAATTTCTCCTAAAAACCTTTGAAAGTATCTTTCAGGATAGTGATCAGAGAGTCAAGAAGCTTGCATAAAAACCTGGCCCTACTACTTACTATCTATGCCACTTCCATAATTCATTCTCAACCTTCCCAAGGCTAGTTTTCCTCTCACAGGAATGTTGCAAGGGTAAAATGAGATGAGGCTGACACAAGAACTATGTAAACTATAAAGTGCCATGCAGAAGTGAGTTGTTAGTAGTTTCAGAATGTTGAGCACCTCTCATCTTTGCCTGCTATAACATGCTTAGGGATGTGTTGCCCAAAAGGGAGAAGAACCCCCAAAGAGCCCCAATACATGAGAAAATAATATTTAAGTATGCTGAAAACCTTCACAAAATATATAATTAAAGTAAAACTCATGACTTCATAATAAAATATTAATGAAAATGCTCAAAAACAAGTCATAAAATATAAATGCAAAGTAGTTAGCATTGTTTTGATGTTTGAAATCTAGAAAGCAAAAAACGGTGACAGCTTGATTGAATAAGATGCACAGAGAATTACTTCATTTTTACCAAGCTCCAATATCTTTCTCTAGGACTGGACAGCACACGTTGCTTTGGTCGGTTAGGTTTGACTTCTTGACTGTGTGTAGGAGGTCCTGGCTTTCAGATTATTGTCATCATCATCATCGTCATCATTGCATTAACTTTCTATTTGCTGCTGTACCAAATTACCAAATTGCCAAAAACTTACTGGGTAAAAACAACACAGATTTATTATTTTATAGTTATGGAGGTCAGAAGTCCAAAATGAGTCAGCAAGGCTGTGTTTCTCCTGGAGGTTCTAGGAAAGAATCTGTCCTTGCCTTTTCTAGCTTCTACAGGCTGTTAGCATTCCTTGGTCAATGACCCTGCATGTCTTTGACCTCTGCTTCCATCATCACATCACCTTCTCTGACTCTGACCCTCCTGTCTCCCCTTTATATGGGTCCTTGTGATTACACTGGCTCACCTGGATAGTCCTGGATGCCTTCCCCCATCTCAAGTTCCTTAATCATCTCAGTACAGTCTTTTTTGCCATGTAAGGTAATATCATTGCAGATTCCTGTGAAGGAGGACATCTTTCAGGAAGAGGCATTATTCAGTCCATCATAATTACCAATGATTAACACTTATTGAACATTTTTTGTGTATGCCAAGAACTGTTTTATAAACCTCAAATAGGGGCGCCAGGGTGGCTTGGTTGGTTAAGTGTCTGACTCTTGATTTTGGCTCAGCTAATGATCTCACAGTTTGTGAGATCGAGCCCTGTGTTGTGCTCTGTGCTGACAGTGTGGAACCCGCTTGAGATTCTCTCTTTCCCTCTCTCTCTCTGCCCCTCCCCCATTTGTACTCTGTCTCTCAAAATAAATAAATAAACATTAAAAAAAGAAAAACCTCAAATATACTAAATCATCAAAACCTTTAAGGTCATGCCATTGAGGCACAGAGAGGTTAGGTAACCTATCCAAAGTCACTGACTTCACCAGCAAACACTTAAGATGTAAACAGGTGGCCTGCTAGACTTAGGGTAGGCAGAAGATCTTAGATATAGTTTTTGATGAAGCAAAAGCTTTGTAACAATAATGGTAATATCTTAGAATGTTAAAATTGTGGTTTACAATTTCTAAAGCACATTCCCAGCAGTTTTCCATGAAACTTTCTCATAATCCTGTAGCTCAGAATAATTTTCTCCTCCACTAAATCCTCTTCTTTTTAGATTTATTTATGTAGCAAGGATTCATAGTGTACCTTCCACTGGAATTTGTGTACCTGTGTGTTTGTTCCGTTTCAACTGTGAGATCCTTAAATAAAGGTAGAAACAAGAACCGCCACCCAGTTTAAAAAAAAAAAAAAAAGCTTAATATAGTGACTTGAATACCAGAAGTATTCAATAAATATGTGTTCACCTGAATGGTAGACATGAGGCAGAGTATTATTTGGAGGTACTATGGAACTTACAGAACAGATGTGGTAGACTGTTCCTTTGATGACTCCCATGAACTGTGTCTTCCAAGATTCATGCCTCTGTGTAGTCCCCTCTCAGTTGACTCTGGATGGAGTCTATAACTACCTTAACCAATTGAATATTATGGAAGTGATACTGTGCCAGTTCTGGGACCAGCTCTTGCTTGGCCTGGAATTTTCTACTTTCTCCTGCTTAGAGCTCTCCCTCCTGGTATGTTCTTTTTGGAAACCAACTACCAATCTGTGAGGCAGCCATGTGGAGAGGCCTAACTGGAAGAAGGCTAAGTCACTTACCAACAGCCCAGGTTGAGTTTCAATAGAGTCTCCAAGTGACAGCAGCCATCACAGTTCACTTGGTGCCACCACAAGGAATTGCCCAAACAACATACAGAATTGTGGGAGAATGAATTGTTTTTGAGCATCTAGGCTTTGAGATGGTTTGCTATATATCAATATATCATTGAAATACAGGAGAGTCAATTTCTGCAACACAGAGACACCATGCTCTCTCTTCTTCCTGTTGAAGAACTGTCGGTGGGATCATAGATTCTGGGTCAAGGAGGCAGAGACTCTGAGACTCTACCTACAGACCATTGAATGAGTCTCCTGCAGGTTGGAGCAGTCTCCTTCAGGTCAAAGACTACAAAATAAAGGCTGGATGTAGCCCTCAGAGTTTGGGGATGTGAATTGTTGGAGGAGGGATTGCTGGAACCTCATGTTCGTTTGAACTCCTCAGGACCTCTGAGGTCCTCTGTCTTTTTCCTTTGAGGACTTAGTGACTGATATATGCTTTCTTTTCCCCTTTTCTACTGATGTCACCTTCTCTTTCTGGGTAGATGGTTTTGTTTCTTGTTTTATAGTCTTTTGGCTTCTTTGTTGACTTCATATCCTTGATCCAAGCCTTTTTTTTTTCCTTTCAGGTTTTAGTTCTCCATCATGAGCAAAACCAAGAAATACAGAATAAAATGGATTTGATCCCTGAAGCCAAGTGACCTCAACTGCCTAGAGAGTTGTTTCTGTGAGATTCCTGTGTCTGAGCTTGGAGGCTTTGCAAAAGGTCTGTGGTCTGGATTTGCAATAGGAACATGCAGTAGTCACAAGAAGGAGAATCAGAGTAATCATGGGGCTTGAAGAAACGTGGCTCAGGAGGGCCTTCAGAGTGGAGAAGGCACCCTTGCCATTTCATAATTCTTCCTGTCTCACACCTTCTCCCTGCCCTCTTTCTAAGACCTTGTACAAGAAGACAAAGACATTGACCTGTAGGCATTTGGTCCAGCATGAGCTTTTGTGCTAGTGCTTGCTTGGGGAGGGGGTGAGATGAGTGAGGGTGAATGGGGGCCTGAGAGTTATGAGGCATGAGTGACAGGAATAGTCCTGGTGACAAGGGAGAGGGAGAATGCAGCCAGAAATCCTCTGCCCTCCTCCTGGTACTTTCATCTACCACCTGCTGGCATAAAATAAACCCCATTCTCTACTGATGCTGGGGTAACAGGAGGAATGGGGTGAGGTAATGTAAACAATCATCTAAATCAGCTGTGGGGGCTACTGCAGGAAGGGAAAAAGGAGTCTGGGAAGATCACTGAAATTACCCTGAGAAAGAACCCAGTCCCTTCCCCTATAGCCTTGCTCAGAACCTATGATTATTGTATTTTGGTAGAACAAGGGATAGTTATTAATGTAAAGCATGTATAGACAGCTTGACAAGAGGTTGGTTAGATTTATTTACTTAGCAAGTCTTTATTAGTGCCTGTTATCTGCCAACTCCTGTTCTAAGCACTTTCCAAATATTAACTCACTGAATTCTTGTAACAGTTCTGTGACAGAGATACTCAGAATACAATACTATTTTTATTTCCATTTTGCAGATGAGGAAACTGAGGCTCAGAGGGTTTAAGGGCCTTATCCAGGATAGAGTTGCCAGACTCAGCAAATAAAAATACAGGACACCCAGTTAATTTTGAATTTCAGAATAACAAATGATAATCTTGTCATGTAAGTCTGTCCCATATATTACGCTCTCATATTTTTTGCTAAAAAACCAAATCTGGCGTATGATATATGGGACATGCTTACACTACAAAAATTATCTATTAGACATTCACATTCGATTTGGCATCCTGTATTTTACCTGGCAATCTGAACTCCAAGAATAGTAAGTAGCAAGCAGTGGTAGTAAGTAGTGGACTAGGACTTGAACCCAGAAGGTGTGTGGCTTGCTAATCCAGGCTGGTAAGTACCTGACAAAGTAGGCTCTCCAATGAAGACTGGAGTGCTAATGTGCCAAGACAAGACACTAATCAAGCCATGTTTTCTCACTGTAGGCCATTTGAGAAAGAGTAAAGGACCTTGTCTCTTTATTCCTCTTAGAAAGGTGGCCTGGGTGGGATTTGTACCCAGTGGCTTACACTTCCCTCAATCCGGGAGAGAACTGAGAAGCTTTCATTCCTCCAAGTGCAGGCCCCTGATGCCCCAGGGCTGGATTTCCCAAAGTTGAGGGGACTGAATCCAAAGGCAGGAGGCTGGGCTGTTCCAGGCCCCAAGGGGGTGAGGGGCTTGCTCCAGGGTAGGAGGCTCTTGAATAGGGTTGGCTGCATGTGTTTGTGGAGAGGCTGGATACATGGCCATACTTGGGAATCTCGGCCAAGAGCCTGACATCCCAACGCTGGCACAGAGGACTCAGGGCACGTGCCTCTGGGTGGATTGGTGAGGGCTCTCCGGATTCCTGGAGAGCCCAGGAAACACTGCTGAGACCCCACCCCAATTTTTCTGAAGTGTCAAAACCAGAGAATTTGAGAATGACTCCAAAAGGAGGAAAGGAGTGGCTCTCCCTTCCACATCATGTGGTGGAAAAAACCCACCCAATATGGCTAAAATGAATACATTTAATGAGCAGTTATGGTGTTCCTGGTACCTGCATGAATTTCAAATCATTTGATGCTCTTATGCTTGCACTTGAAAACAGAGATCTATCTCAACCGAAAGTTCAGGCTCTTAGCCACCCCCTCATACTACCTCTCCCAATTCAATTAAAGTTGCATCAAATTTAACAGTCTAATTTCCTGATGCTGCAGGGTGATGTTCAAGAACAAGGTTTAGGAAGGTTTTCCTCCTTAGGCTTCACGGAGGAAAATCATACACAAACATTAAGTGCTACTTGATTAAAGAAATTATATTTCAAATAGAGTTGTTATTTTTTTTCAGGATTAAATACTCTCCTTTTTAAAATCCTGGGTTTAAAATTTTAAACCAAGGCACCCACTTTGGTAGAGCTTCAGATGATGAGCATGGGCTTCTCTCCTCAACACAAAGTCTCGTGTGATGTGACCCTAGTCTTGGCCACGCATCCCTGCATCCAGACCGCTCTGTACAGTCATGCCTGAGTCACCGCTTCTTGACAGCCAGAGCTCTGAGGACCTCGTGAAAGGCCCTGTGGGAACCAGAAATTCAGTACACTCAAAGGAGTTGAAGATGTTTACAACGTGAATCAGCAATTAATAGCACCTTTTCCCCCCCTAAAAAGTCACATCTTTCATACAAGCACTACTAATTATGCTGTTTAGTTTTGTTTTTCTAAGGCGAATGACAAGAAAAATGTATAACCAAGGGACTGGTTGACAGAAGTGAAGAAATATGAGACAACTAGAACAGAGAACAAAAAATAATGAGAAAAATGATTAAAAGAACGGAATTGTGTGGCTTGCTCTACTGGTAATGAGGCTGAACTAAATGAAGAAGTTGCATGTATTTATGGAACCTGCAGGAGAGAGGGAGGAAGTAACTTTCTCCCGATCTCCAACTGGATTATGTTTTCAAACTGGGTGGATAATATAAAAGCAGCATGAGAAATCTGTCCTGGAGGTGCCCCAGCTGTGGCCCTCTATGAGGAGCTAGCTACGTAGATCACTTCCCCTTAGATTCTATTCTGCCTGGACTTAACAGGAAATTCACGGCCATTCACACCCAGTTCCATCTTTCCACACTAACATACACAGTGTCTCCTCCACTCCACCCTCAGGCCTGCTGAACAAGAATCTCCCTGCCACCCTATATGAACTTCCTGTGGCTGTGTAACAACCCCAAACCAGGTGGCTTAAAAACAACAGAAATGGATTCGCTCGCTATTCTGGGGGCCAGAAGTCTGAAATCAGTATGTCGGCAGGACCAAACTGCCTCTAAAGAGTCTAAGGGAGAATCTTCTCTTGCTTCTTCTGGCTTCTGGTGTCTCCAGGTGTTCCTTGACTTGTAGCTGCAGAACTCCAGTCTTTGTCTCTGTTCTCACATAGCCTTTTCTTCCCCCTCTGCCTTTCTCTTGCAGGGATGCTTGTCATAGGATTTGGGGCCCATCTGGATAATCCAGGATGATCTTATCTTGAGATCCTTGACTTAATTACATCTTCAAGGACCGTTTTTGAAGGAAAGTCCCACCCAGATGTTTTGGGTGGATACATCCTGTGGTAGGTGCAGAAGGCACCACTGCACCCTTTTCCCTAAATCCAAGGATTTCTTACTCCCTAAGTAAGAGACTAATCAATCAAAAAAGAATCCATTTATATACCAGCAAGGCATTCCTTGCCTCTTCAATTTTCTTATGAGCCCAAACTGTCTAAGATCATCATTCTCTTATAGATTTCTTCTCAAATCTCGTAGTCTATTTGGCTTTAGGGTTCTATCTATTCAGCTCTATTTATTCCTTCTATAGTTTTTCTTTTATTTGTTTTACTATGCAGGTCGGTTTGGATCTCCAAACCAATGGTGGTACATGCTCTTTGCCTGAGACAGTCCAGGATTAAGCCTGCTCATCCATCCCTGTGTCCTTTCTGGTTGGTACCTTCTCTGATGCTCAAGATCCTGGTTTTGATCATACCTCCAGCTGGAACACTTTCCTTTTTGGAGGGAGGACTTGAGAAACAATTGACATAAAGGATTCTGTTTAGTGAGCGATGAGTGGTGAGAAGGGAGAGGTCTTTGCCTCAACCTGCAACTTTGGAGGCTAAAACAGGAGTGGGGAGATTCTGAAGAAGAGAGCTGGCACACACAGGAGGCCACGGCATAGATTATGACCAGACTTCTGTTCCACTGACTAAGGGCCTCCGTTTCCCTATCTGAAATAGTCTAAGAGCAATTAGCTTCTGAAGTTTCAGTCTCTGATCCAATCGTATTATTTGCTTTGGTGAAACATGGTCTCCACAAGTTTGTAAGCAAAACACTCCCCAGAATGATTTGGTGACAATTTAAGAAACTTTCTCCACACACACCCCTCTCCTACCCAAGGAACCAAGGGATTCTATCATTCAGGAGATGTGCAAACAGAACTATGGGCTTATCTTCACCTCTTTATATTTCTCAACACTCAAAACATAGGGACATGTTTAAAGAACTCAGCATATTGTTCTTTATTTGGAGGGAATGTGCCTGACACAGTCCAACAAATCACCAAAGGGAGTATAAAATGGCACAGCCACTTTTGAAAACAGTGTAGTAGTTTCTTAAAAGGTTAAATATATGCTTCCCCTGTGATCCAGTGGTTTCCCTCTTAGAGAAATAAAATGATATGTTCATAATAAGACTTATACAGGAATATTGATAGCAGTGTTACTCAGAATAGCCCCAAACTGGACAAATCCCAAGTGTTCATCGATAAGAGAATGGAATTGTGATATAATCATGTAAAGAAGTACTAATCACAACTTAAAAAAAAATTACTGGTTAAATCAATCAATACCCAAGTCCCGTAGATTCTACTTCCAAAATGTATCTGCTTCCTTTCTCCCATTATCATCATGCTGGTCTAAACTGCTACAATCATTCCTCCCTCTGACGATTGCAACAGTCTTCACCTGGCTTCTCCCCTTGCCCTCTTTCTTCCTCAAAACCATTCCCCCCACAGAGCCAGAGTGAACTCCCAAAAACCTGAATCTGATCTTAGCATCCATTTATTATGACCCTTCAGGGGCCACCTTCTCCCTTTGGGATAAAATCTAAACTCTCTGTAGTCTACCAAGCCCTTCAGAATCTGCCCCCGTCCTGATGCTCCTTCAGGGACTGTCCCTTATTCACTGTGCTACAGCCATCTTCCCATCCCCCTTCCCTCCCAGCCTTGCCTCCAGTGTGTCAAACTCCTTGAGGCACTGGGGCCTGGCCGAGGTGGTTCTGGGTGCTGCACCTCACTCCCCATCTTCTCCTGATCAATGTACTCCTCCTGTCTCCTCCAGAAGACACGAAATTGAGGTAGGTCCACTCTCAGCCTGCTTTAGATTAGGAGTCTGTTAGCTTTCTGCTGGCTCTCTATGCTTTCCCTTCATGGCATCCTCAACAATGATCATGAAGCGGCATTTAGAATGGTTATTTGCTCTTTTTTTCCCTTTTGTATTATTTTCCCATTGCTAGTGTACAAATCACCACAAGTGTAATGGTTTAAAACAAAACAAATTTCTTATCTTACAGTTCTGGAGATTGGAAATCTGACCTGGGTTCCACTGGCCCCAAATCAAGGTGTCAGCAGAGTCATGCCTCTCTGGAGGCTTCAGGGAAGAATCTGTTTTCTTGCCTTTTACAGCTGCTGAAGGTCAACTACATTTCTTGGCTTATGGACCCTCCTTCTATCTGCTAGTGGTGTAGCATCTTCTCTCTGCTTCCGCCTCTGGTTGGCTATCACATCTCTCTGATTCTGGTCCTCTTGCCTCCCTCTTATAAGGACCCTGGAGATTACACTGGGCTTATCTAGATTATCCAGACTAATCTTTCTATCACAAAAAACCTTACCTTAATCACATCTGCAAAGTGTCTTTTACTGTGCAAGGTAACATATTTATAAATTCCAGGGATTAGGATGTGGACATTTTTGGGAGTGGGGGAAGGTATTCCTCAGCTTATCACATTTGTCTTGTCTCTAAATTTTAAGCTTCACTAAAGATAAGAACCATGTCTGTCTTGTCCACTACTGAACTCGGATTGTCTACCTGAAGTCTCGCACATTTCAGGTGCTAAATAATTCATTTTTGTGTAAAGTAAGCATATTGGAGCCACTTGAATGTAAATGGCTTAGATTTTATAATATTTATTTATCAATTTCATTTCCAAGTTTAAGACTGGAACATCTTTTGTTACTCTCTAGCCACTCAGGAAAGAGGGCCCATTGCACTTGGATTTCCTAATTTCAAGCCAAAATTGTTCTAAAAAACCACCTGGGGGGGCACCCGGGTGGCTCAGCCAGTTAAATGTCCAATTCTTGATTTCGGTGCAGGTCATGATCTCACGGTTCAATGAGATCAAATTCCACATAGGGCTCTGAGCTGCCAGCATGAAGCATGCTTGGGATTCTCTATCTCCCTCTCTTTCTGCCCTTCCCTCTCCTTCTCTCTCAAAATAAATAAATAAACTTAAAAAAAAATAAAACACCTGAACTTTGACTCCATTACTCACTATTTTTGTTCATAGAATTTTCCTGCATTAAATTCTTTTTGCCTAATCATCTAACAGGACCAAACTCCCTTGAACTCCTCCTACTCTAAAAGGGTTCTCACCTACCTTATGAACACAATTCACATGAATCAGCATGCATCCTCCAGCTCGACAGGTTTCTAAGAGATTTATGCTCCTGCAGTATTTCTCCAAGCCAGATTTCTTCAAACTCTGTTCCCAATCTCCATACACCATTTCACTGGCAACTTCACAAGTGGAAAATCTGATATCAGTATTCAGAGAACCAAATGATACCATAAAAAATGTAGAATAATTACAGCTCAATTATACTAGTATTGTTTTAGCCCCTATCTTTTTGAGAATCTCCCAGCTCAGGAGATGAAAAGAAGAGATGGCACAAGGGTGTGTGTGTGTGTGTGTGTGTGTGTGTGTGTGTGTGTGTTTAAAGTGGGAACATACTATAAATGCACATTAAAACATTTCAAAATAGAAACCTTCTTAGATAAAGTGAAAGAAGTGAATCTTCTAATCTACTAAAATAAATATAAAGAAAATTAAGTCAGCCAAACCAATTCCTTGATATCATGTGGTCAAGAAAGGAAAAATTGGTTATCTGAATCTTTAAATTTTTACCACTGTTTTAATCCTATGTAGACACAGTCTGAACGTGAAAGCATTACCCATCTGATAAATAAAATAATTCAGCAAAGAGATTTAGGACACTGCAAACTTAATTCTGCTCATGAACATCTTGTCTCACCTGGTGTTTTAAACTCTTGTCTTGGCTTGCTTCACAGGGACCTTATGAAAGTCCCCTCCCCCCATAAATACAGTGGAGCAATCCAATCGTTAAGCCCACTGTCTCCACCTAGGCTTGCCTGGATATACAGCATGATGCCTGGACATATGAGGCTATGGAGCATTATTCATTTCTCACAGAGAGGCCAAGTGAGTGGGGATTAGCCTCAACAATGAGTACTGCTATTTGCTATTTAGCCAGGAGCAAGGTTCTCATCCAACACAATGCTTGTGCATGTTCAGCTCATTGCTTGTCTGTGCAGATCCCCACATGCAGAGAGGACTTTTACAACCCAGAGTGACAATCATGCGTCCTGCGGCTCTGTACCCACCAGGGAAGGCCATAGGAAGGCCACTGCTCAGCTCTCTGCATTTTATGTTCTCCACTGCTGAGAGTGATGCAATGTTATGGCAAAGGACTTGTGTTTTCTTGGTCTATGTACAGATAACTTATACTGGCTATTAAGGAATTTTCATTAATAAAGAAGGATTTTGACTTAACCTCATGTGGACACACAAAAGTATCCAGGCATTATGACCAGAACTTGACTGAAAAAAAACCTCTTCAAGAAAAGAGGAATATGGCCAAGAGTCCTATACAACCAGTCTTCTATTGGGGGATATTCAGATATGTTTCTGAACATAAGTAGGAAGTTTGAAGAATACACAAATTTTACAAAGGGAAAGAGGATTTTCTGTTACGGGTGTTACAGATATTATAGCATTTCTGACTCCAGGTCTTGTAAAGCCATTGCCTGTCTTCAGTCTTTGTGTAGTTTGGGTCCCCTCTGTGGGTGGGGATGGAGGATGGTGAACTTTTTTGATTCACAGGAAGCTAGTGATACAAAATACGAATACATTGGGCGCCGGGGTGGCGCAGTCGGTTGAGCGTCCGACTTCAGCCAGGTCACGATCTCGCGGTCCGTGAGTTCGAGCCCCGCGTCGGGCTCTGGGCTGATGGCTCAGAGCCTGGAGCCTGTTTCCGATTCTGTGTCTCCCTCTCTCTCTGTCCCTCCCCCGTTCATGCTCTGTCTCTCTCTGTCCCAAAAAATAAATAAACGTTGAAAAAAAAAATTAAAAAAAAAAAAAACAAAAAAAACCCCAAAATACGAATACAAAAAGTTTGCGTAAAATCCACCCACCATTTTGAGCCAAAATATTTATTGTAGCAACAGAGGCTGACAAAGTAATGGGCACTTTGGATTTAGCCCTTTGTGCACCTCCTTTATGCACAGTGGTGATGATCACCACTGTATGAGGAAGCCTCCATGTGGGAAGTTCTCCCCAACAACCTCACTCTTGAGACTAGGACAAAAAGCAACCCTTTTATTCTACACCTGTTTTACTTTCCTAGCACTGCTGTGATACTTACTACGAACTTAGTAGTTTAAAAAAACACAAATGTATCATCTTATAGTCTGAAATTCAGAAGTCCAAACTGGGTCTCACTGGACTAAAATTAAGGTTTTGGTAGAGTTCTATTCTTTCTGGAGACTCTAGGGGAACTTCTGTTCTCTTACCTTTTTCAACTTCTAGAAGTTGCCTTTAAGCCTTGACTCATGGCCCCTTCCAGAAATCCCATCACTCTGACTACTGCTTCCATTGTCATATTTCCTTGTCTGAGTCTCCAGTCTTCTGTTTTCTCTTATATTATAAGGACCCTGGTGATTATACTGGACCCACCCAGGGAACCCAGCGTCATCACTCCTTCTCAAGATCCTTAACTTAGTCACATTTACAGAGTCCCCTTTTGCCACATAAGGTAATATATTCACAGTTGCAATGATTAAGACTTGGACATCTCCAGAAGCCATTATTATGCCCAACACAATGTTCTTTTCCATTTTCCAACCAGAAGCTTTTGGCCATTTTTATACTTAATTCTTCTTTCTTGACTCATCTCAACCAACCACCTGACCTTTTTTTTTTTTTTTTTTTTTTTTTTACACCAAAGTGCATTTGTAACTTCCTACTTATTTATAAGATTGAGAACTTCTTGGAAGAGGAGATACTGTATTTTACTTTATTGTATTCTTCACAGACCTTAGCAGTGTCTTGTATAAAACATGTGCTCAGAACATTTTGTAATTTTTTTTTTAAAAAAGGAGAAGATATTTGCTATAGAGAACTAGATTTTGAAGCTCAGTGTGGAGGAGAGACTGGTGAGACTGAAAACATAATTTCACTTCAAACACGGCAGAGGGATTGGGTTCCAGGGTAATTCAATGTGGGAAAGGACAGGCTTTTCAACAGGTGTGGTGGAACAACTGGATATTCACAGGAAAATATAATCCTTGAACTTTACCTCGTACCATACACAAAAATTAACTTAAAGACTATAACATTTTTAGAGAAAATGCAGGAGAAAATTTTCATAGCCTTGAGAGAAGCAAAATTTTGTATTATGACACAAAAAGAACTAATAAGGAAAGAAAAAAGTCAATAAAATGGACTTATTCAAAATTTAAAACTGCCCATCAAAAGACCTCATTGAGTAGTGGTGCAAAATTAGACTTAGGTGGTATTTCTGCTTCCAGGCAAGTCTAAATAACAGGGACCAGATTTACCTTCCTTCCTGAAAAACTAAACAAAATACCACCTTGGTGCAAAGGTTATCAAGACTCTGGTCATTAAGCAATGAAAGACACTGAGCCCTAAGAGACAGAAAACAAATGCAGTGAGACCTACACTTGCCCTAGTTTGCTGCAGGGAGAGTTTCTGGTCAATGTGCAGAGAGGGGGATCCTAGGCAGAGTACAGTGGTCCCATGGGATAAGAGAGAAAAAGGAGTCTGTGTGGTTAGAGTCTGCAGGGCAGAGAATCAGAGATCCATAGAGAGTCCTGCTGGAGTCTTCAACTGAGTACTGATCAGTCCATGTTCGTAAGGACACTGTCTAGGTCCATGGAAAGAACTCTCTGAAAAGATTAGAGAAATGGTACCAAGAATTCACACAAAGCCAAGAATAATTCCTGTTTCTCCCAAGCAGAGTGGAAAACCTCATAATTCATGGGACATTGGGTAGAGTCCTTAAGTCCTAAGAAAGTTTCACTTTAATATTGAGACAAAGGTAACCCCTGAATAAAGATTGCTCTAGTTGTACATAACAAAGCTTAAAAGCAAGTTCTGAAAGGGATGAAGTGTTTTGCAAGTAATTCAACTGCATCCCAGAGGTTCAAGAATGCTTACAGGAACACAAAAATACCCAGCATCCAAAAGGTAAAATTTACAACATCAGACATCCGTTCAGAAATGAACAGAATTAATATTCCCAATTAGCATTCGGAAGCAGGAAAGTATGACCCATAATGAGGGCAAAATCAATCTGTTGAAACCAATGTAAGAATTATATAGATGTTAAAATTAGTAGACAAGACATTAAAAGAGTTATTATAACAGTATTCCATAAGTTCAAGAGGCTGGAGGAAAGATTGCACATGAAGACTAGAGAAATAGAAGACATAAAAAAGATCCAAACTGAGCTTCTAAAGATGAAAACTATAATATTTGAGATAAAAAATACATCAGCTTAAACATTGGAGAAAAAAAGATTAATGAAATTGAAGACATAGGAATAGAAGCCATGTAAAGTGAAATTTGCAAAGAATTTTTAAAAATTTGAAAACTAAAATGAGCAGAGCATCAGTGAGACAACTTTAAACATCAAATATACATGTGATTGGAGTCTCCAGAGCAAGGGAGGGATTATTTCTAATTCTAACCTATTTTGAATAAAGCTGCTATGAATATTCACGTATTATGTGGACATATACTTTTTTAGGGGTACAGACTCAGGAGAGAAATTGCTGGATCCTAGGGATCATATATCTTTAACTTTTTAAAGAAAGTGTCAAACAAATTTTCAAATGGTTTTCCCTTTTTACTTTCCAGCAATTGTTCCAGCAACGTATTAAAATTCTACCTTCTTCACATCCTCGCCAATGTTTTGTGTTGTCACTCTTTTTATTTAAAGTTTATTTATTTATTTTGAGAAAGAGAGTGAGAGCATGGGAGGGGCAGAGAGAGAATCCCAAGAAGGTTTTACGCTGTTAGCACATCGCCTGACATGGGGCTCAAATCCATGAACCGTGAGATCATGACCTGAGCAGAAACCAAGAGTCAGATCCTTAACTGACTGAACCACCCAGGCACCTTAAAATCAAGGCACTCTTCTTAATCTTAGCCATATTAGTGGCTTTGTAGTGGTATCTCATTGTGGTCTTAGTTTGTAATTTTCCTGATGCCTAATATTATTGACCATCTTTTCATAGGCTTCTTGGCCATACATATGTATTTATTTATAAAATATCTCTTAAAATATTTTGCTTATTATTTCACTGGGTTATTTCTCTACTTATTACTGTGTCAGTATCAATTACTTTGCATTTTCTATAATTTTTTATGCATGACATCATATAGTATTTCCTTTTTTTCCCTGGCTTCTTTCAATAGTGTACTTATTTTCAGATATAGCCACACAGTTTATGTAACACTTCTCTTTTTATTGCTGAGTATTAGTCCATTATATAAGCATGTACAAGTTATGTATTTATTCACATGATGATGAGCATTTGAGTAGTTTCCAGGTGTTGGCTATTAAAAATAAAGCCTTGGGGCACCTGGATGGCTCAGTGAGTTGAGCATCTGACTCTTGGTTTCCGCTCAGGTCATGATCTCACGGTTTCATGAGTTTGAGCCTTGTGTTGGGCTCCATGCTGTGTGAAACCTGTCTCCCTCTCTTTCTCTGCCTCTCCCCCATTCACACTGTCTATGTCTCTCTCAAAATAAATAAACTTAAAAAAAATTAAACTTTAATAAATATTTGTATAATAATCTTTGCATATATATGATTTCATTTTTCTTTTGTCTAAAATCAAGAACTTCAGCATCCACCTTATGATGTAGAAAAAGAAGAGCAAATGAAATGGATAATAAGCAAATAGAAAGAAATAATAAAGATTAAAGATCAGGGTAGAAATCAAGGAAATAGAAAACAGAAAAACAATGGATAAAAATTAATGAAAACAAAATCCATTATTAGAGAAGATAATCAAATAGATAAACTTCTGGCAGACTGATCAGGGAAAGGAGATACTGAAAGATCATGTATATTTACACACGTACACACACACACACACATACATATGTGTATATGTATATACACTATTATATATATACATACATGTATATACATATATATATACTATTACGTATATATGACATATAATTTCATCAAAATGAAGAATGTCTACTCTTCAAAAACTAGACAAAGAGAATGAAAAGAGAAGACTCAGGAGACTAGGAGAAAATATTTGCAAATTATATATCAGATAAAAGACTGTATCCAGAATGTATAAAGAAATCTCAAAACTTGATGATAACAATAATTTTTTTTTTTTAATTTTTTTTTCAACGTTTATTTATTTTTTTGGGGACAGAGAGAGACAGAGCATGAACAGGGGAGGGGCAGAGAGAGAGGGAGACACAGAATCGGAAACAGGCTCCAGGCTCTGAGCCATCAGCCCAGAGCCTGACGCGGGGCTCGAACTCACAGACCGCGAGATCGTGACCTGGCTGAAGTCGGACGCTTAACCGACTGCGCCACCCAGGCGCCCCGATAACAATAATTTTTTAAAAAAAGGTAAAACACAGGAAAAACTTGAACAGTTTATTTACCAAAGAAAATATATGGATGGCAAATAAGAACATGAAAAGATGCTGAACATTATTACTCATGAGAAAGATGCAGATCAAAACCATAGCAAGACCTAATTATATGCCTCTTATTTATTTCTATTTTTAAGTTTATTTACTTTGAGAGGGGGAAGAGGTGTGGGGCGGGGGGAGAGAGAGAATACCAAGTAGGCTTTGTGCTGTCAGCACGGACCATGATATGGGACTCGAACCCACAAACCGTGAGATCATGACCTGAGCTGAAATCAAGAGCTGGACACTTAACTGACTGAGCCACCCAGGTGCCCCAAATTACATGCCTTTTAGACTATCCAAAGTTAAAAATATTTCAAGTATTGGTGAGGATGTGGGGGGACAGGTAGTCAAGTCATACACTGTTGGTAGGAATGTAATATGGTACAACCACTTTGGAAAACAGCTTGACATTTACTCAAAAATCTAAACGTACATCTACTAAATGACCCAACCATCCTACTCATAAATATTGACCAAATACAACTTAAAATCTGTAGATCTGAATAACCCAACCAGTGGAAGGAACGTCAACTTTGTGGTTTGGTTTCCTCCCCAAGAAAGTGTTATTCAGATGTCTAATGAAGACAAAATGGTATCATTACTATCTACCTCTATGTGAGTTTTCCTGTTGCTCTCTAGACAGCCATGTGCAGTCTCGAGGTTGGAATATTATTTCATGTGTTTCTGAAGTCATAATATTTTTTGAAGAGCATCCTTCACTCATTCAACATTTATTAAACACCTACTTTTATTCTTATCAGTACATTTTTTTACCTCCTTGCCTATGTAAAGACCTTAAATAAACCTGTAAACAAAGTAATTCTTATTAACTTGATCACGTCTATTTATTTATGTATTTATTTATTCATTATTTTTAAGTTTATTTATTTTGAGAGACAGACAGCTTGAGTTGGGAAGGGGCAGAGTGAGGGGGAGAGAGAGAATCCCAAGCAGGCTCTGCACTGTCAGCACAGACCCCAGTGCAGTACTCAAACCCACAAAACCATGAGATCACGACCTGAGCCAAGATCAAGAGACAGCTGCTCAACCAACTGAGCCACTTAGGCGCCCCTAACTTGATCACTTTTAAACTCTCTTTTAATGTGCCATTATTTTGCATATTTATCAAGTATCTATTCCTGACCATCTAAAATCCCTTAAGGCTCAGCCACGTTGGGCATATTTTTTTCTCCTGGCCTGGCTGAGTTCTTCCATTTTGACCTCTAGTTCATATTTCTAGTAAATTAAAAAAAAATTAATTATATGCATTTTCATTTTGGAGTCTCCAAGACAAAATTTCAGCCACCAGGCATCTGATACTTCAAACCTAGAAACAAATTTAGTGCTTGTTTCCTTTGTGCGGTCTCTGTTCTGGACATGCGCAGCAGCTGAGTTTACAGATCAGCAGATGTGATATGAGGAACACATTGGGTCAAGCCTCTATCATGAGATCAGGGAAAATAAGTGTTCTCTCCAGTAAAAACAGAGCAACTCGTTTTCAAATCTTGCAGCTTCCAGCAAGCCCTGGTGTTTCCTTTTGGTCTGTGAAACAGTTCAGCCTCACACTCTCCTGCTGTTGTGACAGTCTGTCTCCACCCCCGCAGCACAAAGACCGAAGGAAAAAGGGATTCAGTAGCTGCTTTTCTTGCATTGGGGAGATATACATGATTTCACAGTAAGAGAAGATATCTGATCTTTGTACCCCCTTTGTTTCCTCTCTCCAAGTTTTACAGCCTTCTTTATCTGTAAATAAAAAAAAAAGTTGTACATACATTTTCAAAATGTGCTGCATAATACAACTTCATACATTTAGGAAGCTGACAGCTGCCCTCTGAGGTATAGCCTGACAGCCTAAAACCCAGAAATCAATCATTTGGATATAGTGAGGCCGTGCTATTGCTCCCAGTATGTATTGCAGCACCCAGGAACCACTCATCTGAGATACGCCATCGTAACTCTGATAGATTAAAGCACCACATCCTAGAAACAATTGTGTGTGGTGGGGGAAAATGCTCTCATAGATCTGCCGGGTACCAGCACAGAATCCAGCAGGCAACCGGGCAGGGCTGTGCTGAATCAGAGCTTCCAGAAACCCGGGAAGCAGCAGGATGACAGTTCTGTTCTTCAACAGCCCATTATGAACTAATTAGCATACATGAATTGCAGATTTTAAGCATTAAAGTGATGTACAAATCATTAATTTTTTGTCAAATCCATGTCACCCTTGTGTATGCCTTCCTATTTTAATGTTGCATGACAGTGAAAAGAGGTACAATCCTCTGTATATAAAGAGGAGAGATTTGGTGTAGCTGATATAATGAGACCTATTTAAACACTATGTATTTTTCGGCTTTGAATATATCTGCTTGGAAAAATGCTACACTTGTCCTATTAGGGTTAATTGTGAAAGGATGTTAATGTATTCAAAACCCCAGGGGTAGTTCTACATGTTGTCTGAATGAAACAGGGGATGTAAGACCAACTTCACATTTGAGCTTTCTTTTTAAAAGTCCTCTTTTTGATGAATAAAAAGAGCCATAAAATCTTTCTCACTGATTATGGAAGGTGTAACTATTTAGAATGAAAGCTGAGCTTTTCGGTGTGTGAGAGCTCCCATGCAGCAGATCTGTTCTCGTTAACTCAGTGCCAAACTTAATTTATAAAGATGTATAATGTAATGGAATGGAAAAGGGAAAATAACAGCAAATCTGGGTTTCATACTGGAAAAGGCTTCTAAGCATTAATTTGTGGTTTTCCGTATTGTTTCTGTGTATTTAATTACTAAAGATATTTGTGCTTAAACAAATGCTTGGTGTTTCATTTGAATTTCTCTTTTCTTATTACAGTGGAGTCACAATGCTTAATTTGTTAGTACTGCAATAGTTGCCATGGTAACAGACTCTAACGTTATATATAAATATGTATGTGGCATATATGTGTGTGTGTTATAAATATGTACTATAGATGATTATGACTTTATTCCGAGAGCACATTTCAGAAGACTTAGCTCTTAAGAAACACTCTAATTAAAAATGTAGATATACTTTGTGAACCTAAAGATATACGGTCACAGACTTGGGTCTCCATTTTCACATGGGGAAGAAAGGAAGTTCTGAGGAAGGGGGAGATGTTTTCATGCTCTCTTCTTGTAGGTTTTCCTCTGCCTGTCAGCAGAATCCTTGGGTCATACTCTACGGGCCTTCTCCTTCTCCCCACTCCCTTTTCCACCCACTTCTTTTAACCATACGAAATCTAGATAAAATGAAAACCAAGGCCAAACTCTAGGCGCAGAAGTTTTTTTTCCAAAGAACATTCTATCAAGAAGACTAGGGATGCATTGAGAAGGGAGGAGGAGAGGGTGAGATGATGTGGTCCATTCATATTAGTGAGAGAGGGGAATTCGTAATAAAGATAACTATCCACGTATATGCTGCTTGAATTAGGAATCCCATGCACCTCTCAGGAAATATTCAGGGTAGAAAGTAGACTCTTCATTGTAGAGCTAAGGAAACTGCAGCTCATAGTGAATGAGTAAAAATTGTCATGAAGATTACTTCTGCCAAAGCCTCCGTTCTTTGTACAATGTCACCTTATTACTCTGAGGCCTTCTTTAGTGCAAGGTACCAGAGCCATAAACCCACTCCTTCCAGACTAATTAGCATCCCCCATGCAGTCAAATCTGGGGCAATGACAACGACATGCTTTATGCTGGAGATGACTTTGGTAGTAAACCAAAAATAAACCCAATGGAAAGGGAGAATAGCATGGCCATCTCTCTCAGTAGGTATTATTTTCAGCTCCATGCAACAACCACCATACAACAACAGCAGCTTAGCTAAATGGTTTATTTTTCATAAATCATTACAAATCCAGAAATAGGCAAGCTTAGGTTGGTATGGAGTCAACATACTTAAATGGAGCATTTAGGCAGTTATTTATCTCTCCACTGTGCCATCCTTAGTGTGAGACCATTATCTTCATGCTCATAAGATGGCCACCGCCCCACTTGACATCACAACAGTATTTCAGGCTAAAGGAAGAGGAATGAATAAAGGGCAAATAATGAGGGGGCTGAGCTGGTCTCTCTCTCTTTCTCTTTCTCTTTTTGTGGAAAAAAATCACAATTTCAATATTGGATGCCACATACTGTGCTTTGACTCATACGGTTTCCTTGGGATTAACCAATGAAGTGTCCTATGACCTCTGGGAACTGTGGAAAATATGGAATGCTTCAGAGATATGCATGTCATCCTTGTGCAAGGGCCACGCGAATCTCCTCTGTATCATTTTATTTCCAGTATGGGCTGCCAAAGCAAGCGCAAGCTTGTCTCTTCTCAGCGATAAACATAACTTTTCAGGAAGCCCTAACCAAAACAGTGTGCTTACGCTGGGCAGTCTGCTTCCATATGGCCACCCCATAGACGCAGAGAAGTCTGTGGCACTGAGTCATTTTAATCAAGCCTAATGTTGCCCTTAGTAAAATGGGGTTCTGTTAGTAATGAATGGAGAATGGTTATTGGATAGGCAACTACCAATGGTCATCTTCTGTGATCGATATTTCCTTGTGACTTCATCAAGAATACGCACCAATGTAGGTGTGTATTTTGAATCAGGGAAAAACATTAAATGCACATTCTGGCACACAGCTGAACACCAGCTTCGACCTTACTCATTTTCTTGCTATTTCTTGAATCTTCAGCTTCCATTTCCAGGAATTCTCCATTTAATCCTTCCAAGTGGAGTACTTATTAGCTGCCTTATTGGTACTTAACCATACTACCCTAGTATGATGGTGGCAGAGTTCACGGTTTGAGCAGCTGAATTTTGCAGAATCTGTGTAGAAGAGCAATCAAGGGCTAAGGATTCGCACAGAACTGAGTTAAATGCAAGCTTCACTTCCTATAATCTGTGGACTTTTATGTAAGTCCCTTAACTTCTCAAGGCCTTGGTTTCCTCATCTGATAAGTGAGGACAATAAAAACACCTTCTTCAGGGGGCCCTGGATGACTCAGTCCATTAAGTGCCCGGGTTTAGATCGGGTCATGATATCACGGTTCATGGGTTCAAGCCCCACATCAGGCTCTGTGCTGACAGCTCAGAGCCTGGAGCCTGCTTTAGATTCTGTGCCTCCCTCTCTCTCTGCCCCTCCCCTGCTCATGCTCTGTGTGTGTCTCTCTCTCAAAAATAAACATACATTTAAAGAAATAATAAAAATGCCTTCTTCAGAGGGATTCTATGAAGAGGAAACAAGTCAATACACATAAAAGACCTAGTGGAATATCTGACCCATGGCAAGTATTTGACCAATGTTAACTATTATTACTATTGCTATTAATCAAGTTGTCCTGGATTCAAGTCATGAATCTGCCATTTTCTTGCGCAAGTTACTAAAAACCTTTGATCCTCAGTTTCATCATGTGGAAAATGGTTGCTGGGTAATGTTAGAGATGGTAAGTATGAAAATTACCTGTTAAACTACTAAATACTAGGAATGCTAAATACTACTAGTTGCCTGCCAATATCTATTCCCCATTCCCCTTCTTCCTTCCTGTTGGGATTTCACTTTGTTCAAGATGGTGATATGTCCTGTTAAAATTATTCCCTTTCCTAACTCCCTTGCAACTAGAGGATGACAAAGTTCTGGCCATGTAATATAAATGGATTTCCCTGAAGAGAACTTTATATCTTGAATAAAAAGGCAAAACCTTATTTTGTAAAAGCTCTCTCCTCCCCTGTTGATTGCATGCCTGGAGGTGCTGCAGCCGTATTGAAAATGGGGGGACCAGGACTACAAACTAATGATGACAGAGCAGGAAGATAGACTTAAGGTCATTTATTGCATCATTAAGGCCTTGTACCAGCTTTAGATTGCCCAACTCCAGGTGTATTATGTAAGGAGAAAAAAAAACTTTGTGGTGTAAGACAATATTTCTTGGGTTTTATTTTATGTGCAAACAGTCAAATGGGGACATAGCTTTTTGCCATGTGGAAATCATATTAATAATCATTACCACCACCACCATCATCATCATCATCTCTATCAATGACAGGGCCCCAGGATATCTAATCTGTGTTCTGTTTTTACGAGCAGAGCAAAGGGTTTGACCATGGTCCTAGGGAAGAAACTTAGTCTACAGGAAGCATTGATCAAGACTCCAGGGAACTGAAGACCTTGGAGGGAACTGGAGAAATTCTTTTCTTTTCTTTTCTTTTCTTTTCTTTTCTTTTCTTTTTCTTTTTTTTTTTTTTTTTTGAGAGGTTGACAATAGTTTTTATTAGCACACATGTGTCTATGTTTTATATAAATCTCTCATTAACCAACTAAACTAACCATAAAAATAATAATTATCTTTTTATTTAGGTCCATTTTACATTCATGTTTTATTCACAGGTTAGAAGAACAAACCTTCGCATAGGAACTGACAAATCAAGGGAATTAAGAAGCTCCTTACTGGCCAGTAGCCATTTTTGGCACTTGTCACAGAAGTAGGACAGCTGCTCCTCCATCCAAGACATATCTCCTTCATCACTGTTGAGGGAATCCCCACTCTGATCATGAGATAAGTCCACTGATACCTTGTCTTCTGATTCAACTATCAGGGCAGTTTCCCCCTCCACCTCTCCCTCCTCCAGCCTTCTGAGGTAGATGTTCTCGTGGCTTTATCATTGTGACGGCTTATCAAACTACTTAGGTGGATATTACTATCCATACCTTCCTCTCTTAGGCTCTCAAGCACTTTTCACGAACAATCCTAAACTCTGGATACCAGGCTTAAAGGGGCTTCTACCAAGATCACACAGGCAGACACTCTTCAGAAGAGTGACCACTTCTTTACTGAGATAGAAGGGACTTCTAAAGCAATTGTTTAGAATATATGATCCAGTGTCATTGTCTTTGGTCAAGTTTGAAAGGGCAGTAACCACGAAAAGGTTGAATACCTCACAAAGCTATTCTCCATCCACACTCACACACTCACACTTGACAATGTCCCATCAGTATTTGGCATCCATTTCAAGTCATGTTTTTTGAGATCCTTTTGCCACTATCATCTTCTCTGTTTCTGCTTCAAGTTGCTCAGTCAAAATAATCTGTTCTCCCAAGAGACTTATGTTTTCTTTTTTCCAATTTTGCCTCTCGATGTCTCTGATCACTCCACCGTGAAGCCTCTGCAGGTCCTGCCGCTGCTTCAGATGCACCCGGGCCACGGTGGCCCCCATCAGCACCACCGATAGGCCTAGCACCACCTTCGGGCTCCTAGACATCCCCGCACCGGCCACTGTGACCTCCCACTACCCGCCTGGGGCCCCAGGGCCACAGCTGAATGCTACTCAGAGGCTGCCAGAACTGGAGAAATCCTAACTGCTTCTGGGACTTGGGGCAAGGACCAGACAATTGTCAGATCAACCTATAGAATCCTGAGGAGACTGCTAACCCAGGAAAGCTCTGTGCATGCACTGAATCCCACTGAATCTCTCTGAGTCTATAGTCTGGAGATCTATGAGTTTATTACCCACTAATTGCCTACAGACTCTTGGGTGACATTACAAATATCTGGGATGGAGGTAAAGAGGAACCAATGTTAGGTGAAGGGTAATATTGCAAAAGTTATTTTGTGGATAATGGTAACCACCAATAATTAGAGATGAATGAGGAGTAACTACCTTCCACACAACCTCTTCACCAGTTTATGTTGAAAGTAATCTCTGACCAAATTTGGCCACACATAAAGATGCATATTAAACATTTATTAAAATTTTTTTTAACGTTTATTTATTTTTGAGACAGAGCATGAGCAGGGGAGGGTCAGAGAGAGGGAGACACAGAATCTGAAACAGGCTCCAGGCTCTGAGCTGTCAACACAGAGCCCAACGCGGGGCTCGAACTCACGGACCGCGAGATCATGACCTGAGCCGAAATCGGCCGCTTAACCGACTGAGCCACCCAGGCGCCCCCTTAAACATTTATTAAGAAGCAGGCACAAAACGCTTATGTAACATATAAGCTGGTAGTTTGCTATAGTAGATATCAGACCACCGGTGGACTGAGGACTGAGTCAATGGCTAGACAAATTTTTTCTAGAAAACACCTCTGGAGGCTAGTTAGAAGACTAGTTGATTAGAAGACTGGTTGATGACTCCTAGGGAGTGAATTTTCAGTTAGGGCAAATGACCACCCTTACAATGTAGCTTAATCTAATTGACATATACATATACTCCCTATAAAGTATAGTAGGGAGTTTAAATTATAGACCCCCTATTAAGTAGCCCATATAGTTAATAAATAGCAAAATTAGAACTAGATCTTGTGTCCTCTGACCCCCAAACTTGAAAGTTTTATCACTATAGTATCTCAACATGGCAATAATCCTACCAACAGTCCAAACTTGTTGCCTTAAGAGGTAACCTTCTCAGGGATACTTGGGTGGCTCAGTCAGTTAAGTGTCTGGTTCTTGATTTCAGCTCAGATCATGATCTCACGGTCCTGAGATCAAGCCCTGTGTCAGGCTCTGCACTGAGTGTGGAGCCTGCTTGGGACTCTCTCTTTCCCTCTCTCTTTGCCCCTCCCCCACTCATTCTCTCTCTCTCTCTCTCTCTCTCTCTCAAAATTAATAAACATTAAAAAAGAGGTAATATCTAAATCAACCAATTATATCAAAAGATTCCCCACTTAAAGTGAAAATAAGAAATTTAGTTGCTGATATTAATCCTGGAACAACATGTAAATGGGTATGGCAGGATTACGAAACAGAGCATAAAATTATGAAAGTTTGGACTTATAATGAAGAGTCAAATGTAAAATAACAAATAGCTGGTTATTAGAAAATTAAGAGAAGACATGACAAATGTTGAATGAGAACTTCAAAGCAAGCCTCGTTTCCTAAAATCTCGCTTCGATTTTGACCCTGCAATGTTTGTATTTTGCATGGCCTACTCTGATTTTATAAGCCTTTATGTTCATCTTTTTGATCACTTCTTTTGCTGTTAGTAAGCATCTACTTCACGATTTTGAATCTATTTTTATACAGGAAAATTATTTATGGAAAAACAAAGATTTTGCACGTGTGATCTCTGGTTTGTAGTGGTATTTCTTATACTTTCAAAGAAGCTAAGACAGATTCTGCTATGGAAATTCAGTGGTCATCTGAAGAAATAAAGAGCATCTACACTTAGGATTCCTGGGCTACTTCAGAAGTCTAGGCTCACTGTTCCACTCACACAGAGAAGAAGCCTTCTGATTCCTACACTTGCTTTCTGGCTTTATGTAAATGTGTTTACTGTTCTTTGGCTGCTCTTCTGAAGGAAAACTGTTCTCAACTGTGCTCTTTTGTTTATTCAATTGTTGTAGAAGTGAAGACTGGAGATTGCCAATACAACAGATCGAGAAGATCTCATTTTACGGGAGAGTGTGGTTCAGTAAGAACGAACACTGATTGAAGCCAAAATTACGATGAAATTGTTAGATGTCTTGAGGGAGTGATGAGGGATGAGTAGAATTAATTTCCACCTAGATATATTGGTACTTCCCCCCCCCCAAAAACAATGGTACATTGATAATTCACACTTTATCTTTGAAACGATAGTTTTTTAACCTCCTTCTTAGAAGTGACAACATAAAAGCTCTTATAAAAGGCTTAGTTAGACGCTAAATGTTAAGTCAGTTCTTAATGATAATCCATCGAAGTCTTTACTGCTTGATCTTCTGGGAATTAAAAACCACTGGGCCTTCCTTGAAACTCTCCACTGGGAATAGCATATGGTTCCTATATTCTGTGTAATTAAACTTCCTGGAAAGGAGGAGGCTGGGAAAGTGTAGATCACAGAGTCTGATAGATTAGATGAAACAAAATAACAAAAACAAAAACAACTAATACATAAATGGGTTAAATAGTTAAGTGGTGATCCATCTGAGTATTAGCCCTTCCTCTATTAAACCTGGTATCAAAGGATGAATGCCATGATAAGAAGTTCAAAAGCACCCTCAGCTTGAAACAGCTTTGGAAAAACCAAGCTGGTTTAACTGATATAATTATTGTGGATTCATTGAAGTCTGAACAGCAAAGTATTTAAAGCACTGTCAGGAAACATTAAATCTCCCTCCTGAGACTAGGATTGAAAAAAGGTAGGACAGCTCATTTTTTACATGAAAGCAGGATTGGACCTGATTAGTATTTGAAATATTTCTTTCCCAATTTTGGGCAGCATTAGATTTTGGCTAGTGAAATATAAATGAACATCAATTGTACATGACAACTGCTGATCCAAACCACTTAAAATTCCCCGAATGTCCTTTTCTCTCTTAGACTGGCTGCCAGAGCCTCATCATCAAAGCCAGCAGAGCCGACTAAAGGCGGCTCTGTGGTGGGGGCCTTCCTAAGCTGTGAAGGGTTAGAAAGATAGCTGTTTGTTTTGTGCGGACATGAATCGCTATCAGGGCCATTACAACAGTTTAAGCTAGGTCACACAACTCCAAGTCAGTCTGAATTTTGCTCCGAGTCCAGGGAGCTCAGAGACTGGTTGCTTTTTGTTTCAGTGGAAATCAAATCCGCTTGGTCACAACTTCCTCCTGCTTCCGGATGTGACCGAAGAGTTGAAGAGAAGCATGTAAGCACTATATACCATGTTAAAGCCACAATAATACAGATTTTGCCTGGTAAATATGTTTGCTCATGATGTGGAAACTGGAGGAAGATAAGGATATTAACCATCCTTCGGTTGTCCTTGGAGGAAAATTTAATCATAGTCCTTGGCCATCATAATGGGTTCATGGAAGCAACTTTCCAGGCCAAAATAAATAGCTCATTATACAAAAATGAAGTCAAGAGATAAGGTTGATTTGGCTCTTTGGAATCGAGGTCCTTATCTTTCCATTAGTCTGGTTTAAAAATATGGTAACCGGGTTCACCAAAGGCTCCAAGCTCTCTCCAACACTCTCCTCCCCCCATTCAGATTCCATTTCAAGATCTTATCTAAAAGATCTATTAGAGCAAAGAGCCCACTAATTAAGCAACTAACCCCAAGACTATGCTGTTAGCCTGGGGGGACTTGTTTTATTCCATTAATTTGAGAGCTGCTACTTTATCTCCAGTGGTAATTGTGTGTTCAGTCTCTCTCTACCCACTTCTGTGGGAGGAAATACCACAATTTACTCTAATTTGAACTCAATTTTATACCAGAGTTTAAGACCGGTTAGCCCCACATTTTTCTTTGTTAGTGATTCTTGAAGAAGCATCCTCTATTGTGTTTCGGAAGACTGTCCCATCTTCATCTGTTACCCATGCAAATGTTCTGTGTTTAGCTAACACTGTAGCTGATAGAACCAAATGCTTAGCAGATTTTGGATTGATTCTGCTCTCCACAGCCCGGTTTGCTCTTTGCTATATGAATTGAGCACGAAAGGTCACAGTGAATCAATCCTGGCCTGGGTTTGCAAAAATGTGAATAGAAGGTAGTCAGTCATGGTAGCTCCCTTTTGTGAGAAGGTTATTAAAGTTCACTGGAAAACAATTTCCCCAATCTCACATTTATAATTGAATACTGCTGTTGTGAGGTTTCAATGAGATGAAGTATGTGAAAGTGCTTTGTAAACTCTGTAAAATAAAAAGTCTGAAAGAAGAGCTGCATAGCTGTTAACTGTGGTTCATGCTGAAGAATAGGATTATGGGGGAAATGTCACTGTCTCATTTATATACTTCTCTAATGTTCGAATCCCTAATGTTGAAAGCTATAAACGTGTATAACTTATAGAACCAGCGAACTCTATAAATCTTGTCTTTTTAGAGGGTTTCCCACAAAGAATGTAAAAAGTCCATCTTTTGCCATTAAAATTCACCGGGTCCTGGGTTTCAAATAACTTAAACAGGGGTAATCATCAACAGTTTCTTGAATATCACATATGTAGTCAAGAATAGGAAAAATGAAGCTAGAAGTTTCTCAAATCATAACATATCCTGTAGGTATAATTTGAAAATTGCTTTTTAGGAATTTTAAAATATTTTATTTTGCTTTGAGCTGTGGGGAAAAACAACACAACCATGAATATTCAGGGGAAGGTATTTATGAATGGAACATGAGGCCATTACAGGTCACCAAGTAAATTGTCCTGCGTGTGATTCCGTGTAAATAAGATGGGGACAAATACAGAAACTGAAACCTTACGCTCGAGGGAGCCTAAGGGGGTCCCTTTGTGAAGGAGGCAAATACCCCACCTTTCATCTCTTCTTTAAGAAGTCACCGCTCTGCTGTTCCATTTTCTCAGTATTCTCATTCTGGGCTCCAGATACCCAGGCCTTCTTTGTACTTCAGAGTTAGAAGATCCAGCTTCCAAATCTCGCTGTGCCATTTATTGCTGTTTAAGGCTGGGTGCATGATTTAAGCTTCTTGAGCCTCCTCTGTTGAATTGAGGTTGGTAAGGATCAAATGAGATTGGTACCAAAAGCAACCCAGATAGTGCATATCCACGAACAAATGTTAAGATGGAATTTTATTTATTTACTTTCCATACTACCTTGTCCTTGTCAATTTATGCAACTGAAGTTCCACCGCCTCAGGACCTTGTTTTCAGTAGTTAATCTAATAAAGTAAACTCTCCTCAAGTGTTAGGAGGTGCTAATGAGTGAACTTAGTACCCTTCTCAGGTAATATATTTACATTTGGAAGGAACTAAAAGGAGCTTTTCCTTGGGAAGGGGAGGTGGTGAGAAATGTGTCTGCTGCTCAGTGCCTTCCCCATGTGCCAGACACTTTGATGGGAGCTCCATATTCATGGCTTTTAAAATCCACGCATCAAACCTATGAGGTGTATATGCATGCAAGATTTCGTAACAAGCACTGGCTATGTGTAAGTGGATCAATTCATTAGGGAAAATTTAAGGTTATAATGTGATCACCGCAGGAACAGGCATCATGATTTGAAACTTGCATCTTAGGAAAAGAGCTGTTGCTTGCAGTTCAACTGCATTATTTAGTGCTCCGTTTATCTTAATGACGATGGGTAATCAGGATTATAAGGATGTGTACGCAACCAAGGCTGATGATAGTTCTGGAGGGGATAAGAAAAGGAAAGGACTTTCTCTCTCTCTCTCTCTCTCTCTCTCAGTAAAAAATCAAAAAAGAAATAATACAGTGATACAATGAACCTCCCCACATAGCAGATCCAATATAGATTCAGTGTTTATTCAGATTTCCTTCACTTGTTTCGTCCAGCTCTTCCTTTCTATTCTGAAATATATTAAAGCAAATTAATGACTTTGCGTTATTTCAGCATGACAAACAGTGATGAAACATGATAATTTTTCTGTAAGAAGAACTTTCCTTCATTGAACATGGATGATTATTCTGAAATATCGTTCATATAGGAAAATTAGTCTCAATGCTTAATTTTTTCCCTTTAATTGCCAATTGTCAGGGTGAAATATTATATACTGATCACCTCCAATGATGACTAAGGAGGTTTTGTTTGTGTGCGTTTGTGTGTTTTTTGTTTTTTGTTTTGTTTTGCTTTGCTTTGATTGTCCCTTCTTTGTTTGGGTGCCATAATGGACTCACGAGTTTTTTGTATATTCAGTGTTGTAGAAGATGTTGTGAGTGCCCTTCTTATATTACTTCTACACTCACCATTCCTGGAAATGAAGATGGCAAGCATCTGAGAGTTTTATCTCAGCTTACGCACAGGGCAGGTGGGAAGTGCCAGAGAACCGACATGCTAGCAGTACCTCTCAGTACCTCTCAGAGGTATAGGAGGACAAGTCTGAGGTGTGTTCCACACTGTTTCCCAGGAGTCCCAGCAGAATTGAGCCCTCATTGCCCTCCAGGATAATCTGCTTATTAACATACCTTGCATTGTATTTTAACTCGTCCCTGTCTTGCTTTCCCACTCTGTGATCCCTCCCCCCTAAAATCATCCCTCTTGAAGCATATGCACTCAAATCCTTGCATCTGCTTCTGGGGCCACGCAGCCTAAGAAAGTTGCTACTAAGAGTAGCCAGAGGGAACAGACATTCAGAATGGGATAGTGATGGGATAGGTATGATAACGCCATTACTGCAAAGTAGGGTAATGATTATCTTTAGCATGGCATATCATAGATTTCATTATATTCACCTAATCATTAGATTTCTCCTATAATGGTTTGAGAGGGAGAATGTGTGGATGGAACGAGATGTACTGCTTCTGCAATAGCTCTAATACTTGAAAGATATGGAGCACGGGAAATTATGAAGATTGGGAAATTAGTTGGCTGTTGTTAACATCCACAGGAAGAAAGACAATAAAAGAGGTCAACAACATATCAACTCAAGATGGCAGCTAAACTCATGGTGAGCATAACATAACCTATCAACTTGTTGAATCGCTATGCTGTGCACCTGAAACTAATGTAACTTTGTGTCAACTATACTTCAACAACAACAAAAATCTATCAACCCAGGGCATAGTATGAAAACCAGGATGCCTCAGTACAGTGTTTAGAGATCCTCATCTCCTATTTTCAGAAGGCTATACTAATAAACCCAAGACTTAAATGTAAGAGTAGTGGAACTTCAAAGAGGCTGAATTCACAGCTCAAGTATCTCCTACACTAAAATCAAGTCCCTGATACCTAGGATGAGAATTTCTGAGTGGATGTGCTTGTGCACTGTCAACCCCCAGAATCCTCTGATCCCTGGACCAGTAGGGGTGACACTCTCCCCTTGGCTAGAAGAGCAATCTTCTAATATTTCTGAAGATTATACAAAATCCTTACTGAGATGGATGACCTCAAGTTGTATTTGCCTCCCTAAGATCTCTGCCCCTTCCCAATTTCCTTCATTGCTTCTATACCTGTGTTGTTCAACCCACTAGCCACTGTCCACATGCAACTATAAATCAATTAAAATGAAATAAAATCAATAATTCTTTTTTAGCTGCACTAACCATATTTCAAACACTCAATAACTACATGTGGATAGTGGCCACCATGTTGGACAGTGAAGATTATATATTTCTATCATCAGAGGAAGGTCTGTTGGACAGAACTTATCTAGAACAGGAATTGGCAAAGTTTTTTTTAAAGGGTTAGATAATAAATATTTTAGGCTTTTGAGGCCAATATGGTTCCTGTTTCTACTATTCAACCCTGCCACCATAGCATGAAAGCAGCCATAGACAACAGACAAATAAATGAGTGTGATTGAGTTCCTTAATTTTACAACAGTGTTAGATGTCCAGCCCATGGGTCCTAGTTTGTCAGCCCCTAGTCTATAATAAAACCTAGGGTCAGGTCTTAATGTAGTACAAGTAGGAAGCACTGTCCATGCAATGGAAAGAAAAAGAATTGTTCACCAAAGGGCTTGTATATACTAACATGTTTCACAACAACATGTCTGAGAATGTAACTTGAGGTTGCTCACAGAGGATGAATATAAGTTTTGATAGGGAATAGTATATTGATATGAGTGCTGGCAAGACTTAGCATTCTGGCAAGGACTTCTGGAGCCAAGCCTACTATACTGCAGGAAATGCAACGTAACTCTCAAGCCTCCCATTTTCTGGAGGCCTCTAGTAAATGAAGTAGAGATGCCAGAACTGTCTTGGCAGAGTATTAAGGAAGGGGTCAAAAGAATCAGAGATGTGAACATGTTTGAATGGATTTATTGCATAGTATAAAAAGAAAAAGACCCCAGGTGTCTGTGATTTTTCAGAGGGCCCAGAAGCTATTCCTTAACTAAAGCAATAAGGGAAGAGAGAACTAATGGTGATTATCATTTGTGGGTCAGGGGTGGAATGGAAGGTTGTTATAGACCAGGGCTACTTAGCATCAATGGGGATGATGAGCTTCTGGCATACTAGAGGCCAAGTGGCAGCATTTAGCCATCAGAAGCAAGGTGAATGTAATTTCTATAATGGGGGTACAGATGGAATGACAATGAGGAGCCCATGACCCACAGGAATTTGTGAAGATGTCTAATAGACCATGGTATTCCTAGGGGCAGGAAAGTTGACCCGATGATGATGGTGTTGCTTGACATATACAACCAAAAAAATCAGTAGTGGGAGGCAGAAAGCTGATGTCAAGCACTGTGCTGGAAAATCACAATTCCTTATACTGTTCTCAGAACCAGAGTCAATTGAAGGGGAAGCTATTTCCTTTGGAGGAAATGCGCTGTGATGTCACAAGAAGTATGTGCAGTAGCTATTTTCCCAATCCATCTCCAAAGCACTTAGGGTCCTTTGTCAGATAATCATACAGTTGGTGAAAGCAGATCTTTCAAGGGCTGTTGGGTACTGGATCATAGGTGATACTGATAAAGGGAATCAAAATGGCTGTAGAGCTTATGGAAGCTATATGATAAATGGAGTCCTGTCCCATCAATATAATGGTTCTGTAGACCACCCTACAATGATTTGCTCAGCCCTAAATGCATCGTTAGAATGTGTTTACTTAGAACAGAACCCTCACATGTATTACTTGATCATAGACTTATAGTTGGGGAAGTTAGTGGAAGTATGGTAGATAGAATAATGGCCCTTCAAAGATGTCCACGTCCTATTCTTGGAACCTATATGTTAGGTTACATGGAAAAGGGTAATTAGGTTGCAAATGGAACTAAGGCTGCTGATCAGAGGACCTTGAGCTGGGGAGATTATTCTGGATTATTTGGGAGGCACAGTGTAATCACAAGAGTCCTTATAAATGGAAGAGGTAGACAGAAGAGGAAGTCAGAGGCAGAGAGAAATTTGAAGATGCTATGATTGCTGGTTTGGAAAGTGAAAGAAGGGATTGCAAGCCAGTGTATGCAGGAAACTTCTGGAAACTGGAAAAGTCAAGGAAACAGTCTCCTCTGGATGTTTTAGAATGAACATAGTTCTTTCAATATCTTGATTTTATCTCACTGAGACCTGTTTTGGACTTTGGACTTTCAGAACTATAAGATAGTAAGGTTTTGTTGTTTTAAGCATAAATTTGTGGTAATTTGTTATAGCAGCAATAGAAAACAAATACAGGAAGCTGTTAAGTCTGCACCACTATTCTCCACCCCTGCAAGGAATTAAAATTAGAGCAATAACACATCCTGGATGAATGGCAGAGATGAGTGCCACTCTCAAAGACAAACAGCATGCTAAGGTGGTACATACTATTCTCTTTTAATTCCTTGTACAGTCCCTGAAAAAGCAGATGGATCATGGCAGAGGATGGTGAACTACCATAAATTCAAACAAGTGGGAGCCCCAATTGCAGCTGCTATGCTGAATGTGGCATCTTTACTTAAAAAGATAAAAATAGCCTCTGGCACCTGATATGCAGCTACCGATCTGGTGATTGTGTTCTTTTCAACCTCCATCAGGAAGGAGGATCAAAAGAAGTTCAAATTCACCTGGGGACCAGAGGAGTACAGAGTCATTTACAGTTATGCCCTAGGGGTACGATACCCTCCAAGTCTTGATAGTCTTGATATTCCAAAGCACATGACGTTGATCCAACATATTAATGATATCGTGTTAACCAGACCTGTTGAGCAGGAAATAGCAAGTACTCTGACTGCTTTAAAACAGATTTGCACAACAAGATGAGAGAGATATCTTATGAAGATTCAAAGACCTCTCACACTGGTGATGTTTCTAGGGGTCTAGTGTTTGAAGTGTACAAAGACACTCCCTCCAATATAAAAGATAAGTTATTGCACTTAAGCCTCCTACCATGAAGAAAGAGATACATTTTAGAATTATTTCCTTGTTTTAATTTTTTCATATAGAAAAAATATAAATCTTAAATGTACAACTTGATCTTATATCTATGTATACATATGTATGTGTATGTGTATATATATATATATATATATATATATATATATATATGGAGAGAGAGAGAGAGAGCGCAAGAGAGCGAGCATGAGAGAGAGCAAGCATGAGAGAGACAGAGAGGTATTTTTTTTTTAAATTTTTTTTAACGTTTATTTATTTTTGAGACAGAGAGAGACAGAGCATGGACGGGGGAGGGTCAGAGAGAGAGGGAGACACAGAATCCGAAACAGGCTCCAGGCTCTGAGCTGTCAGCACGGAGCCTGATGCGGGGCTCAAACTCACAGACTGTGAGATCATGACCTGAGCCGAAGTCGGACGCTCAACCAACTGAGTCACCCAGGCGCCCCTACAGAGAGGTATCTTAAGTACTCATGACTCAGATCAAGATTTGGCCCAAATCAAGAATATTCCTATTGTTCCAGAATGTTTTCTTTTTCCATATTATATATATAAAAATTTTAAATGTTTATTTATTTTTGAGAGAGAGAGGGAGAGACAGAGCACGAGGGGGGGAGGGGAGGAGCAGAGAGAGACGGAGATAGAGAATCTGAAGCAGACTCCAGGCTCTGAGTTGTCAGCACAGAACCCGACTCTGGGCTCAAACTCACAAGCTATGAGATCATGACCTGAGCAGAAGTCAGACGCTTAACCAACTGAGCCACCCAGGAGCCCCTCTTTTGCCAGTTCCAGTCAATACTCCCCTCAGAGGTAATGATTATTTTGACTTCTATCACCATAGATTAACTTGGCTTCTTTGTGACTTAATTTAAATGGAATCATAGTGTATATACTTTCGTGTTTGGCTTATTCTGCTTAACAGGTTGCCTTTGAAATTTAACTGTGTTGCTTTATGTTTCAGTAATTGGTTCTTTTTTTCTTGTGGCCTAGTACTTCATTGTATGGATACACCAAAACATGCTTATCTATTCTTTTGTTGATGAATGTTTACGTTGTTTCCACTTTGGGTATATTATGAATGAAGCTTTTATGAACATTAAGACTTCTTGGATAAGTCTTTTTGTGGATATATACCCTCATTTATTTTGGGCATATAACTAAAAATAAAATTGTTAGTCACAAGGAGAGTATATTTTTAACTCTCTTAAAAACTGTCAAAATTTTTCCAACATGGTTGTACCACTTTATATCTCCACTAACAACATATGAGAGTTCCAGTTGCTCTACATCCTTGTCCACACTTGGTTTTGGCAGTCTTTTAAAAATTTCAGCCATTCTTGTGTTTGTGGAATAGCATCACACGGTAGTTCTAATTTTCAGTTCCCTCCTGATGATGATGTTGGCTATCTTTTCATAATATTATTGGCCACCCAGATATATTCTTTTGCAAAGTGCCTCATAAGTCTTTTGTCTACAGTTTTTGTTGGATATTTGTCTTTTTCTTATTGATATATAGTTCTTTATATATTCTTGATATGAATCCTTTGTTAAATATATGCACTGCAAATATTTTCTTATAGCCTTGGGCTGCCATTTTTTACTTTCTTCAATACTTCTTTTGATTACAAGTTTTTAGTTTTGATGAAGTCCAATTATTATTTTTTTTATACTTAGTGCTTTTTGAATTCTGTGCAAGAAATCTTCCTTCACCCTAACTAAGGTCACAATGCTATTTTCATGTTTTCCTCTAGAAACTTTCAACCTTAAGCCCTCCCACTTAGGTCTATTATCCATCCCAAGTTAATGTATATGTGTAATGTGAGGTAGCAGCAAGGTTCACTTTGTCTGCCTAGAGATAGAAAGTTAATACAGCATCACTTATCGAAAAGATCTTTCTTTTCTCATTGAAAGGCATTGGGATCATTACTAAAAATCAAATAATTGAATACATGTGGGTCCACTTATGAACTTCCTATTCTGTTCCATTGATTTATTTATCTATTTATATCCAAACACTACATTCTCTTAATCGCATAGCTTGCTTTATAAGAAATCTTAAAATCTGACAATGTATAGACCCTTCAATCTTCAAGATTGTTGTGACCATTCTAAGTCCTTTGCACTTTTAGATAAATTTTAAAATCAGCTTGTCAATGTACATAAGTAAATCTTACTAGGATTTTGATCACATTGGCTAGGACCTCAAATCCAATGTTGAATAATAGTGGTGATAGTGAAAATTATTGCATTGTTTCCAATTTTATCATATTTATTATGCAGAGTAAAATTTTCCATTGCCCTAAAAATCCTCTGTGTTCTATTTACTCCCCCTTCTCCCTGCAAACCTCTTCATTGATCGTTTTTATTGAATCCATGGTTTTTCTTTTTCCAAGATATTTAGTTGGAATTATAGAGTATGTAGTCTTTTCCAGGTTGCTTCTTTCACTTAGTAATATGCATGTAATGTTTTTCCATGTGTTTTTATAGCTTGAGAGCTCATTTCTTTTTAGCACTGAGTAATATTCCATTGTCTGGATATACCACAGTTTATGTATCTATTTACATACTGAGGACATCTTGGTGGCATACAAATTTGGGTAATAATGAATAAAGATGGTATAAACATCTAGAGGTTTTTATAGGTACATAAGTTTGCCACTAATTTGGGTAAATACCAAGAAACACCAATACCCACAATTTGGGTAAATACCAAGTTGCTGGATAGTATGGTAAGAGTATATTAAGTTTTGTAAGAAACCACCAAAGCATCTTCCAAATTGACTGTGCCATTTTGCTTTCCCAGCAGTAATGAGTGAGAGTTCCTGTTGCTCCACATCCCCATCAGCATTTGGTGTTGTCAGTATTTTGGATTTTGGCCATTGTAGTAGGTATGTAGTGGTATTTCGTTGTTCTAATTTTTGTGAGGAATGTATAGATTCATTTGTTGTTACATGTTCATGACCAGTTGCACCAGTATCATATGTTGAAAAGAAGTCTAGGCATTGGCTTGTAGATTGGGTTTCTTTGTAGGCAGCACTCTATCCCTTGTAATCTCCAGACCCAGTTTTTTGTTTGTTTGTATTGTTTTGATTTTAGCTTGGAGTTCCCCTACCTGCCAGCTGAAAACTTTATGCAGCTTTTGACCAAAGAGCTATCCTCTGTCACCTTAACAGTAATTAACGCTTTGAGTCCCAGCTGCTTAGAAATAAAGCAGCACCAAGATCACTATGCCGAGGGGTCAGGACAGCTGGCACATACCTGGTAGAATGTGTTAGCATAAGGTAAAGGGGGAAAATACGGTGGCTTTAGGATTCGTAGATTGAAAAATTGAACCTCCCCCCACCCCCCGCCATGTACCTGTGCCGCAAAGATGACGGGGGCTAAGAATAAATAACCAACATAGAAAACAATAAACAGTGGAGAAATATAGGATCGAAAAACACATTGCCAGTTCTAGGTTTCCAAAAGTTACTTTGGGATAGTCCTTCTTGGGGGATGCTCAGAAGGGGCTCACATACTTCCAAGTAATGGTGTGAGCCTCAGGTCCCCTCTTATAATGACATGTGAAGAGCTCCAGACTTCCAGTGAGTAGAGGCAGCAGAGCAGAGGGGTAGGCAGGGAGAGGTGAAGGTGTAGGTGGGGAATGGGCTCTGCATCTGGACTGCCTGTGTCTGAACACTGGTTCCACTGCTTACTGGGACACATCTGTAACTTCTTTGTGCCTGAGTTTTCCCATGTACTTATCGAGGACACAATAGTATATCAGGCTGTAGTAAGGGTTACATGAAATAACTGGTATAAAGTTCCCAACACACAGAGTTCAGTAAGTGTCAGGTGATGGTGATGTTATTATCATTTTCTTTCTTATGCCAACATTCCAAGCACTGAGTTGGCTCAAAAAAAAAAAAAAAATGTTGGGGATTTGGATGTACCTACTTTAGATCCCAGGATTGGATAGCTTATTCTGCCCCAGCTATTATTTCTTCCCACCCCATGCAAGCCATTTCTGGCCGATTTCCTCTCAGGTCCCTCTATTTTGCAGGGGGACTAACCTCTGAGGCTGGTGCGCCAGGCTCCCATGTCTGTTAACTCCCATTTCAGTTAGTGAGAGTCACTGGAAAAAGATTGGAGGGTGGGAGGAAGGCAAGTCAGGGTATTTCCCCCTCCCCATCAACCTCAGGGGGTGTCTCTGGAAGTTTCTCAGTCTCTTCTTTGGCTCCAATTCCTGTGGCACAAACCAAAATTGCTCCAAACTCCGCGGGGCTCTGGTAAGTCTGCCTTCCCATTGCTCTTCTACTCTAACATGCTAGCGTCTTCCTATTCTGGCTTATCTCTGGGTTGATTGTTAGTTCTTTTTTTAAATTTTTAAAAAATTTTTTTTAGCATTTATTCTTGATAGAGAGAGACAGAGCGTGAGTGGGGGAGGGGCAGAGAAAGAGGGAGACACAGAATCCGAAACAGGCTCCAGGCTCTGAACTGACAGCACAGAGCCTGATGCGGGGCTTGAACGCACGGGCGGTGAGATCATGACCTGAGCTGAAGTCGGATGCCCAACCGACTGAGCCACCCAGGGGCCCCTGATTTTTAGTTTTTCCATTATCTGTGCAACCAATCACTTCAAGTAAATTCCCTCTTTTAAAAAACAGAGTGGTTTCTGTTTTCTGGGTTTGATTCTAACCGATAACCTCCACATTCCTGTCCCAGTCATCCTACTGCTATCTGTGGCCTGTTTGAAGTAAAGGGACATCACCTATAGTTGTGGCTTTAAGAAGTGGACACTGGATGACCCAACCTCCCTCCACCTCTGAAAATTCTCAAAAAATTCTTAGGGGTGGGAAGTCCCTCAGCTACACACAAAGGCTGTTAGATAGCAGTATTCCCCAGCCCGAGCTGTGTGGGATGATTCCCCAACAGTCCCAAACACTGCTGCTCTCTATATGACAGCAAAGAAATGTTTTGGCAGAAGCCAGTCTGGGCATCAAAATGCTGAGGCCCATATGTTCCTGCTAACTTCCTGCCAACATGTTGTTGTTTGACTTAGGAAGAGTATAACTTTCTAATCCAGAACAAAAAGAGAACTCTAACCCATCGATACATTTTAAGCTGAAAAATAAGAGAACAAAAATGAGTTAAAAAAAATATAACAGAAACGATCAACGGGAGTAATTGGAACTGAGGGATTAGGGAGGCAAAATCTAGGAAATGTGTAAAAGTCTAGAGGTTCCTACTGTCTGCCTCATCGTGGACTTTCAAAGTTTGGGGCTCTCCCATGCACAGTGAGGGACTAACTTCTAAAATGAAATTGGAAACAATGAAACCTTTTCATGTAACTGGATCTTTCCACTTCTATTCAGCCAATCCTTGCTCACCTGGTTTCCCTGATGTTTGGATTCTAGACTCCACCCCAGAGTAGATGCTTGCTTCTGCCCCTCTGGCTTTTGCGATTCCCCAATCCACCACCCACCCCCCCACTTCCTCTCTTTCTCCATTTCAGGTTTACCACTCTGCTTTCAATCTTGCTTGCTACCTTGATTAATGCCACCTCTTTAGCTTCAGTAACAAGTTCCCACCACTCCTCAAGAATTCTCCCAGCTTGGCAGGCCTGAGCCCTCGAATACCTTCCTGCCAAAGAAGGAAATCTGGCACTGATACAGAACAAGAAGGAGAACAGTGACCAAATCTAGTACAGAGAGATAAAACAACATAGACTCGAAAGTAAGCAAACTTTCCAATGTATTATTTTTTCATTCCTTGTCAAAAATCATAATTTGTATATTTTAAGTATATTTAAGAGTTAGCAATAATAGGGGCACCTGGGTGGCTTAGTTGGTTACTTAGCCCACTTCAGCTCAGGTCATGATCTCATGGTTCATGAGTTTGAGCCCCATGACTGGCTCTGGGCTGATAGTTCAGAGCCTGGAGCCTGCTTCAGATTCTGTGTCTCCCTCTCTCTCTCCCTCTGCCTCTCCCCCACTCGTGCTCTGTCTTTGTCTCTGTCTCTTTCTCTCTCTCTCTCAAAAATAAATAAACATTAAAAAAAACAGTTAGCCATAATAAAAATAAAAAAAAAAAAAAAAGGGAGAGTAAGAGAGAGAGAAATGCTGGAAAGGAATTGTGGCTACCTGGCCCAGTGATTCAGAGATCCCAAGGAAAACTTATTTTATTTTTAAGCTTGTTTGTTTGTTTGTTTAGAGAGGAAGAGAAAGAGAGTGTGAGCAGGGTGGGGGAGAGAGAGAGAGAGAGAGAAAGAAAGAATCCCAAACAGGCTCTGTGCTGTTAGCACGGAGCCCAACATGGGGCTCATCCCACAAACTGTGAGATCGTGACCTGAGCTGAAATCAAGAGTCTGATGCTTAACCAACTGAGCCACCCAGGTGCCCCAGGAAAACTGTTTTAAACAGGCTCCATGCTATTGGTGTCCTGCCCATAGCTGCAGGCCTACACCAGAAGTTACCTGCAGATAGTTCCCAGATATGCCAAGAGTGTCTTGCCTCTCTGTGTCTGTGGGAGTTTTGTCATTGGAGGAGCATGCTTATTTATGCACAAAGTGGAGAGAGTAACACCCCAGGAATGGACTTCAATCACTGAGAGAGGAGTTGATGGATAAACATTCGGGTTCTTTAAACCTTGAAGAGACAGTTACAAAGTATATTCTACAGAATGTCCTAAAAGTCCCCAGGCAACTCCCAGTTGCCCACTATGGTAACCTAGTCATTAACATATACCTTATTGCCTTTACTTTCTTCTGTCTCCGTTCCCCAGTCCCTTACCATGTTTCTTGGAATAACCTCTCAAGTCAACTATTTGCACTGAAATCCTTGTTCCAAGTACTTCTCAAGGGGGGAAACTAATCTGGAGACAATGTCATCCCTTCTAGCCCATGGAACTGTTCTTCCTATCATATCCTTTGGTAGCTCTCCAATCTACCCTTGAACTAAGGCTTTTGAAAACAACACTAATAAGGAAAGCCAAGACCCCAACAAAAAACTAAAATTTCATGTTAAAGATGCAATCAACAGACTTCTGAAAGGGAACTTGCATGGTCAAAACTGCTTCCTGTGAGTATTTTATAAAGAATACTAGGCCCTGGACATGAATATGATATCCTTATATGTAAAACTAGGACAAATTAGAAATACTCCACTGAGTTTTTATAAATTTGTCTAGGAGAGACTATTCTACATCAAATATTATGCTAGAACTTTATATGTCTTGGTATTAAATCCTCACAATCACGTTATTAATAAAATTAAGGTTAAATAAAATGAAGCTCATTTTATAAGGAAAACAAAGAATTGATGGGAAAGTAACTTGCCCAAACTTTGAATTTCTTTTGTGTGTATCTTTGGAATTGATATTTTGGAGACAACATGCAACAGAGACAGGATACTTCAGCTCCAAATCCATATGCTCCACAATGCTCCCTAGCTTGCCCTTCAGTTAGGTTAGGGCTTTTTAATGGGGTTCTGACCAACAAAGGATGAGTTGAAATAATGTAAGCTGCTTCTAGACCATTCCTTAAAGTTTTCCAGTGTGGTTATCCAGCCCTTTTATTCCCGCGATTCAAAGAGGTATTGGTACTTTGGAGGCCAGGTATCCAAGATGATATAGCTGTAAGATGGGAGAGGGCCATGTGCCATACATTAAACATTGTGTGAGCTGGAAATAATATTTATTTTTTAAGTCACTGAATCTTGGGAGCTCATCTGTTCTGGCACCTAGGGTGCTTTTTTTGTTTTTACATAGTCCTGGAACTCAAGGTACCAGTATGTGGCATTGGATTAGTGGATGGCCACTAGATGGTAAAGAAACTAATACTGGAGGCTGGAAAAACCTTGGCTCACATTATGCAAAGGGAAAACATTTGGAAAATCTGCTACCTACAATAATTTGAGACAGGACATGCACTTACTGAGCTGGCACATCTAAGGAAAAATTTTAGAAAACAGTATGTTAATATTGTGTATTGCCTACTATCAACTGTGTTTGGAAATATATAAACAAGCAATGAGCTCAGGAAAGAGCTGACCTCTTTATAAACAGAAATCAGGACCAGACATTTGAGGCATTGTAGGGTTGTAAAAGCCATCTGCTAGCTTCCAAAAGGTACGAGGTGGAGTTTAACAAAAGGTTTTGAGTAGCAAACACAGGATAAAAAGTAAAGTGACTCTGAACACAAATCAGATTAAAGGCATGTGACCTTCCCCTCTAAACTTGAAAGGTAGCCACCATTAAGTTGAAAGAGATATGAATAAAGGTAAAGAATAAGGAAATACAGTAGACTTGAGGATTGTGTCTAAAAGGTAACTTTTGTTGTATTTATTACCACACGGAGATGATTAGAGTCAAAAAGATCAAAAGTCTACTGGATTTTTGAGGGAATAGTATTCCCCCCAAAAAACCCAGTGAAACTGGAATAAGAAAAGCCTTGGATGGTTTGAGCTGTATTACAACCTTTGGTTTCTAATCTTCCATGAGCACAAGTGTCAAGGCTACAGTCTGGAGGAGACATGATTCCTCACGCCCAACTCAGGTGTGGTCAAAGAAGATGATAAGCAAGAAAAGTCCCTCCCAGAGGACAGAACCAGGACGAATCAAGGAACCTCCTTCACCCAGGGTAGTGGTCTCCAAAATGTGGCCAGGAGAATCTCACAACTCCAGATGTGTGATTGCTTTGTATCTTTCTTTCTTCCTTTTTCTGAATAGGAGCATTTATTGTGATAATTCTATCTTCATTCCACCATTGTACAAGGGACAGGACAGATAATTAAACTTTTTAATTCGTTTAATTCGTTTAATTCGTTTCCTTTCCAGTTTTGTAGTGGGTTGAAGATATGGGACTGGGTTCTGGCCATCGGATGTAGGCAGAATCACTCCATGTGACTTTCCAGCTCTCTTCTCTGCCATGGTGATCATGAAGACCTCACATTCCTGATGGTGTGTTGACAAGACGAAGGAGGACTGCCCCACACACATTAGACATTGTGTGAACTAGAAATAAACATTTATGAAATTATGCCACTGAGATTTTAGAGTTTATTGTAACTCTATCATAGCTTAATCTATCCTGACAAACATCCTCCCCTATGCTATCAGAGAATATTAGGAATAGGGGGGGTTTTAAGATACTTTTTAAATCTAGGGAAAAGGACAGTTTTGAAACATTGCCCTAAGAAAATTTGGGATGAAGGCAGGCAGAGGTTTTTTTCCTTTTAATTTCACAGTAGTTGGGGCGCCTGGGTGGCGCAGTCGGTTAAGCGTCCGACTTCAGCCAGGTCACGATCTCGCGGTCCGTGAGTTCGAGCCCCGCGGCAGGCTCTGGGCTGATGGGTCAGAGCCTGGAGCCTGTTTCCGATTCTGTGTCTCCCTCTCTCTCTGCCCCTCCCCCATTCATGCTCTGTCTCTCTCTGTCCCAAAAATAAATAAACGTTGAAAAAAAATTAAAATAAAATTTCACAGTAGAAATTATAGGTAAGATGAAATAAAATTTTAGAATTCCATGAGATGAAATTTTATATAAACTGAAAATTAAATCCAATGATCTAAGTATTTCCAGACAAGTTTTGGAGAAAATCTCTTTTGAAAAAGGTTGCATTCTGCCATTACTAAAAGTTTTAGTTTGGCCACTATATTTGATCTTTCTTGTCTCCTCAATATAAGGTTTCTCCTGGCATTAAAGTCTTCTTTCCTCTGAGCACAAATCCATCAGTTTTCCCAAGAAAAAATCTTGTGTTCTTTCATCTTCTGGGTCAGGAAAGAGACCTGTTCAAAAATATGTGTGTGTGTGTGTGTGTGTGTGTAGCATTATTTTGAGCAAAAATGAACAATGTAGGGTTCTTTAAACTGAAGACATCTTCAAAATCTTTGACAATGCTGTAGACTGATGCTCCCACTTGGAATTCTGGACATTTTATTATTAAATGATGTAAAGTCAGTTTACCATAGCAGAATCTAAAACATCTGGGCATAACAGATATTATGTTAGATATTATATTAGTTACTTTAGCAATCTTTTTAGCATTTCTTGATTGACAACTAGAAGGAAGACTGGTCTTCAGAATGGTGCCAGAGTCCTTGCCCTACAAAGACATCTGGGACAACGATTGTGTATCCATTGCTGCAATCCGTATCACTCGCATATTTGGAATTTGGCATTTACCAGATGAATAAAGCTTGAATGGAAACTGCAACTTTTTCTGTGTTAACCAGTTTGCTGATATAAACCTCAACATATTCAAAATGGACTCCAAGTCCATTACTTCATACTATGATCTTATAGTCAACGTCACATGGACAAGGAACAGCTCTACTAACCTTTGGAATAATTAATGATTTTCTTCTTATGAGATTGAAGAGCAGGTCACAAACTATTTTCTCCAGCTCCAGCTGTTGGCTTTATACCTGCTTTCTAATTCCAGGAAGAACCAAAAAATGACAAAAAGGTCCTTGTTTTCCTCAAACTCAGATACTTGTTTTGTAATTATTCCTGCTTTCTCTATCAGTACTCTTACCTCCACACGGATACTACCTCTTCTAGGAATTTACCCCATCTCACATTCTTACTCAGAAACAAGTTCTTAATGTAGATCCTATTGGCTGTCTACCAAACATCCTTTCTTCTTTTCAGAACTCGCATTTTTTGTTTTAGGTATCCACCCATCCAAAACACCAGGTTTCCCTTGTTATTAAGCTTGCTATCTTTATTTCTGATGCTGTCAGGCATTGATTTTCACCCTACACCTACATGATGTGCTTGGCTCTGGCTGTGAGGCAGCTGTTTTTCACAGCCCTTCCCTGGAACAACCATTGTCAGGCCTCCGGCACTTGCTGGTCCCTCTGCATGGGATGATTTCCTTCCACACAGTTCCATCACTTGCTTCCTCATCCTTCCAGGTCTTTGCTGAATTCTCACTTGCTCAATGAGGCCTTCTCTGACCACTTTATTCAGTTTCTAGCTCCATCCATGGAATCCCTGATCCTCCATCTACAAAATCCCAGATGCACTAGAGCATCTGACAAACTACACATTCTTTTTTTCATTTCTTTCTTTATTGTCTGTTTCTCCCATTTAGATGCCAAGCCCCGTGGAGGCAACAGTTTTGTCTGGCTACTCACTGTGATATCCCCAGCAACTAGAATAGTGCCTGGCATATGGTAGTATGATTTGTGGAGTAAATGACTAAATTGAGCTGCTTTTTGTGATTTCATAATCACATGAGGAAATTCAAAGGATGAACGCAACTTTGATGTGTGCTCTGAGAAGTGTGAAGGGCCCAGAAAGGCAAGTCCAGTGCCAGACCAAGCCATTTGGGGTCTGAAACAAAAGGGAAAACTAGTAATGCCAATCCTATATTTAACATTTTGATATTTGGTTTACCATGAATTTTATTCATAGCTTTTTAAAAGATCTTACAGTAGGATATTTTTAATGTGTACTGAATTTGTCATGCTCCCTTAAACTTTGCATCTGAGGCAAGTGTCTCAATGGCCTCCCCCTACTCCTGGCCATGGAAAGGGTATATACAGGACCCTGGAATTAATCACTGAATATGTGCTAATTGACAGAGGGTCTGGAGGACCCACTGCATTTCTTTCCAAGATGCTCTCACCATACAGTGTGTGAAGAAGGGAGACTCCCAAAGTGTAATCTTTTGAGGGGAATTCTGAGCAAAATGCCAGAAGAGGGGATTTCCATACTAACTGTAGGGATTTGTGACAGAGCGTTAGTGGTGACATAACTACCATGATGATGATATTTAAAGTGCCAATGTATCTAATGAGGGAATTAGAATATCAAGTCAGAGCCTAAGGCAAAAATGACATTCCATCAAGTTCTCTTGATACAGTAGAGTTATGCTGGAGAGTGAAAACCCACAGTTCTGAGTAAGCCTATTGCATCTAGTTGTTCTGTCAAGATCAGAGCAAATGGTGCTTCCTCATGTATGCACCAGATGAAGTAACTGGCTTACATTTGAAGGACATGGTGTGTAACAAACACATACCTTGAAGATCTCCTCAGGGCAGGGTAATGAAGTCATGCAGGAGCTGAGACTGACCCAGGGACTCAGAGACTCATAGCTCTCTTCTCATGCTGGATCCAGGGCCCATACCCATTTAGTGACAGTGCAAATTGAATCAATATTTTTTTCTTTTCCTTGGTCTGTTGAAGACATACACTGAGGTGGATTAGCCCAAATTAAATGTAAGGTAAAATTCTGCTATCTTGAGTACTTACTATGTGCGAACATTGCACTAATATCATTTAGTTTCCCAAACATCTGTCTGAGGTAGGCATTCTTATTATGCTCCTTTTATGCATAAGAACACTGAGGATCAGAAAGGTCCACTTTTCCTAAGGTCACATGACTATTAAACCTTGGAATTGAGAATCCAAATAGGAATTCAAAGTCCTTTCTCTTCACAACTCTATAATATTGTCAACCTTTGCATTCAGGTCTCTTCAGTCTAAGATATCAGAAGGTCTTGACCTTGGTCTCATTTACTGCCATTCCATCTTATTTGACTTTTTTCTACATAGTACAACACCTGACTTGGAATATGCATGACTGAAACTCTTCTCTTTGCCGTGTCATTGGCTTCATTTACAGTTTTAGGAAAGTCCCTTGGTTTCTCAAAGACTGAATTAAGTCAATTGTAAAATAAAGGTCTTATATCTGATTATCTTTCATGTCACCTGTTTAGCTCAAACCTTCTGTGATTGCACCCACATTAGATTATAAATAATCTAATAATTATTATATTAGTATAATCAAATAATTGAGTAATTTCCACAAAACACCTAATTGGAAAAGACTTATGGCAATGTTTTATTTGTTTGTTTATTTATATATATATTTATATTTTTATTTTATTTTTGAGAGAGAGAAAGAGAGAGACAGAGCATGAGCAGAGGAGGGGCAGAGAGAGAGAGAGAGAGAGAGAGAACTCAAAGCAGGCTCCAGGCTCTGAGCTGCCAGCACAGAACCCAACACGGGGCTTGAACCCACCAACCGGGAGACCATGACCTGAGCTGAAGCCTGAAGCTCAACCAACTGAGCCATCCGGCTGCCCCTACTTATATTTAAATTCAAGTTAGTTAACATACAGTATAGTGTTGGTTTCAGGAGTAGAACCCAATGATTCATCACTTCCATTGGACACCCAGGGCTCATCCCAACAAGTGCCCTCCTTAATGCCCATCACCCATTTAGCCCATCCCCCTACCTATCTCTCCTCCAGTAACCCCTAGTTTGTTCTCTGTATTTAAGAGTCTCTTATGGTTTGCCTCTTCTCTGTTTTTATCTTATTTTTCCTTTCCTTTCCTTATGTTCATCTGTTGTGTTTCATAAGCTCCACATATGAGTGAAATCATATGATATTTCTCTGATTGACTTATTTTGCTTAGCATAATACTCTAGTTCCATCCACATTGTTGCAAATGGCAAGATTTAATTCTTTTTGATCTCATGGCAATGTGCTCCGAAAGCTTGGAGCAAAACATATAAACAAGTCATTACAGTAGAGCGCAATAGGAGACAGTAATGGAAGTATTTATAAGGTATTGAAGTAGTTTGGAGAAGGGAGGGATTAACCCTCTCCTGGCATAGAGGAAGCCCAGAGAAGGTCTTTCAGAGTAGAATGCTGAAGAGATTTGAAGTTGAATAGGACTTTTCTAAACCAAGGGAGTGCGAGCTAGGACAGAGTAGGGAGGGAGAGGTGTGGAGGTTATTCCAAGCAGAGGGAATCACATGTACATGCAGGTATACAGTTGGGGAAGGGGAAACTGGCAGTTTTGTATTTCTGGATTATAGAACATGAAGCTGGATGGAATGGAAGATGAAAGTGAAGGCAAAAATAGGGTGCTGATCCTGTGTGTTTGATATAAGAGTTTGGATTTTTATCTCTTCGTCTATTCAATGAGGGGGCTGCTGTTGAACTAGTTGAATATAAGAGAATGACGATGTTAAGGTTGCTTTTCCTGGTTTCCTTGGGACTGTGTCCCTGAGGATAATGCAGACCACACTCAGAATGGTCCCTTTCCCACGAGCATCAACAGAGGGTAATGGTCCAGATACCTCAACTGTCTCATACCTCAGAGGGAGTCCTGCTCCCCGCTGGTATTGTCTGGAAAGCTGTGGTTGGCAGAGGACTCAAGCTTCGTGGCACAGGACCTGACTCTTTGTTCCATTTCCACTTGTCTCAGAGAACCCATTGGGTCCTAATGAAAAGAACTTTAGTTCTGGAGAAAGTTTGGCTGATTCTGTCCTCTCTTGGGGGCATATCCTGATATGCATGATCTAGTGTGTTCCAAGAAACAAATCAACTCAATCTAATTTAATGAATAAAAATAAACATTTAAAATACATCATTTAAAGATGCATTGGTGGCTCAGGGAACCTAAGGACACTCAGCCGTCAGGAAGGTCTCTGCCTGGAATCTGGAGTCTTTAGACACATGGACACTACTCTCTCTGTTAATCTCATTTTTATCTTTTTCTTCATGTCTTCTATAATCCTTTTCTTTCTCTACAAACGAACTTTCTTGGCTATCCAGTGCAGGTGGAACGCTTTAGTTCCCGACTATCTATCTTGTCGATCCAGCCATAATGAAAGACTGCCTATGTGCCAATTCCAAATTCCCCCAAGAGAGGATGTGATTAGGCTGCTCAAGTATTACTGCTGGTCCCACAGTCATCTCCCGGGCAGGTGTCACCCTCCTAACATGGCTCACAGAGTTCCACACCTGTGACTTCAAGAATCAGATGTGGAGTGTGGGAGGACAGTCTTAAAGTAAGGAAAATTAGTTGAGAACTGGGCAGATACCCTGAAAGTGTATTCTACAAATATAAACACAATCACACACACACACACACACACACACACACACACAGCATCCAAATGTTCACAGTATTTAAGAACTACTTAAACAAAATTCTAATTACTTATACTTCCATAGTGAGAACAAAACATTAAGTAAAATTTCATTATTATGGACTTTTTATTTCCCTCAGAGAAGGAGTTGAATTCCATAACCCATAAGGTTTCTTGTAGTGTCCAAACTCTTTGATTAAAGCCATGAGGACTGTCAGGCACAGGGAATGTGAATTTCCATCTCTCTTGCACTTTCCAGCAGAAACTTAACTAAGCTCAGTAGACATTTTGCCCCAGCTACACTTACAGAAGATCTTACTTAAATTAATACTTAGCTGCTCATCCACTAGTTACTCTAGATCCAGATAATATTAAATTATTTGCAAAAATCAAACCCACCCTGAAATGATAAAAATTTTTCTCCATTGACAACATTCAATACAAAATGCTGTAGGCTTTAGCACCAAGCCCCCACTGTGGTGCTAAGACAAAACAAAAGCCACTATTAAAAACTAAAAGCCAAAATGACAAAACTTCAGTCTCTCGAGGTAACTGCTTTGAAAGTCTCAATATGTAAAAGTCTGGGCTACCTACAAGTTTTGGAATGTATGTTAAGAAAATGAAAAAGTCAGGGCACCTGGGTGGCTCAGTCAGCTGAGTGTCCAACTTCAGCTCAGGTCATGATCTTGGGGTTCCTGAATTTGAGCCCCACATGGGGGCTCACTGTTATCAGCACAGAGCCCACTTCAGATCCCCTGTCCCCCCCCGCCACCTCTCTGCCCCTTCCCCATTCTCGCTCTCTCTCATTCTCAAAAATAAGCACTTTAAAAAATTATTAAAAAATGAAAAAGTCTGTATCATTACCTTATTATTTGTATACTTGTAATATTTAGGCATTAACAGTTCCTTATGTCAGGAACTGTTATAGGGTTCAAACATTTGCCGATTCCACTCTTCCTATGCTCTTACATAATCTCATTCTTCAGTTACACTCTTGGTTTCCCAGGCTAAAAGAAGACAAGGGGTTAATATATACAAAGATCCCAAGGTGTATGTGAATTCCCATGAAAACTGAAAAGAAAGGGAATAGACAATGTGTATTAATGCCATGTCAACCTCGTGCATAATTTAGGGCTCTCTGTAGGCTGATTTAGTTTAGATCAGTGATCCTTTATATGGCTACATTCACATATCCTTCTCTTATAAATCTGCTTATTAATTTTTTGCCAGAAAGTATTCTGGAGATGATGCTGAAGTCAGAGGTCTTCACATCCATGATAATGGTAGATGTGTTGTCGAAAATTCTTCTGATTTCTTTCAGTCTAACGAGCCATTTCTTCCCATCGCGTATCTAGAAGCCCTCAAGCACAGTGGCAAAGCAGTATTTTTAAATGGACAAAACAAAATCTTCATCCTGTATTTATTTCCATTAGTAAGAAAAAATATGCAAATCTTCTGTCGGAGTGCAGCTGAGGGATACATAGGCAGTTGATGAAAAGACATTCATTTGAAATACAATTTCTCTGCAGTTGTTGGATTCCCCTCCCCATCCTCTATCCCAACTGTCTGGACTAGGTGGGGGAGAGGTTACTGAGCTATGAATGTATTTCCCATACTGGATCGGAGGCAGCAGTGGAGCTAATGTACTGTGTATTCAAATGAGACTCTTTAAAGCAGAGCTGAATTGAAGGCAGATGCAAATCGCAGTGGCAGGAGCACTTTCTGCTGCCCTTTGCCCTCTCTGTCTGTGTCCTTAAGCACACAGTCAAGGACTCCCAGCCGAGATGCTTAGCCTTCTGAGAAAGTAAACAATCTTGTCCTCCCCCTCTTAATATAGACGCGGTCATGATGTGCCCTGCCTGCTGAAAATGTGATGGCAAGAGTGTTCTCATCAGACAGGGGCTGTGGTTGGGGGATGGTTCCTGCAGGACTGACCAGACAGAGAAAAGGAAAGAAAGCAAACTCTCTGCTGGGGAACAGAGAAGCACTGGAAAGAAAGGAAAGAAAGGAGGTAAGAAGAGAGATCTGCAATGTGTTAGAGATCAAGAAAAAAATAAAAGTGGAAAAGAAAGAAGACTCCTTCAAATATGAATAAAATGCTGTATGGTATCCATAACTACCCATAATTGGTTTCTCTACACCTTACAGTCAGTCAACTGCAGGACCGAAAGGCAGGGCGAACACCCCAGTGATAAGGACCCTTTCCCACTTGGGATGCTCTGAGAGACATAGCAAAGAAGATAATTTGCCCTTCCCTCCTCCTCCCCAGGAAATGTGGTGTATTGTTATTTAAATGAAATATTGGGCTTAAATGTGGTTCCCAAAGGGAAAATGCTGTGTCCCCTGAGCTCACTGCCCACTAAGGCCTTCATTCCTGAAAGAATTCCTGCCTAGCAAGGCTTTCCCATTGTGCGTGATATTCCCATTTGATAAGGAAGAAACGAGCTTGTGCACACTTACCAGCAGTTACACGCAATTAATCCCCTTGAAGCCAAATGAAAGTTTCTGATTCCAAATGCTCCCCTGGTCTCTTGTCTTTCTTCCTCCTCCTCATCTTCTGCCCGTCCCCCATCACCCCTCATACAGGTCAAAGATTCACTGGCAAAGCGATGCATGGCATTGGGAGAAAATTATCCAGATCGTTTGACTGGAAACGGAGCCCTACACAGCCATTTCCAGGGGATGGCAGGAACTGTGTCTGTATACTCTATTAGTGGCTGAACTAATGTAAGAATAAAAAAGCATGTGATCTTCTTAAAAAATTGCTGAATAAAATTCAGTGGCTAATTTAAATATATGAGCTAATTATCTGTTGTTAGTGAATTAAAAATATGGAAAATTTCACAAGGCATATTGATTTAAAAAAAATAAATAACTACGTCCACTAACTAAATGTCAACACCAACGGCAGGGGCCCATCCTATTCTTTTTAGTTTCCACAATTCTATTTATTATTCATAAGAAAGCTTCCTATTTCATAATTCTGAAATGAGAAACATCCTCCTCTGAGTGGACACAAGAAGCAAAAGTTTGGAAGGGTGGACCCCTCATGGCTTCAGCTGATGTGCTCAGTTTGTTGTAATACTGAGCAAACGTCATACACACACAAGGTAATGTGGGCTCCCTGGACACATGTATAGAATCAGCATACACCGACATGAAAACCACATAGCCACGATGGGATCTGGTCCACAGCAAGCAAGATCCCAGGTTCTTATCCAGTGATGACTTCTGGTCGTGTTATCAGGCCTGCCTCAGAAAGGGAGAGGCACAAAGTTGGCCCTACCTTCTTTATTTTGCCATTGCTGGTGATTGCTGATGGTAGTCCCTTCTGTGGGCAGAACTGGACTTCACTGAAAAAGATGTCACTTCCTGTGACTGGTGGCGAGTTAGAGGGTGTATTATTTTATGTCTGTAAAGGAGATTATCTACCCTCCTCCATGCCTTGTAGCATCTATGTCACCTCCATTATTTTATCCTCCATTATTCTGGTATCCAATGGGAAACCAGAATAGCAAAATATCCAACAACATACTGCATCAGAGAGACCCTCAAAAATCAAAACAATGTGTATTTCTAGTACAGGTGGAAGACAAGAGGAAAGACGGTATGTTTTAAAAGACAAGTCTCTGACCGCCAAGTGAAGGCAGCAGATGAACAACATCGCCTTTGGAACACCAGTTGCGGCTAATTTCCGGTGTCAGTATTGGGCAAGACTCATCGCCGGCCTGCTCAGCCAAAGAGAAGTGATGCCTGTCAGGTAGTACCAGGCCTTTGTTTTTAAAACCCAAGAGTAAAAGTGGTGAGAGAAAGGTGGATTTTCACACGCAGCATGTAGGGGTGAAAGAGATTTGCTGGCTGCCTTTACCCAAACGAGGCTTTCTGCTGAGCTAGAAGATGTACCAGGTTCCCATGGGGCTTACATACATGGGAGAGAAACAGCATTGGGTTCAAGAACATGGGTCTGAATGATTTTGATATGCTGTGTGTGTCTCTAGACAATATAGTTTTGCCCATTTTTCAATTAATCACCTCTTCCCAGAATCTTTCTTGGGTGAACACAGAATGCAACAAGATATTTTGTAGGGCTGCTAGGAGATCAGAGGTCAGGTATAGAAATAATGTTGAAAAATAATTAATTAGCTGACATGCCTCAGAAAACTCTCTTTGGGAAAAGTCTCCTGCAACACCACCAAAGGATAAGTTGAAAGGAAAGAGGAAAAGAGAAAGGGAAGAACACATGAAGAAATAGGGTGAAAATTTATAAAAGGAAAAAAAAAATCAGATTGCTTTTGTATACCCTTCCAAAAGCATTTGAAATAATATTTTCCTCCAATATGCCCCATAATAGTCCTGTTCTGTCAGTGTTATCAAGCTGGTTTCCCCCACCCCCCGCCCCAGTGAATAAACAGCAAACTGTTTCTTCAGGAGTGAATTGTATTTACTGCACACACAATTAATCATAGTGCTTAGATGTCTTTAGAGTTGTTTTCATTCACAGTCTGCTTGTGTGGAGGAACTTGGGAATACACAAATGATCCAAACCCAGCAAAATTCTCTCTATCGTCTACTCAAGAAATCTAGTCTGTTCCCAAGACATCAAAACTATCCTTACCCCTCCATGAACAATGAAAATCAAAAGCCAAAGAACTGATCATCTACCTGACTTACTAATATGTCTTGAGATCTTCAAGGACAAAGGACAGATATGTTGGTGCGTGACCTTGCCATGGGCCCCTCTTAACTGTTTATATTCCTTGGAGGTGGCCATGTGGCTAGGGAATGGAGTGAGGTTTGGGGGAGGTAGGTGCTGTAGTCTTTCACTTAGTTTTAATTCTTCAACAGTGAAATGGCAGTTATGGAGGTATCCTGTGGCACTTCTGCTATTGGACTTCTGGCCCACGCACAAGACAGGATAATTAGCAAAACCATTCCTGACAAAATATGAAAAATGAGAAGATGACTACTTACGGATGAAAATGAACTATACATCTGCCTGCCTATTTTGATTGATAGAATGAAAATAATTGAATGTGGTATAAGGGTCAAAAGATTTCACATCTGGAAGGAGCAGAGATCCAGAAGTTTAAAGAATAACTCAAATCTAAGTGATTCTCGGACACAAGGAATCAAATATTTAAAAAGGACATAATAATTTAGCTGTAGGATAGGGTCCTAGATTTAGGTTGTAATAATAGCAATAGACCTAAATAGCGTTTAGGTTGTAATAATAGTGACAGTAATAATAGAAACACTAACATAATATTTAGTATGACCGAGGTGCTATCTATACAAAGTGCTTTAAGTCTATTAAATTACCTCATCCCCACAATAATCCTATGAAGGAAGCAATAGAGTTATTCCCATTTTACAAGTGAGGCAACTGTGGCCCAGAGAATTTAAGTGAGTTGACTTTTATAGGGAGTGAGCAGTAGGGAAAGACTTGAACCCAGGCAGGCTGGTTCCAGAGCCCATCACTCAACTGCCACACGGAACCGACTCAGATATAGGGATGAGTATTCATATCAAGGGGATTTTCCTCACATCTACAGTTACGTTTAGCACTTACCATTTGCTGAGTTGAGAGGATAGTTGTTAACACTTTCACTGCCAAATGTTGAATATTCATTGACAGGAACATGTTATCAAATAAAATGTTGAAAGATGAGTTTTTAAAATCCACAGTGGAACTTCTAGTTCTCTGGGTAGCAACTCCCAAGCCTGTTGTTATTCAAAGTAGCGATTGCAAGCTTGTACATTTCAGACTGTTCTCAAAGAGAAAAGATGGTCTGTAACTGACACTCATAATACCCAGTTCTTTAAAACAGTTACCACAATTGCCGTGAATTGCTGATTTTTTTGTTATTTGTTCAATGTTTACATCCCTCTTTGAGCTTACGCCTGTATTTCTGGTTCACAGCCTGGTGCCTGGCACACCTACTCAAGAAATATTTGTTGAACGAATGCGTGAACAAATGAATGAATGACTACAGCAGCATCTTCCTGTGTTCACCAAAGTCCATTATTTTCTCTCTCTGGTAGTTATTATGCCATGGAAATAGGGGCAACATCTGGAATTTTTACCCTGCGTTCCTACTTGGCAACTCGTCACGGAGTTTTCCTGTTCACCAGTAGATTCACATGCTTGCTTTGTTTAAGAGGGATTTCTGTGTATGACACAGGGGATTTTTTCCTAAGGATGTGATGATTCCTGGCTTGATCCTGCTGCTGTGATATGGCTACGTTTGGCACAGAGCTCACGTGGCATGGGATTAGGCTGTCCTCCCTGTGTGAAGTCCTCGACACGTTGCTGTGCTTATTAGCGTGGGGTGTCGTGGATCACTTTACAAAGGCAGCAGCTGCAGCCATTACTCCAACGTGATGTCATAATTTGGTATGTGCGACACCTCCGCACAGCGCACTCAACAAAAACAGTTATTCTTCTCATCTGTCAATATTATTTGTGCCTCTCATCTCTCTCTCTTTCTCTCTCTCCCTCTCCCTCTCTCTCTCTTTTGCTTCTTTTCACAAGTGACAAAATGCATCCCTATTTCCAAACAATTGGCTTCTCCAGAGAACTATTCGTGAGGCAGCTTTCTTATGGCACATTTTTGAACGATTATATATAATATATACATGTTGCTCGATACGAAACAGGCTTTTTAAAATGCAGGGCCAGTTTCAAAGCATAAAATGATATTCAATTCACCAAATATGGTCTGTACCTCAGTGGTGAGGGCTACTCCACGCATTCTGTTTGACTCTTGAGGCAACCAAGACTTTCATGGGATTATCCAGTCTGAAAGACATTGGATCCTTAACATAGGCCAGAGGAGGGCACTTTTCCTAATGTACTCATTCCATCCCCACCCCCAAATGATACAAGATCTGAGATGGTGTGAGGTAATCCCCCAGGGAGGTGCCAAAGGAAACCGAGCTGCAATGACTTATCTGAAGTCGCATAGTTAATCAACAGTAGAGCGGGATGAAGCTCAGGGTTGCTGGAACACAGCTACGTGCATATCACCCTTCTTTCAAGCCGTTAGTCTATAAGTTAACTTGACAATCGTTGGTGTGACCAGGGTTGAAATGTTAGGTTTGGGTGTCCCAAGTCAGGCATGACATCAGTATGTGGCAAAGGCACCACTGGTACGTGGCGGCAAGTTTTCCTGACAACTCCCTTTCTTCGCGGAGAAGAGTATGACACTCTGGTCCCGTGGGCTGTGTGCCTCCCTCCATTTCCTCAGCCAGAAAGTAGTCATGGCTCGCTTTGCCCCTGGCCAGCAGGCTTTTCCGAATATGCACCCCTCCAGCTGCCAGAGTGTAGGCAACCACAGGTAAGACCCGCCATCCTGCTAAAAGCTCCAGGATCCGATGAATGCCCAGGAGGAGGACGCCACGGTTCCAAAAGGTCGGTGAAAGCAGTGGAGAGGTGGAGGGGGATGAGACAAAGAAAACAGTATTTACTGAGTTTCACCAACGTGCCATGCATGATGATAGACATTTCTATTCTCATTTTACTAATGAGACAATGAGGCTTTGAGAGGTTGCATCACGCGCCCACTTTCTGGTAAAGGCAGGGGCTTTGAACCTCAGCTTGTCTAATTCCAGTGTTATTTTTTTTTAATTTTTTAAATATTTATTTGAGAGAGAGAGAGAGAGTGAGTGGGGGAGGGACAGAGAGAGAGGGAGACACAGAATCCGAAGTAGGCTCCAGGCTCTGAGCTATTAGCACAGAGCCCAATGCGGGACTCGAACCCACAAACCGTGAGATCATGACCCGAGCCAAAATCAGACGCTTATCCAACTGAGCCACCTAAGTGCCCCTAATTCCAGTGTTCTTGACTATCACTCAGGGCCGTGCCGTTTGTGTCCTAGTGCAGGGGTGCCAGGCAGAGGGTGTGAATGGTACATGAAATCTAGCTAGGACCCTCCTTGCCACCCCGGCCATCTGGAGACAAAGACATCTTTTGCTAACAACAGCCCCTCCATGACTTCCATTTTACTCTACTATCCCCACGGACAGAGTATCCAAAGAGTGGGGAAGGATGATGCAAAAGCTGACAGTGACAAGAATAGCCCCAGATAAGTAAAGGGATGCGCTGATACTCTGGGAAGGTTTTAACTTGCTGCCTCTATTATTGCTTATTTCCTGCTGGGTGTGGGTGGCCCAGGACAGCAAGGGGTTGATCATAGTTGGAGAAGGCCCAAATCTTTCAGATAAATCCCGGTCCTGATGGAAACAAGGTCACGCATGCCTGAATTTCCTGGAGAATGTTTTTGCTGAATTTTGTTCGTCATTTGCTTTTAACTCAGAAGTGTTAGGTGAAGTTTGGGGCTGAAAGAAGTAGGCAGAGAAGCCTCAACTGAAATCGAGTAAGACCGTCTAGACTTCCAGTTCTGAACAGGAGCAGTATACCACGTTTGAAAAAGAAATGGAGACTTCACCCCAGAATGACCAGGTTAAATCATCTCTAAAAAGAGAATGGTTTGTATGCAAGGTCTAAACCAGGCTCCAAAGCTACTTGGAGAATATGACAATTCCAGCCAGACTGGCTTAAACAATAGGGAAATTTATTATCTCACGCAAAAGGAAGTTCAGAAGTAGGGAGGGCTTCAGGGTTTATTGATTCCGCAGCTCAAAGGTATTTTCAGACTTAGGTTCTTTTGGTGTTTCTCTTTGCTGTCAATGGTATCAGCTTTATCCTAAAGCTGGTTCCCCACAGGGTCACGTGAGGGATGCCAGCAGCAACTGTTATAAGCATACTTTTGTGTTTATGTCTAGTTGGACGAAACAGATTGAATTTTTACTTCCAGAAACCCCAAGCGAGCCTCCCTTGCATCTTGCTGGCTTAAACTGACTTAGTTCTGCCCATGTCTGAACCAAACCCTGGCAAGAGGGATGGTACCACCTGCTTTGGCTTAGACTAATTATCTGGGGTAGGGTGAATGTTGGCAAAGTCTTCCTGTTCTCCTCTGAAATGTCACTATACCCTGAAATCCCCCACTTACAAGTATATTAGTTAGGCTTCAATCAGAGAAACGAAACTGCTGTGAGTAGCAGAGAATAAAATACTTATTATAGAGATCAGGTCTTACTCACTTGCGGGTAGGCTGTTGCCTCTGTTTAGTGTTGAGCCCAAAGTCACTATAGGTAAGATAGATAAGCAGTTGGGAAGAAAATATGGTGCCCTTCAGTGTAAGACTCAGGGAAGCTTACAGAGGAGATCTGGCAGGTGCTGGATGGAGGGGCTTCAGGTCTGGCCATCACCCATGCCAACAAGGTACACCAGCAGACCAGTGACAATTGTACACTGGCGGCCACAGAGCCTGGTCCTCTGCACCAACTGCAGAACGTAACCAACCATCTAAGGCTTCAATCTACCTCCCAAATCTTATACGAAATGTTCCTTGCCATCAGTGCTAACCTGCAACCATACAACAGAGGGAATTCTGGAGGGAATTTGCTCTGGCTTAACAGCACAGACAACCACGGTAAGAATAATCTAGTGCAATGATTTTCAATGAGAGGTTATTTTGCCTCCCAGGGGGCATTTAGCAATGTCTGGAGACATTTTTTGGTTGTCACAACTGGGAGGAACCTATTGGCATCTAGTGGGTGGAAGCCAGAGATGGCGCTAAATATCCTACAATGCACAGGGCAGCCCCATCACAGCAAAGAACTATCTGGTCCAAAATGTCAGTAGTGTCAAGGTTGAAAACCCCTGGCTTGTGGTGGCCACTGACTGTAAACAAGTCATGTTCAAGCTCTCTCCATTTCCAGCTCATAGAGGGGGAAGAAGACACTGCCTCGGTTTATTTAGCAGTGGAAACTACTGGCATATTCCTGCATTTGAAAATAAAGCACATGCCCAGGACACTCGGCACCTGTCACACATAGCTATTATTAGAAAGCCTCTACTTAAAAAAAGTAAAAAATTTTTATCTCCAACTAGGTTACAAACCCATAAAGAATATGAGTCATCTCTTGCATCACTTTGAGCCCTCTTTCTCCCTTATACTGACTTGTATCTAAGTTGATATCTGTTGTTTCTTGACAGATTTTGGTATGGTGTAGGAACTATAACCTTTATATGCAACCACATTTATGCACAAGATCCATTTGTAGAAAGAAGTTATATACTGTGTCAGCAAAGAGGCCTCAGGCCTCTCAGGACATGGTTTACAGATAAACATGGATGCTTTTCTTAGGAAGATTTGTATCATGTTGGAACAGTGTTGGAATGCCAGCTGATACTTCCAATTAAATTCTCAGGAAAGTTCTTTCTGACGATTTAATGGTGCCATTTGTGGCAGATGTCCCTTGACTAATGGGATGGAAGTTGTTGGGAAGAAATTTAAGCCAAGGAGGTTAGTGTGTCCCTTCAAAGCTTCCATTTTCTATTAGCTTGTTGGCACCTGCAGGGGATTCTGTGGTCTGGATTCTAGTAGCCCAGGAGGTGATAGGGAATAGAAAAAATGGGAAAAGACACTGGTTGAAGGCAAGTTGTTTATAGATCTGATGCTGTAACTCACTGGGGCTTTCATAATGTAGCAGTTAAATGGCGACCAATCCTCACTGTTGCTGGTTTCCTCCTAGGGATGTGGGGTTCTGGGTAGCCTTCGGGAGTGTAAGGAAGAAAATCAACGAGGAAACTTTATTTTTTTTAATGTTTATTTATTTTTGAGAGAGAGAGAGAGAGAAACAGAGAGAGAGAGAGAGAGAGACAGCATGATCCAGGGAGGGGCAGAAAGAGGAAGACACAGAATCTGAAGCAGGCTCCAGGCTCTGAGCTGTCAGCACAGAGACCGACACGGGGCTTGAACTCATGGCTGGAACTCATGAACCGCAAGACCATGACACCATGACCTGAGCTGGAGTCTGACGCTTAGCCGACTGAGCCACCCAGGCTCCCCCAATGAGAAAACTTTAATATAGCCTCTGCCTTCCCAACCCCATGGGAAATGTGGAAATCTGTTCTAGAACATTCTAAACTAAGAAATTGTAAATATATATGCATAATATAAAGGATACATGTGGAATTAACAGGTGAGTGATGTATTGATGAACGGTGTCTATATGAGCTGTATTGTTTTGTTTTGTTTTTGGTGAGGTATAACTGACATACATTAGTTGCAGGTGTACAACGTGATTCAATATTTGTATATATTGCAAAATGATCACCACAGAAGTCCTTAACATCCAACACCATGTATACCGAGAGAGAAAAACAGAACAAAAACAGTGTTTTCTCAACTTATTTTACATGGAAATTCTTGATTCAAAGAATTCCTACCACATATTTCAAAACAGGGTTTGGGAAATGCTGTACTCTGTTGCTTCCTTCGATTTAAAGTAATTCCCCTTAAGGTTTCGGGGCTAATAATGCTTTCACAATCTTTTCTGATTATAAAGATAATGCATATTCACTTAAAAAATAAAAAACAGACAAAGGGATATAGAGCAATACAAACATCAGTAATAATATTTCTGCCCAGAAATAACCACTATTAATTTGGTGTATGTCCTTTCTCCTCTATTCTCTTTTCTCTCATGCTCTTCCTCCCTACACACCTAAACATTTAGCCCAATACTGGAATATCTTATGTACCGTGTTATAACTTGCTTCATTTAACTATATATGGTAAAAGTTTTTCTGTATCAACAGAAATCTATTTTTCAATTATTAATGGTTAGATAATATATAATTAATAAAATTAACAATACTTTATGGGACTAACTTCCCATCATTTAAATTTAGCATTGCTCTAAAAATATACAAATATTCTCTACTGAATACTCTTAATATATAAATCTTTGCATCATTGAACACTTGAATATTTCTTTCCTTAGGAAAAATTTCTACAAGTAGACTTATTGGCTCAAAGGGCATTCATATTTGAAGGCTTCAGATATTCATTTTGGAGCTAATATTTCCTCAGCAATATTATATGCTTAATTCTGGGGGAGGGGTTGTACATGAATTGCAATCATGAGTTTTATTGGATACAAATGGCCCTGCTCTGTGCTTTTTTTTTTTTTTTTTTTTTTTTTTTTTCCGAAGAGCAAACGTGCCTGCTAGCAGTAAATATTAAACAAAACCTCAGTTCTGCAATCTGGCACTCAATTGTTCATTTCTTCAACATAGCAGGGGGAAAAAGTGGTTTTGATAGTGTAACAAACACATTGATCTATTGAAGTACGACCACAGACATATTTAATTTCTGTGGAAATAATTGGGTCTGTAGGAATAATTATAGCTATCAAATTGTTTCTTCCAAAAAAGAAAGGAAAGGGGGTTTAAACCACTAACTATCGGAGTCACAGCTCTTTTGATCCTCAGGAAAAGAAGCACAAAACTTGCCCTCAAATGGGAGGGTGGGCAGGGAGGAAGAAAGGAAAGGGTAGTCGTTATGGTTCCACCTTCCCCCAGCACACAGAGGGTTGGCAGGATCTCAAGCTCCACTTATCTGTCAGCTGCCATAGCTCTTGGCCTCAGACTAGGAGCTAAGGGGGCATGGAGGTGGGGGTCGTTGCTGAGAGGAGAGGCGGTGAACAGTTCTGTACCTTCTATGCTGCAAGGGCAAAAGCCACGTGACCCTCAGTTACCAGGTCCGTTAAGGCACTTTCACATGTTCTCCTGTGTAATCACCACAGCTAGAGAGTGAAGTTGGTACCACTGTATCCATTTTACAGAGGAGCAATGAGAATCAAAGAAATTAGATGTGGAAGTGGTTTGCCGTGGTTACAGAAGTTGTGGGAGAGCAGGAAATGGAGTTGGAAACCTGAGCCTGCCACTCCAAGCATATAATTTTCTGATAACTCACCTGTTCCCTATTATTTTTCCTGTTATCCGTTAATGACTCCCAGTGCCAAGTACTTTCACATGAATTATCACGTATATTGAAGCCTCAGAAAAGTCCTCTGAAGTCTATTTTAGAATCTGTATTTGTTTGCTAAAGCTGCTAGAATAAGGTACCACAAACTAAGTAGCCTAACGGCAGAAATGCCTTACAGTTCCGTAAGCCAAAAGTCTTAGATCACAGGGTCCAGCATGGCCATGCTCCCTCAAGGCTCCAGGGAAGGATCTCTTCCAGGCCTCTCACCTATTACCTACTTGCTTGTTACCTGCTTGGAAACAACCTTCAGGTAGTTTCTTGACTTGTGGCAGTAAATTCCCAGTCTTCTCATGGGATCCTCCCTATGTGTGTCTGTCTCCAATTTTTTCCTTTTCATAAGGACACCAGTCATGTTGGACTAGGGGCCGACCCTACTACAGTATGGCCTTACCTAATTACACCTGCCACAACCCTACTTCCAAACAAGGTCATATTCTGAGATACTGGAGGTTAGATCTTCAACATATGAATGGGGGTAGGGGGCAAGTTTCAACCCATAACACCATCTCCGTTTTTCGTGTGACAAAAATGATTGATCTAAGGTTGCTGACCATGGAGGTGTCAGAGCCAAGATTTGGAGTCAGCTTTTCCGAATAGGAGCCCACAGCATTTTGCCATTAGATTCTCCCCCCCCCCCCAAATAAATATGGATTAGATCAGAGCCAATGTGACTGAGACATAAACAATTGTCATGCAAATTGTACATTAGAAATGCAAATAAAATGTAATTACAGAGATGATTTAATCCCAGGCCAGCCTACTCTGTGGACTTGGAAGGGCAAAAGTCACAGGAGACTCCTGATTTGGAGCATACAGGGCTTTCAGACTCGTGAGTCGGCTGGGCCAGAAAATTAGATGACTAGAAGCTGGGAAGAGAAGAAACTGATTCTCTGGCCAGACTGGGGACGGGGGCCAAGTGGGGCACAAAGAATGCACATGTGAGGGCAGGTCTCCCCTGTGAGATTCATGGGTGCACCCAGGTTGGCCAAAACACAAGGCTCAATCGTCCCAAGAGAGGCAATGATAGTGTAGGCCGGTTACTAGATTACTAGAGGTAGAGTGACCAATGCCTCGCTGGCGTGGGGCTGAGGGGTTGCCCAGAAGGGGATTTTCAGTGCTAACACCTAGACAGTCCCAGGCAGAAAGGCATTGTTGTCAGTACTGGGGAGTGAAGCCTGAAAGGCTGCCAGGAACCTGATTCATTAGTTAAGTGGGGCCTCGTGGTTTAAGTACCACACTAGTGAGTCAACAATATGCTATAGGAATCCTTCAACTCCTGGTGGAAATCAGAATATTGTTAGATACCACACCCAATCAGTATCCCCAGAAATACACAGTGCAGTTACATAATACTGCTTTCCCACTAGCTGAGTTGGCAGTGTTAGGAGACAGGGGTTCCACCAAAAGTGAAAATCATAGACCGGCTTTGGTCCTTTGTCGGTAACTGAAATATATCAAAGGCGAAGCCCACCCTCACTGAAGGACCTTTTTGTTTTACCCTCTTTGCTCCAATCGATGCTCTGGTCCCTCGTGTGAACAGGCAATGAGAGAAGAGAACTTCTTAAATTTTTCTGACTGAAAATTAACTAAAGCCCTTATTAAAAGTACAGATGCAGAGACAAATTTATTCAGAAGCTCCAGGGAAGAGCCTGAGAAGCTCTGTGTGTATGCATTTTAAAGCATATATATATGTTTAAACAAGCTCCCTGGGTGATTATTAAAAGTGGGCAAGCCTTGGGAACTCTTGCCTGGGAACCACATCGGTGGGAGACCACACGCCCATCCTCTTCTCGGAAGAGAGCAGGAGATACCTCCTCCCAATTCCAGAGTCACAGAAAGGGTAGGAACTGGAAAATACTAGTTTCTGCTCAATCTGTGCCTATTTCCAAAGGAATGTTTTATTTTTTTGTTTCCCAACAAGCACACCTAGGAAAGAGGGTGGATAGGACATTTTTTTCCCCCCTAGAGTCTGGCTCTGTAGATCTTCATGATAGCAACGTTTTTGGCAACCCAAGAGAGCTAGGGAAGAAAATGGGGTGGTGTGATGTAGGGTGTTACCAGAACCTCAGCACACGGCAGGACAGAGAGGCCTCATCCCTCTGAGTCGCGCTCTTATCTGTGTGGAGGACGAGGAGGGTTCCAGATTGTTAACCAGCAGCAGCTGGCAGCTTTATTGTTTTTTAATTAAATAACCCCCAGCCACACGAGCACACACCGATCCCCCACCTCCTCCTCCTCATGAAACCTCATTAAGCAAGAGGACTATAATTAAACCCGGAATCCACGGTTGACACTCCCACCATCAGTCTATCGCTTCTGCGACCGTCTGTGGGCAAAAAAGGCAGCTCTCTCCTCCACATTTTCTGGGCAGAGGGCGAATAACAGGGAGAGGCCATCTTTATCTGTCACTTAATGGGCAACTTGGCCCTTCCTTCAGGGCAACCAGATGTGCCTTTTGTCCTTAACCACCTCCACTGTGGATGGGTGCCCATCAAATAAAGAAAGACATCTTCCCTCTTCCCGGGAGGGCCAATTTACCTCAAACAGGTGAGGGACTTTAATCCCAAGAGCAAAGGAATTTTCCTGATGTTACTTAGCTGTGCATTTGGGCCCAATGTCAGGATGACTTCCACATGATTGGAAGTGGTAGCAATCCGCATTTTATTTTTATTCATTTACTTTAACGTTTATTTATTTTTGAGAGAGAAAGAGACAGAGCACGAGCTGGGGAGGGGCAGAGACAGAGGGAGACACAGAATCCAAAGCAGGCTCCAGGCTCTGAGCTGCCAACACAGAGCCCGATGTTGGGCACGAACCCACAAACTGTGAGATCATGACCTGAGCCAAAGTCGGAAGCTTAATGGACTGAGCCCCCCAGGCGCCCTGAGTTCCAAACCTTTAGACCTCCAGCAAAATACTGTGGGCTTTGCAGCAGTTACTAAGTGAAATTAATGGAAATGTTTTCTTTAGTGTTCCTCCTTATTAATGGATAGTGTCTCTATATCATTTGCTTTTTTAAAATTGTCATAATTATAAAGAGAAAAACCAGGAAAAACCAGCTATAGGGTGATGGAGTCACTAAAAGAGAAAGAATATTAACACGAAATATTAGTATATGTAGAGCATTTAAGGCTAAATTTATTTCTCAGCATGCTGAAGTTAAATTTGTGGGAAAAGAGGAAACAGAGTCACCCAGGCGCCCCACCATCAGCATTTTAAACGTAAGCCTATTTATGGCTTACCAGGGGCATGTGGCTACAGATGAGGCTGTTTTTCCTACCTTGCCCCCCCTTCTTTTCTGCTTCCCTCAATTCTTTGGCCCCATCCTGCACCTTAACCCTGCCCCAGCTCTCTCCTTCGTCTTGGTGAGCCACCCTTCTGTTTCTGAACTCCCTTTTGCCCAATTTCTAACTGCAGAGCCTATTAGTATGTGGTGGCTCTTCTCATTGATATCGGGAAACCTCCTTAACGTAGGAGCAGACTCCTTTCAAAAATCTCCTCCTTGGGCAGAGGGTGAGGGAGGAAAGGAGCACAGAAAGGCAGAGGTCTCTTCAGGTGTCATCTATCCTGAAAAGCCAAATTCCCCTCCCCGCCCCCAGCTTGGGCAAAGCTCTGGTAATCCTGTTTCCTATAAAGCCCCCAAACCCGGTGAAAACGAATTTATCATTTACATCATTTCTCTTTGTAGCTCTGACAATTCATATTACCCCAGAACCTGACATCTCCACTTTCCTCCAATTGATAAATAATCTCTTTTTGATTTCTGTAACTGAGAAACATCATAAGCCCAACATACAAAGGAAGATTCATTGGTCGTTTATTTCACATGTGAGCTCCTTGAAAAATTGAGTCTGCGTCACCATTTGGGCATTAATTCCTGACACGCCACTTATCATATTTTGATTGTTTCCAAGAGAACACCATATTTTAACTCTTTGGGAATAATTTAACTGATCAAACACATGGCATCTGGTTGTTATGGTAACTAAAGTTCTAAAAATAATATAAAGAAAAGACCACCTTTAATTGAAATCCCAAGAAGTTGTTATGGTAACTGGAATTTTAAAAGTAACTAGGTTAAACTACGTTTCATTTTATCTAGCACTTTACACAAACAAATTCTGATTAAAATATCAGGTTTAATTTAATCAGTTAATTAATGTCACTAAATGTCATTTATCTTATAACTCTCATTTACATTCACTGCTGAATTATCCAACTTGCTAATTTATAACCATTTTGCCTTCCATTTAACATTCTGGAACCTGGGGCAAAGTGTGTAGCGAGAGAGTGGAGGTAGGATTGGATATCAACCTAAATTCTGTTTGTGACTCTTATTAGCCTCCTGAACCATCCATTTCTTGATCTGTAAGGTGGGGATGATATTACGAGCCCTGCTTCTGCCACGTTATCCATATGGCTCAAATAAAACTATGTATGTGAACAGGTTTTGATATTTGAGACCCCACTATAATGGAGCCTGTTATTATATTATTTTGTTCGCACACGTTCCGGTTATCCAATTTTTAAAAAAGAAAACCATGTGAAAATAAACTAGAAATGTTTACACTTACAGCACCGAGTACAGAATTTTAAGTCCAGTTAATTAATTACAGAATGATATTCATCTTTTTCATCTCCCAGGTCAAAACTCTTAAGAATTGGAGGTTGTCTGGACGATGAGGAGGGTGGTATCCTTGCCCCGTCACTGATACCCCTATAGTGTCTTCAACAGAGGAGGTGCCCGAAAGCTACTTAATAAATCTATATTCGTTCATGATGTGTTAGTACTGGATTCCACATGTGTAAGGATTTGTGCTAAAATAAACTCTTACACCAGTCAAGTTATCCCTGTTTTGAGAAGGGACACAGATATGGAAACATGTTCTCAAACTTTAGTTTCCATGAGAGCAGAGGAATAGATCAAGTCTGTAGGAAGGTGGGTGGTGTTTATGGGTTTAACAAAACTAGATAAGAAGGTAAACCTTAAAGAGTATGCACCAGGCCTGGGAGTGTGAAGGTCATTCTATTCATTGAGAGCAGCAGGGTTCTGGACCATTTTTGCCATCTGGCACTATAAGAGGCACGGGACCTAGTGTTTGAGACCTGGGAAAAAAAAATGTACTAGCTTCAAAAAGAAAACCGTAAATTGAGTTTAATACACGTTTAAACATCTACAAAATGTAATGTTAGGCCAACTTCATTAATGTCATGTTTACTACTCCTAAATATTTCATTGCATTTAAAACAATTTGAAGGTTAAATGTTTCTGAATTTGCAAGAATTTCCAGCAATACAAATACAAAGTAATTGCCCAGAAATCATAGCCAATCTCAAATTAAATTAGCTCTCTGTAGCCAAATTATTTCACAAGCAAAATTACATTTTTTAGCCCCAAAGTAGGAGTATGTTACTATATTTGATGTGGTATAGAGTGGAATCTCCAGAAGCAAGAGTTCCAAGAGTCTATAAGGTTTTTAACAGGACAGGCAGTTCTTTTTTGTGTATAACTTAAGAACTTAAAAACAAGAGGAAATGACTAGCAAAACGATAAAGATACGGATGGGTATGTAGGTCAGAACAATGATAGCACAAGTATAATGAGGAGGAGAAACAAAGATGTTGCAGAAAGATTAGTAAACTGAGACTAAGACCTGAGTTCTATTTCTGGCCCTATCTGGAGCTCAGTTTCACATGTGATTCAGTGCCATACGCAGCTATTATCTTCACCAGCGTTTTTCAAAAGTTCTTGCCCCTACATGGCCAAAGCAATCTTGGAAGAAAAAAAAAAAAAAAAGGCTGGCAATATCACAATTCCAGACTTGAAACCATATTACAAAGCTATAGTCATTGAAAGTTCTTTCAACTTCTTCAATCTGAAAGCTAGTAGCTGAGGTCATGTGGTGTCTTTCTCTGTTCTTCTCCCCTCCAGCCTTTGCCAACAGTTTTATAATTATCCAATCTCCTGTATTATTAAATCCCTATTTGAAACACCTGGAGTTAATTCTGTTTTTCTGACTGAGACCTGACTGATACACTATTATCATTACAGTTACCATTATTGCTAGAATTATCCCCCACTAGTCTTAGGAACAGGATCTTGTCTCATGCACCATAATATCCCTTGAACCAAATATGGTAACGTGTGTAGAGAAGGCAATGTACCTTTGTGCTGCTTCCTCCTTCTCCCTTCTTGGTCCAGGGAAGGATTCAATGGCATATCAATCTATATGAGTCAGGAAAGCATCTTCCTTCTCAATACAGAGTTCCAGTTAGCTACTACCAATCAATAGGAAATGGCATTAAACATGAAATCTATTTGTCATTGGTGGGAAAAAAATTTTTTTTGTTGAATGAATAAATTAATGCATACATGTAAAACAACCTTTAGTTTAACTCTTTGCTCTTTTAAGGACAGACATATATCCTTAGCCTACTGCTGATAGCTGTGGATGCTTTGCAAAAGTAAGCAAAAGTAAGAATTAAGGTCCTGGAGAATCATGGACAAAGTTATTTTCTTGTTTTAATTCAAAAACAGAAAAGTAGAAAACAGTTAAAGAGATGGAAACTGTAAAAATAAGGAAACTGGTATTTATAAGAATGATGTGATTTATACAGTATCTTGCAAAAGTTATTTCCAGTCCTATCTGCATTTATATCTTTTGATGTCCCAAATATATAAATGTATCTTAGAATGAAGAAAAGACTTTGCCTTTGCTCTTTCTTAAAAACTGGAAACAGGATATCTATAAGGTGATACTTTAGTTGGTGGTTTATAAATGAGGCCTATTAACGCAATAGCTTTTAAAGTTTTTGTTTTTAATCATAGAATCCTTAAACCAGAAAAGTTCCCAACGGGTCTGAGGCTCTACCCTCTGCCTGCACCTAAATGTTCTCAGACTAATGATCATCATTTCTTCCCCTCAGTGACTTGCTTCAAAGTAGTCAATTTTTGTTTTACTTTTATCTTTAAAAAAAAAAAAAAAACTTTTTTCACCGTTTCCCTATAATTAGCATATATTTTTTTAATTGGCTTATGTTCCCTCTCTCAATTGGATTTTTCTTTTCACTGATTTTTAAAGGCTAGTTACCCAAATTTGAGTTGAACTTTTCTCATCAAGCCGTCCTACCTCCACTATTTTTATAGGTAGGCCTCAAAGATCTGGGCAAAGGTAGTTAATTTCTATGTTGTTTTTATTACCTTTGTTATAAAAGACTCTGAATTATTGATATTGTATAGTTCTTGAAACATAATATTACCTCCTTTTGTGCTAAGATTACCTACCAGTGTATTGGCACTGGTAGAATGACTCTGTTTTTAAAAGTAACTATCTTGTGATTTTCATTTTTGGCAATATTGTAGTTACTAGTATCAGACTTCCCCTCCCACACTAAACAACTAGAAAGTGAGACGTATTTTTCAGTTATTTTCAGCACTCGGCAGTACAGGATTGCACTCCATTATAGAAGACAAACAAAGTGACCCCAAGAATCACACTGACCTTCTATCTATAGGCATTTTCTGGACTGTGGCACAGGGAAGGGAAACCAGGCAAAGCACAGTGGTCTTGCTAAGTTAAAAAGGCAGAGATTGGGGCGCCTGGGTGGCTCAGTCAGTTAAGCATCTGACTTCAGCTCAGGTCATGATCTCGCGGTCCGTGAGTTCGAGCCCCGTGTCGGGCTCTGTGCTGACAGCTCAGAGCCTGGAGCCTGCTTCGGATTCTGTGTCTCCCTCTCTCTCTGACCCTCCCCTGTTCATGCTCTGTCTCTCTCTGTCTCAAAAATAAATAAACATTAAAAAAAAATTTAGAAAAAAAAAAGGCAGAGATTGAGGTTTGCACAGGCTGAGGCAGCTGGGATTTATGAGACACGGTACTGGAAAAGAGAAGGACATGAAGAAAAACAGCTTTAAAACTCAGCAGCATCTCCACTATTATTCTCTAAGCTTTATTTATTTTTATTTCCTTATTTTTGAATGGTCGCTCTAAGGTTTATAATATGCATCCTTGACCTATTCTTAAAATAGGACAAAAGTAATATATACAAAGTAAAATGTATAATGACCAAATAGGGATTATCCCAGGATACATGTTTGATTTACTGTTTGAAAATCTGTTAACACAATTCACCATTAACAGAATAAAAGGGGGGAAAGGCAAACTCATAAGAGTGTCTCAACAGAAGTGGGAAAAAAAAGCGTTTTGATAAAATTCAATACCACTTCATGATAAAACCTTTCAGCAAAGAGAAGAGAGAACTAGCTCAATCTGCCAAAAGGCATCTACGAAAGAAAAAAAAAAAAAAGACCAAGTATCATTCTTAGTGATGAAAAATAAAATCTCCCCTATATCAGTGATAAGACAAGGTTGTCTGCTTATCATAGCTTCTACTTAAGATTATACTGGAAGACTTAGCCGATGTAATATGACAATAAAAATAAAGGAAAAGGCACAGGTTAGAAAAAGAGAAGAAAAACTTGTTTATTTGCAGATTTTATATATAGAAAATCCTAAAGTTGCTGGGTAAAAAGCAACTGGAACTAATAAGTCAATTTATCTAGGTCACAGTCTATAAGGTCAGTATTAAGAATAAATCATATTTTTATATACGAGTGACAAAAACTGAAAAAAAGAATTTAAAATGCACAATTAAAAATATCAAAGGGGGCATCTGGGTGGCTCAGTAGGTTGAGCCTCTGACTCTTGGTTAAGGCTCAGATGATGATCTCAGGGTTTGTGGGACCTAGCCCTGCATAGGGCTCCACACCGATGGCACAGAGCCTGCTTGGCATTCTCTCTCTCTCTCTTTCTCTCTCTCTCCTCTCTCTCTGCCCCTCCTCCCACTCACATGTGCATGTGTGCGTGCAAGTGCTTTCTCTCAAAAAAAAAATAAACATTAAGAAAACAATATAAAAGAATAAATTACTGGCACTTACAAAAATCTGGCCAAATTTCGTAAGTGGTATGCTGAGAGAATCCAGACACAAGACAGTACACAATATATGATTTCATTGGTATGAAATTTTGGAAAAGTCAAAGTAATCCATAGTGACAAAGAAAAAGTTAGTGGTTGCCTGGGGCCAGGGTAGGGTGTGGGACACATATAAATTTTAGGGGGTGATGGAAATGTGTTATCCTGATTGTACTGGTTGTTAAATGAATGTATTAAACGGGTGTATTTGTTAATATGCATTAAATAATGCACTTAAATGGGTTTATTTTGGTGTATGTAAATTTTATCTCACTAAATTGATTTAACAAAAAGGAAATATTCTTATCCTGTTATCCTCCCCAATTCATTCCTTTTCTGCTTTAATTTCTGTGTGAAAGCAATTATTTCATATATAGCTAATACACCTGTTTGAGGTAGGAAAAGTCATATCCATTATATACACATTACACGTGGGTATATATTATATATGAGCATATCTTTTGGGAGCAAACTTCAATTCATCATTTTCTGTACTGTTGGATTTTCGTGTAATTTTTTAAAAGAAAAATACCACATTAATTTTGCCACATATAATTGAATACCTTCTACTAAAATTAATAAGACCGTGCAGGTCTTTTCCCCTCCTTTAAGGTGTAAGCATCCAACAGCTATATTTTTATCACATGATTTTCTCCTTTTGATCGTATCTGATTGGCCTGACTTAGGTCTTTTCAATCAGTTATAGCCGAAAGGACAAGACCACAGGGTGGAACCATGATAGCTGAGAAGCCCCACTCCCATAGATTGGAGGAGTTCTCTTAAAGGACATACAGAACTCCTTTTGACTTTTAAGAGATGGGTTTTCTAAAATTTTCTACATACCCAGAAAGGAACACCCCAAATTTCTGCTATTTCATTTCTTGATGGCGTAGAACACAAACACAATTCTAAAGATGCTTCTCCAGTTAATTGTAAACACTTGCCAACAAGAAGTAACCCAAGGTGATACAAAGAGCAACATAGACACAGGACATGTCAATGCGCCACCACCTTCGAAAACCATGATCTCCCTGATATATGCATTTCTCCTGTACTTTGGTTGTCATTCCATCACTGTTTTCTTTAACTAGTGAGGAAGTCAAAAAATTATATGAACACACTTTATATACAATAGATAGTACGGAGAAAAGGAAGAAAAAAGATACAGAGAACAAGGGTAACTCCTGATCGAAAGAGGAAAGAGAAAAGGGAAAGTGGGTGGAATAATTAAATCTTTGGACACTAGCAGCAAGACACAGAAGTGGAAACTATAATTCTTGATGCTGCTGGTGCAACTAATGACCTCTCTTCTCTCTTCCCCACTCCATTGCCTTCTTACCTTTAGTCAAAACCTTATCTTACCTAGTTTCTTTCCTTGGAATTGTTCTGAGCCCTGAGAGACCCCTATTTATAGTTTTTTACCCCGGGGGATGATTTTAACATCCTAACAAAATCCCCAAATTCCATCAACACGGTATATAGTAGAAACATTTTTCTTAAGAGCCTGCGTCAATAATTTGAGGGAACAGTATATATTCCCATCAAAGAAAACTTTAACTAAAAAGGTACTACAAATTAGTACTACAAAAGTACTACAAAATTACAAATGTTTATTGTAAAAAAAATTCAGTGTAGAATTCTGTCAAAACAATCCTTACAGATAGAAATAAAAAGCAAATAACAATGTAGCAAAACTCTCTTCAATCCCATCTCCCATCTTCCCCCTACAAGTAGATGGTAGCTACCACCAACAGTTTAATGTAATTTCTTATAGGCCTTTTTTTGATGCATACACAAATATATACACACACACACACACACACACACAAATACATGCATATATATATATATACACAAATACATATATATATATATATATATATATATATATATATATATGGTGTGTGTGTGTGTGTGTGTGTGTGTGTGTGTGTGTCCCTTGGTAACATAGCAAAGGCTCAGGGCTGGTTGCTATTGCTGCCTTTGAAATATGTTTACAAGCACTAAAATGGCCAAAGAGTAAACAGTGGGAGGTAAATGTGCATAAGAAAGCACTTGGTTAATTTGGTTAATCATAAGCTGTATCATAAGTATCCAGGCCCTGGCTACAGAGCATGCTAGAAGCTCCCAGCAGGGAAGAAGGAGGGAGCTAGTGATGGCGGAAATTAACTGATCATCACAACCCATTGAGTCTGATTCGTGCTGTTGTCTATGTCTGAAGGGTGTGATTGGAGGGAGTGGGGTGGGAGCAGTTGTAGGTCCTTCAGGACAGCAGCTATTGTTGGTTTTAATTTTACTTTCCGGAGAGGCACCAAGCGTGATGCAAGAGACATTGAAAACGTTAAAGAGACGTGGAGTGAGGGTCTCTGTCCATTTGGCTCGGGGTCAGAATCTCATACTTGTTGGCCTGGGCTCTGGATTGGTTCACTTTGCCCAGTGGCCTGATGACACTAGAGAAGGCAGGTCCCAGCAAATAACAGGATAATGGAATCTAGAGATTTTGTAAATTCTTATTAAAGATTTTTAAAATAAATTTTAGGGGCGCCTGGGTGGCTCAGTCAGTTAATCGTCCAACTTCAACTCAGGTCATGATCTCACGGCTTGTGGGTTTCAGCTCCACGTCGGGCTCTGTGCCGACAGCTCAGAGCCTGGAGCCTGCTTCGCATTCTGTGTCTCCCTCTCTCTCTGCCCCTCCCCTGCTCGTGCTCTGTCTCTCTCTCTCTCAAAAATAAATACACATTTTTAAAATATTAAAAATAAATAAATAAAATAAAATTTGATTTTTAGAAAAGATTTCTAGGGGTGCCTGGGTGGCTCAGTTGATTGACTGACTCTTGATTTTGGCTCAGGTCAGGATCTCACAGTTGGCAGGATCGAGCCCCGCGTCTGGCTCTGCACTGACAGCTTGAAGCCTGCTTGGGAGTCTCTCTCTGCCCCTCCCCCCTCCTCTCTCCCTCAAAATAAATAAACATTTTTTTTAAAAATAATAGATTTCTAAATGTAGATTTACAGGAAGCTTTTGAAATAACAGAGTTTTCATATATCCCACACCTAGTTTTCTCTATTATTAACGTCTTTTATTTGTATGGTGTATTTGTCATGATTAATGAACCAGTATTGATATGTCATTATTAACTAAAGCCCATACTTTATTCAAATTTCCTTAGTTTTTGGCTAAAGTTCTTTTCTTGCTCTAGGATCCCATTCAGGATATCACATTACAGTTAGTCATCATGTCTCCTTAGACTCCTCTTGGCTGTGACAGTTTCTCAGACATTCTTTGTTTTTGGTGACCTTGACAGTCGTGAGGAAATGACTGCTTAGTTATTTCATACAACGCCTTTCGGGTAGAATTGTCTGTCTGTTGTTTATCTTTCAGGGTTATGGGTGAAGGGGAGGAAGACCTCAAGAAGGTACCTTTCTCATCATGACTTAACCACTGTTGACATTAACCCTGATGACCTCACTGAGGTAGCATTTGTCAGGTTTGTCCACCATAAAGTTACTCTCGCCTCCCTTTCTGTAATGTGCTCTTTGGTGGGAAGTCACTCTGCACAGCCCACCCTTAAATAATGGGACTTGTAATTCATGTCCTTGGAAGAAGATATGTACATACACTATTTGGAAATCTCTTGGGAGCATTGTCTCTTCTCTCATTAGTTATGATCTAATACTACTTTATTTATTTTGTTGCTCTAAAATCATTACAGTTTTGGCCATTAAGAACTCTTTTAGCTGGCTCCTATATCTCTGACATTGTGCCATCTTTATGTTTTTTGAGCACTTCCTTACCCCTGGCATTGTAAGATGCTCCAGGTCCATCTTGTAGGTTTCCTTCCTCAGGCCTGGAATAAGCCATGTCTCCAAGGAGCTCTAGTTCTGTTTACTGGAGAATGGTATTAGAAATGGGTGCTACAAATGCTTATTGCTAACTGGGGTATCATAGTTTCTAGGTCCTGTCAGCTGACAGCAAAAAATATAATGTGTATACTAACCCATGTGCATACACATATCTATAAATATTTCTCTCTCACTCGAGCCAAGGATGAATTCATATTGATGTCTCCAACTCTAATAGATTTCCACATGGATAATTCTAGCCTTCTCCCCTTGTTCTGTAAAATCACACTCACAGGTGGGAAACCTGGCCCCCATCATCCACCATCCATTTACTTAATTGCTCAGTTCCAGTATACACGTACATTGTTGCATATTTCCATGGGCAACAACTTTATCAACTAGCATACAGTGCTAGCTTTGTGCAGTTTCATTTGTCTTACAGATTCCACTAATTTTCAGAGTTAGGTCAAGATCTCCCCCCCCCCTCCCTTCAGTAAAATTGTTTAATACATTTGTAAAACAGTTAGAGTCTTTTGTCATACAGTTATATTCATTTGTCATTAAATCCTGGGATGTCCCAACAACCTAAATGATGTCTTTTAAAATTCTCATACATTAAAGTTCACTCTTCCTGCTGTAAAGTTCTATAGGTTTTGAAAAATGTGCCACATGTCCACTATTACAGTACCATACAGAATGGTTTCCCCAAGCAAAAATCCCCCTGTGGCTCTCCTATTGAACTCTTCCCCACCAACAACCTCAACCCTGCCATCCACAGATCTATTTATCTTCTCTATAGTTTAACCCTTTCCAGAATGTCACATAAATGGAATAACATAGTATACTGTCTTTTCAGACTGCCTTCTTTCACTTATGACTGCATTAAATGGTTCATCCACACCTTTGCATGATGTGATAGCTCATTCCTTTTTATCACTGAAAAGTGGTATTCTATTGTATGTACCACAGTTTATCAATTGATCTTTTGGAGAATGTCTTAGTTACTTCTAGTTTTGGACAGTTATGAATAAAGCTGCTCTAAACATTTTCCTGGAGATTTTGGTGTGGACGTGATTTTAAATCTGTTGGATAAATATCTAGGAGCATAAATACTATATTGTATAGGAATACTACCTTCAGTTTTGAAGAAACAGCCAAACTATTTTCCAAAGTGGCTGTGCTTTTTTGATTCCTATCAGCAATGGATGAGAGTTTTTGTTGCTATGCATCCTCATCAGCAATTAGTGTTATTAGTTTGTTGTTTGTTTTCTTTTCTCCCCCCCCCCTTTTTTTTTTTTTTTTTTTGCCATTTTGCCATAGGAATGTGCTGGTATTGCTTTGTTGTTTTAATTTAAATATCTCTAATGACAAATGATGTTGGACATCTTTTCATGTTCACTGGCCATCTGTATGCCATTTGTGGTGAGGTGTCTGTTCAGATTTTTTCCCCATTTCTTTAAGTGGTTGTTTTCTTATTATTGAATGTAAGGATTTTTTGGTATGTTTTGTATAGATGCCCTTTATCAGAAATGTGTCTTGCAAACATTATTCTCCAAGTCTGTGGCTTTTTTTTTCCCCCATTCTGTCCATAATGTCTTTTACAGAGTAGAATTTTTTAATTTTAATAAAATCCAAAAGTATCAAAAACCTGATTTTAATAAAGTACAAAGTTTTTCTTCATGAATTATGTTTTTGGTATTGTATTTAAAAACTTATCACCCAACCCAAGGTCATGTACATTTTCTCCTGTGTTTTCTTCTATAAGTTGTATACTTTTATATTTTACATTTAGCCTTATTAAAGTTTTAACTTGCTCATGAAATGAGTTTTTAGGCAGCTGGGCTTGTTGAAATGGTAATTTATTTAACACAAAGCATACTATTCTTTCTGTGCCTATTTTTCCTCTTCAAAAAAAAAAAAAAAAAAATGGAGTAGAGCAGAAAAGACATGATTAGCCCACATGAAGACTGATGAGTTCCAAAAGAAGCTATATCTGTTCCGGATTTACAAATGGTACTATAATAATTTCTCATTACTTCTTACACATCTCCTATACTAATTAAGCTTGACTTAATACAAAAGATAACAGCTTATATACAAATTCCAAACTTTTGGGGCGCCTGGGTGGCGCAGTCGGTTAAGCGTCCGACTTCAGCCAGGTCACGATCTCGCGGTCCGTGAGTTCGAGCCCCGCGTCAGGCTCTGGGCTGATGGCTCGGAGCCTGGAGCCTGTTTCCGATTCTGTGTCTCCCTCTCTCTCTGCCCCTCCCCCGTTCATGCTCTGTCTCTCTCTGTCCCAAAAATAAATAAACGTTGAAAAAAAAAATTAAAAAAAAAAAATTCCAAACTTTTCACCATTGACAGAAGAACAGTGAGAAATATCACTAGGGTTGGTATGTGAAACAAGGACCTTTTCTTTGGAAGAAGGAACATTAGAGGCAGAGGAAGATTTCATATAATGAAATCATTATGGCCCCCAACATCGACCTAAACCACCCCCAGATCAGGACATTCCTCTCATAGTCTCATCGGTTATACAGCACTTACTTTGCCTTTTCCTCCTTTGCAAACAAACAAACAAAAACAACAAAAAAAAAACCCAAAATAAAAAAAAAAAAAACAAAAGACAATAAATAAAATACATTTAAATCTATGACTTTTCTTCGAAATACTGCTTTCGCACATCCCATAAACTTTATGTACTACTCTTGTTAATTTCTAAATTTTCTGCAGCATTAATTTTCTCCTTGGCTCAATAATGACCTTATTTTTTAATCAGAATGTGGGCTATATACTTTTGAAATTTTTATTGCTGCATAATCCTTTTATTTATTTATTTTTGGTAGATGTTTTATTAGTATTGGAAATAAAGGTATATTCTATGCTTGTGTGCTATAAAGTTTGATTTACATTTTTTATCACCCATCAGAAAGAGAAAGAGTTATTATTAAAGTGTCCCATTAGTACTGCACTTCTGTCCATTTGTTGTAATTTATAGCAGATTTCACTTTTGTATTTTGATATAATGTTACATGATGCATAAAATTTCATGACAGTTTTATATTCACTGTGAAATATACTTTGTGACAGCACATCTTCATTTCATTTAATATTTCTGCTTTAGTTTCTATCATATTTGTTATCGGTATTATGATTGTTTTTATTGTTTTTGCTTGATATATTTGCCTACTTTCTAATCATTGAGTATTTTTACTTAGTAATTTTGTCTCAGATGGGGCTTTAGAAAATGTCACATACATGGATATCTCTTTTCTTCTCATACAATCTAGAGATAATATTTTTTTAATGAAGGAGATTTTCCCAATTGCATTTATAGGCTTAATAAATATATTTGATTGTATTTTGCCATTTTATTTTGTGACTTCTTCTATTATGTTTTCTTTCCTCCCCTCCTCTTCCTCATCTTCTTGTTCTCCTCTTCCTCATTCTGTCCAAGCTCCCTGTCCTCTTCCTTCTTTATTTTGTTTACTGTCTTTTACTATATGACTGTATTTTCTTTGCTTTCGTCATCTCTAATACTTTGGAAGAGATCTGTACTGTTTTTTTAAGCCACTAATAGTTACTTTAGTTTCAAAATCTACTTGAATACAGGAGTGGCAAATGTGTGATGTAATTCTCTTCCCTTCCAGTGGAGATAGCGTAAGTGGATTAGAGCACTTTCCCATTGAGTCTGGATATGACCTCAACAAAGCCCTCAGGCAGTCATTGCCAATTAACAAGAGTTGGAACAGTAAGCTGAAATCGTTTTGCCATCCTTGCTTTTTCCTATTGAATGAATTAAGCCAATGGTTCCCAATTGTTGCTGCACATTGGAAGTAGCTGAGGAGCTTTTAGTCACACTCTGCACCAATTAAATGAAAATGCCTGAGGGTAGAAGCCAGGCATCAGTGTTTCATAAAGATCTCTAGCTGATTCCAATGCACAGCAAAATTTGACAACTACTGACTTTAAGCATAATTTTACTTTGCACCCCTCTTTTCTTCCCATTCGTCCATTATCAATGTAATTAAAGCTCTCTCCCTATCTCCCTCCCTTTTTCCCTTTCCTTGTCCCTTCTCTTCTTCCTTCAAACCATCCCATATCTTCTAGCTTAAAAATAAATTTTGAAATTGGCATCCACTTTTATAACCACACATAAAAAAATTAATTTGAATATCTCTCAGTTCTAATTTTTTATTTATTTATTTTTTATTTATTTATTTTTTTAGCGTGTATTTATTTTTGAGAGACAGAGAGGGACTGTGGATGGTTGGGTTGGTTCTCAGTTTTTAGTACCTACAGTTTAGAATTTGGCTTTCTCAGATCTTTTAAGTCAGTTGTCACACATCTGTTTGTTTTCCAGTGTCAAAAGTTTACCATTATTTTCTTTTCTATCTTCTCTACCTATGTGGAGTCGTGTGTGTGTGTGTGTGTGTGTGTGTGTGTGTGTGTGTGTACAGTTTTATAAGGGCTTTGGGAGGAAGCAAAATGAGATGTTAATTCAAAGTTGCACCTTTGTCCCATTATGTTTTTAGATCTTTTGGGATGCCTGTCAATTCTGATGATTTGAATTTTTTTTGAATTTTTTTAAATGTTTATTTATTTTGAGACAGAGAGAGACAGAGCATGAATGGGGGAGGGTCAGAGAGAGAGGGAGGCACAGAATCTGAAGCAGGCTCCAGGCTCTGAGCTGTCAGCACAGAGCCCGACGCGGGGCTCGAACTCACGGACCGCGAGATCATGACCTGAGCTGAAGTCGGACGCTGATGATTTGAATTTTAATCTCACCATTAAATACAGCTTTCCATCTCCCTAAGCTTCTGAATTATGGTGGCCTGTCTTCTTGCACTTTTTTCAAGGATTCCCAGTGGTTTCCTGATGTTATCTTTTGAATCTCACAGATCATTTTCAGAGATAAGCTCCTTCGTTGAGTTAAATGTTTCATTTTTTTTTTTTTTACAGTGGAGTATTTTTTTTTCATGAGTCTCATTTATGTTTATAGTATTTTCATTCCTTCTAGAGCAAGGGTAAATATATCCAGACTTGGTGTTTATCAATGGACAGGGAGCTCCTATCCTACTCTTTGAATCCCGTTGGCCATGATTGGGTCACATGTCCAAGGGAGTCTGAGAGACCCAATCAATATCCAGCATTTTCAGCCACTGGTGTGCGTACGGGTGATAGTAGAGAGGGGTGTTCGAAGCAAGGAAGAAGGTGACAAGGAATGACAGATAATAAGCAACAAATTGTACTTGTTCCCATTTAGTGATAATCATGATTGTATTTTCTGTAAGTAAGCTGTGGATACGGACTAGCATAAATGCAAGTCTTTATGTGAGAAAGATGTGCATAGTTTCCATGCCTGGTATAACCCTTCTTTTCCTGAGCGAGATCAATATGGACATTGTCAATCATATAATAAACCAATTTTGCCTCTGCTTTTGTGCTGGCTTCCAGAAAGCTCCAAGAAAAATTTATGTCCCACACTGGCAAGCATTATTTCTCACGGCGTATGTTCTCTGAACTTATTTCACTTCCAGCTTCGTTTGAACTTCCCCCACCCTTGATTTTTCCCCAATCCCTTCTCACGTAATCCTAGTTTATTTCATTTTAACCTATTGCATGCATTTTTGCAAGTACTCTTCTATCTTAGATCCTTGTGGAATGAGGCCAAATCTAAATAACAATTAATTACCTACTGATGTTTTTATAGCCCGATATTAAGTTATACTTGAGAATTGGGACTATGGTGGGCTGATCTTTATATCTCCTATATTTGCTCGTATACGGCAGCACCCAATAATTGTTCGTGGAATTAGACTGATGCATCCCGAGGGCCATGTGAGTCCACCAATTCTCTAAAGGTGGCCTGCCTTTTATTTTCTAAGAGGTCTTAGGATTACAGGTATCAACCGGTTGATGTGTTCACAGACAGATAACTAGAAAGAAGTCATCCTCGTCCACATGGTTCAATGTGTGAATTCCTGGAATAGCTTGAGATTATCATCAGACAAGTGCTTCAAGGTATTGATCTGATTTGACTAAATAGCAGCTCAGCCAAGCCAGCACACAGATTTCAGAGTCACACTGGGCCACAACAGCTGGAGACAGGCGTAGGAAACTAGAAATTATTCAGTTGTAGCCCCTCCAAACCATGTTTGACATGCTATTTATCTTCTCCCACTGAAACTCTCTCCTTCCAAATAAATGGGGGTGGGTGATAGCTTGGGGGTTGTTTGCCTTTCTCCTGAACAAACAAGTCTGAATTAGGAATTAGGAGCAGCGAGTCTAAAATGATGAACGCGCTTACCCTGGCATTACTTAGAAAATGGGAAAAATAAATTAGATTACTACTTGGAAAAACTCATTGGTTTGGAGAGCAGCAGGGACTTAATTGCAGGTCTACAGCAGCACAGCCCCAGTTTTCCTCAACGAAGCGAAGACCTTTCTCAGGGCAACAGGCAGAAAGTGGATCCCTTAGAGGGCTCTGTGATTTGTGGCAAGCCAGCAAGGACACAATCAGCTGGGTAGGATCTGAGATCGTCCCTTTGACTGACATGGTGATACTCCATTTTTGTGCCCGTGATTATTACCTGGCATCGTCTGTAACACGTTTCACTGTCTTGGAGAGCCTCGGGGCACATCTTTGTGTTCCGTGGGATACGTTAGGAGTGGCACGGTGAGAGAGCTTGAGAAGGGAATGCGAGCATTTTTATTTCTTCCTCAGAATAAACAGGATGCTTTACTCCATCAACAGCTGTCCTTGATGTGGTACATTCTTCTGGAATAACACACAACAACATAATGCAGTTTGCTTGAAATTCTAATTAAAATGAGGTACTTGTCTCCTGCCTCAGCCAAATGAAATTATGGAACAAGACTTGCAAGCACCAAGGACTCATTTCAACAGTGCAACTAGCCTGAAAAATAGGAATCCCGAACCAATAAAGTCGGCTTTCAGAATCATGGGACGTGAGGGGACTAGTGGTCCCGGCTAAAAGCGCGCACGCGTGTGTGTGTGTGTGTGTGAGTGTGCCTGTGCATGACGGTGCACACAGAATAGAACGCTAAGGCCTCTAAAATTCACATAGCGGTGATAGAACACGTGTTAATATTGACATGCGATATAATACACCAGAAGCTTCCCATAATGCCAGCCTCCAGTTATATGGCACAGACTGACCTTTTAGGTAAAACCACCTTATAATTAGGTCCATTTGTTACTTTAGAAATGACTGCTCTGGCTGAGGTCCAAGGTCCACTGGTTGCATGTTGCCTCATCAATAAAATCCCAACATATTAATAAGGAATGGCATTCCATGTCTCCAGAGAGTTTTCTGTGCACCTCGGTATATTTTTAAACCAGACTGTGTCAGAAACTGAAAGGGAGACTGCAGGAATCCATGGTCACTCGCACCAGAGTGAATTTTTTTATGGACATGGCACAAATATCTTGCAATTTAGCTTACCAAAAATAATATGAACTGATATTGCATTGCTGAGCACTTTCTAAATGCCAAACACTGCGTCCTATCCGCTGCTTCTCTAAAGAATCCCCTGACGTACAGTTATCGTTCTCACTTAAAAAGGGAGAAGCGCCTTCAGAAAAGGTGAGTAACCTGCTTAAGATCACCCAGGTAGTAGGTGGCGGACCCAGGATTTAATTCCGGCAGCCTGTTCCAGACCCTGGGCTCTTAGATATAAATACCACTACCCCTTATTTGCATAATACTTTGAGGGGGGGAGCACTCGTGCTTTACATTTTTGAGACATGTTTGATCTTTACATTGACTTTATGAGGTGGATTCTGAGACTAATCCCATTTTATTGGTGAGATGAAGGAAGTGTGCAGATACAACCTGCCAAGGTCATCCCCCTGGCAAATGGTAAGGCAGAGGGGGCCAGAGACTGTTTTAACTGGGTTGCTCTTCTCCTCTTTTCACTGTGCCGTTCCAAGCATCTAGCAAGGCTTCAGAGCATCTCTGCCAAAGGGCTTCTGCAGCTGCATCTTGTTGGTTTTGAGTTGTATCTTTCTTAACACACACACACACACACACACACACACACACAAAGCCATTTTTTAAATAAAGGGGCGTCCCATAAGCATCCCTTTATATTTGCCTTGGTTTTTCTTTTTCAGATGGCAGCTGGAAGTTAAGAGAAACAAGTAAATAGGTGAGGTAAGGTTAAGGGCAATGGGGATATTACTGGACATGGAGATTTGGAAACCGTTCCTCATCCATAAGCCCCAAATGATTTCTTTGCAATAAATGAGGAATCCTGCCTTAGCTGTGACTTGGGTTGATATGGCAGGTATTTCCATCTACATCTGAGTGATAGGGTGCAGGGACAGGTTTACTACCAGAGCTGAAAGCTGGGACTCAAATGAAGTAAATTAATTTAAAAATAGCTACTCTCGGGGCGCCTGGGTGGCTCAGTCGGTTGAGTGTCCGACTTCGGCTCAGGTCATGATCTCACGGTCTGTGGGTTCGAGCCCTGCGTCGGGCGCTGTGCTGACAGCTCAGAGCCTGGAGCCCGCTTCCGATCCTGTGTCTCCCTCTCTCTCTGCCCCTCCCCCACTCATGCTCTGTCTCACTCTGCCTCTCAAAAATAAATAAATGTAAAAAAAAATTTTTTAAGTAACTATTCTCCTGGAAGACCCCCCAAATATGAAAGGCAACTGGTGCCAGCAATCACACCATAATACAAAGCCAAGAAGCCACAGAGGCAGTGGGAGGTGGTCCAGGGAAAGACGACATTCTTTCTGAAGCAGGAGTGATAAATTGGGTTGGACATCTACATCAGTGCGTGTTCAGCGAATGCCAGTTAATCTTAATATTAACCTGGGAACAAGTAATTAACACAGCATAACTCCTTGCATAAACCTCCGCGTTATATAAAATATCCAGGAGTAAACAAGTGATGCTGTCTGCTCTGAATTTACTTCTTGAGACTAAAGGGCAGATGCAGATCAAAGACTGAGGAAGCGAATACAATGAGCAGCTTTCCATGTTTTTAATAAGAAGGAGATAGAAACACTGATAAAAATTCAAAACCAACAAAATGCGGCTCTTATGTATATAGATTCATCTGAGGTTTTTTGTTTGTTTGTTTTAATCTTAGATGTCACTTCTGTTTCTGGAAACTGCTGGCTACTGTTCTCTCAAGTAGTGCAATTCAGCTCATATCTGAACTCATTAATAACCAAGCCTCAATGGACACCTATTGTGTGCTAAGTGCTTTTTACATATTATGACACTTATCTTCCCAAAGCCCTCAAGGATCCGTAACATTAGTCTCATTGCTTGTTCAAGGTGACTGAAGCTTAGTGGGGTTACGTAACCTGCCCAAGGAACTAGGTGCTGGAACTGACGGAGACGAAAACTCAGCTCTGTTTATTTCCAAAGCGCAGCCTACTGTCTTTAAGGTAATACATTTGGAGAATACCCTGACCATGAAACTACAAAGCTCCCAGTGCAATTAGAGAGCCTTTGGGGAAGGCGAGTGGCCACAGTTATTAAAACTGTAAAAGTACTTTTAACGTTTATTATTATTTTTTGGGGGGGGGGGGGACAGAGAGAGACAGAGCACGAACAGGGGAGGGGCAGAGAGAGAGGGAGACACAGAATCGGAAACAGGCTCCAGGCTCTGAGCCATCAGCCCAGAGCCTGACGCGGGGCTCGAACTCACGGACCGCGAGATCGTGACCTGGCTGAAGTCGGACGCTTAACCGACTGCGCCACCCAGGCGCCCCTGTAAAAGTACTTTTAATCTACAAACACAATCGAAAAATATATCTGCACATGGGTTCCAGAATGTTCAGCGTTTGAAATTGGAAAATTAAAGTAAAATCTTAAATAGTCAGTAGGATAATATGTAAACAAATGATGATTCATCTTTAACATGGAGCGGTAGGACGGCTGTTAAAGAGAATGGGGTAGTGCTATATGTACTAATGTAGAAAAAGAATCTTCAGGTCATATTTAATAGCCAATCAAGTTGCAGAACAGTATGTATGGAATGATCCTACTCTTTTTAAAACTATGTACATACGTTCATGGGTATTATAAAATTATAAGGAAAGGAAGCATCTGTTTTCCTGGAAAGGATGTGAGAGTTTAGATAGAATGGAGAGGAGGTCACTAGGATGGCTTAGTCAGTGGAGTGTGCAACTCTTGATCTTGGGGTTGTGGGTTTGAGCCCCATGTTGGGTGCAGAGATTACTTAAAAATAAAATCTTTTCTTTTAATTAAAATTTTTTTTAATTTTTAAATTTATTTTTGAGAGACAGAGACAGAGCACGAGCAGGGAAGGGGCAGATTGAGAGGGAGACACAGAATCCGAAGCAGGCTCCAGGCGCTGAGCTGTCAGCACAGAGCCAGATACAGGGCTAGAACTCATGAACCATGAAATCATGACCTGAGCCAAAATTGGACGCTTAACCGACTTAACCACCAAGCGCCCCAAAAATAAAATAAACAACAACAACAACAACAAAGAATAGAGGGGAAATAAAGGGAAACTGTCAAATTTTGCTTTATAAATGTACACAAATGTTTGAACCTTTTATAGGAGCAAGGGCTCATTATTTACTTACATAATTAAAAAAAGAAGTAGATATTTCAGGAACTATGGTCATCTGGCAAAAGCGTGTTTGTGTTTTCATAAACTTTTAAGATATGTTAGTGTGCAAGATATTTTCTTTTTTTTACGGTTTTTGTTGTTACATCCTTTCCACCCCTCCTCCCCAGGCTTTGGCCAACTTCTGCAATTTAAACACAGTCCAGCAATGGATAATGAATAATCATTTCAGACAAGAGTCTTGGTGTTGTTCTGTGACATGTTACGGTGTAGGATCAACAAACACTAACAAAAATCAGCAAGTTTAGGTCCCCTGTTCAGTAATTCCACAAACTGAATATCCCGATCCAGAACATCGTATTGAGGACTCTAGTGGTCCCCAACCCAGGCAAGAGCAAGTGGCAACTGACCTGTGTTTTGAGACGTCAGTGGATGAGTACTGAAAATTCGCTAGAGTCCCTGAAAGGATCCAGCTGATCTCCTCTGCAGAACCCCAAACTGAGAGAGGAGGTAGAGGGGCGGGACAGTTTTCCCACCCTGGGCATTCACAGAATCTATACCCGTGGGCATCCAGTACCTTGGGAAAGATTTACAGGATGACCTTGCCCTCCAGCCAGGGCAAATGTACCATCTGGGCAGGTGGCAGCTTTGAGGGCTGGTGTCAGAGGTAGATTCTATGTTAGATTGGAAGGTCGTGGGACTCAGAGATGCTTGTATCATTGCATTTACCAAAAAAAAGGAAAGTGTGACATTTTCTCTCTATCTAAATGGCTGATCCCGGATCTGTCTATAATGTTGCCCAAGTGACAATCCAAATTGACTAAAAGATAGTTGAAATTCTCAGGCAGCCTGGGCCACAGTCTCATTATTTTGATAGCACAGACATGGCCTTTAATAGCATGTTGTCATTGTCGTATTCGTCTCAGGAACATCAGATGATGATGGCTATTAGTTTGCATTTTTAAAAATATATCTGGCTATCTGACAAGGTTTATATACAGATTAAAATGATAACAAGAATTCAGGCTAGTGACTTGTCCTGCAATTGTCCAGGGCAAGATTATAACCTATGCTGACATTTCCCACACCCCCCCCCCACAGTTAGTCCCTAAAGCTATGGTAAAAAAAAAAAGAAAGAAAGAAAAGAAAAGAAAACAAAAGAAAAGAAAAAGGAAAAAAGAAAAAATCTCTGTAGTAATACTTTCTTTTGCTTTTAAAATATGAAATCTTTAAATAAACAAATAGAATGTGGCATTTCAGATACACTTCCACAATACATAAAGAGGCTTTTTTACCTTAGGAATAAAGACCTGGGTATGAAAATGTGTCACTCTTCTCAATTCTAATGTATCATGCTCATTGCCCCCAAATTTGGCTTTTGTTTGGTTTGCTAATAATTTTTCCTTCTAATATGCAATATCAATTTGCCCGTCCTGTTTTACTTTACCCTGATATCCATGTAAGTATCACCTATTTAAAGTTATTATCTCCTGTAGAGCCCCCATCAGTAATGGTTTTACATTGCGTATTAGAAGGGAGCGTTTGAGCAAGAATGGGATGGAGAAGACAAGACAGGCAGTGGTTATAGTTGTCATAAGAGGTGACTACACAGACAGGACCTCCCCTTGCTCTTGACAGTCTAGGGGATGTGGCCCAGGCCAGGGTAAGAAGGGAAGACCTAGGAAGACTTGTGGCAGGCAGTAAACCGTGTGGGGACCAAGCAGTATCATAAACCAGGGTGCAAGGCAGAACATCCTCAATACTGCCTTGAACACAATCGCTGTCCTCTGCCAGTGAGGCCAGGGCCCCGTCTCTCTTATCTATTTTGTGCAGCGTTCAATGGCATGCCATGCACCGGAGGTTTGTTAAAATACATAGGATGATGGCAAATACAGATTAAAATAAAGCGCCGAGAAGCCAAGCCTATTAACTCACCTTGAGGTCCCTGCCCTGATGGAGAAGCCAGGCAGAACAAATGGGCCTGTAATGCTCCAAGCCAAAAGCCCCCAGTGGGAAGACTTTGCGAGCAGCGTGTGTGGAGGAATTAACTACACACTTCCTTTAATGTTCATCAGAATTGAACACAGCTAATTCACAGCACTTCAGCATTTCAGGGCCCCTTAGAGTCTTTCCAATTATGCTAGTGGGGAGGTGACTGGCCCATCCACGGTCCCCGCGGTGACACTGTGCGAGCAGAACTTAGCAACAGAGTCCTGGGGTTCCCGTGCGCCTGTCCTAATGAAGCCACATTGTTCACTCCACTCTTCGTCCACAACCCTGCACAGGCTCGGCGTTTCCCCGCCCTGCTTTCCCGTGCTCTTCCTGGAACGGAGAAGCGGGGCCGTCACGCCACCAATGCTGGGAGCAGAGTGTGGGTAGCCTTATATCTGTAGTTAAAAAGCAATAAATCTTAGGTCAGGTAATGAATTCCATTTTGAGTAATCTCATTATGGACATCTATTCAGAGTCTATACAGCACAAGCAGAATGACTGGAAAACCCAGGGTAATGTGCTGGCTTTTTTCCCTGGGCCAAATTAACAGTGAAGGCCTTTAAAAGGATGCTTCATTTAGGCTCTCTTATTATCAGAAATATTATAGAAGCTGGAATTGGGGCCTGAGTGGAGTTGGACCGCTGAGATAACTCCTACTGTTGGATCAATGGCTGGCAGGATTCCACCGTGAAAGGAGCTCTGAGTGAGACAGGCTTCTTTCTAAGGCCCCAGTGCACGGTTTTCTGCTGAAGCCTAGGAGAAGAAGGGTTGGGCAGGGGGAAAAAAAGTCTGGGGAGGTGTAAGTGGCAAGCGAATTTTCTGTGACTATCCTTCAGGCTCAGATAAGGTGGGCTGCACAGGATCTGCTTTCTTTTATTTTAATTTTTTTAATGTTTACTTTTGAGAGACACAGAGAGACAGAGCATGAGCAGGGGAGGGGCAGAGAGAGAGGGAGACACAGAATCCAGAGCGGGCTCCAGGCTCTGAGCTGTCAGCCCAGAGCCCGACGCGGGGCTCGAACCCACAAACTGTGAGATCACGACCTGAGCCGAAGTCAGACGCTTAACCAACTGAGCCACCCAGGCGTCCCAGGATCTGCTTTATTTAATTGACCTTAAATACAGTTATTAAATAGTTCTCAAGCCTCAGTTATGTCACCACTTCCTATTACCATCTAAAATAGTGCAGCTTTATCACCGTGAAATTTAAAGTGCTTTCCAAACCTTACATACCCATCACCTGAGGATCGTATTAAGTTGCTGTTCTGATTCATGGATTAGCCTTGGGGTGAGGGCCAAGATTTGACATTTGTAATAAGCTTCCAGGAGATATCTGTGCACTGAGTCTATGTACCACACTTGGAGTAGCAAGGCTCCAGAATATTGGTTCTCAAACTTTGACTTACGTTAGAGTTACTGGAAGGGTTGGGGCATCGGGCATCTGTCAGTTAAGCGTCCTACTCTTGGTTTCAGCTCAGGTCATGATCTCGCAGTTGGTGAGTTGGAGCCCCATGTCAGGTTCTGCACCGACAGCATAGAGCCTGATTGGGATTCTCTCTCTCTCTCTCTCTCTCTCTCTCTCTCTCCCCCCCTCTCTCTCTGCCCCTCCCCTGCTCATGCTCTAAATACATACATACATACACACATATATACACACATACACGCATAAGAATTGCCAAAAGCGTTTGTTAAAACAGAGATTCTGGGCTCCACCCCTAGAGTTTCTGATTCAGTAGGTATGGAGTAGAGTGTGAGAATTTGCACCTCTCACAAACTTCCAGGTGACACTTGATGCTCCTGGTCCTGGGGCCACACTCTGAAAACCACTGCTCTAAGGTAAATTGTTCTCACACTTGACTGCACATACATATCATCTAATTTAAAATATGAAGATTTTAAAATGTCCTGATTCCCAGCTCTACCCCCAAACTAATGAAATTAGAATCCCTGAGAATAGGATCCCAGCATGAAAAACTCTTTCAACTCCTTCAATGATTTTTTTTAATTAAAAAAAATTTTTTTTAATGTTTACTTATTTTTGAGAGAGAAACAGAATGTTAGCAGGGGAGGGGCAGAGAGAGAGGGAGACACAGAATCCGAAACAGCCTCCAGGCTCTGAGACAACAGCACAGAGCCCGATGCGGGGCTCGAACCCAAGGACGGCGAGATCATGACCTGAGCCCAAGTCGTACACTGGACTGAGCCAGCCAGGTGCCACCAACTCCTTCAGTGACCCTTAATGTTAATTGAGAATCGCTGCTCTAAAACATGGCTTCCAGGATCACCTTCCTTCCAGTGTCCAGATAGGAAAACAGGACCATGTGCTCATCCCCACATTAGCTTTTTGTACTATTATATTTCAGAATTCAGGCTTACGTCGGTTTTTCTCCCTGAAATAAACTCCTATATCCACTGTCAAAATTCCATCTGTCTTTCATGGTTTATCTCGAACACCATGAAGGCAAGAAGTCTTCCTCTAGGCCCATGGCCGGCCGAGAGCTTCTTAATGTACTGCTTCCTAATTCCAGTCACGAACAAGATTCTCGCCTACCTCACCCCATCCCTCTTTTCTGTTCCCACAGTCCTCCTGGGAGCCTCTTTTGTAAAGCCTGTGCCTGCACTAGGGCTGTTTGTGTGGCCACTGGCTCTTCCCCACCAGTCTGCAAGTGCCTTGTGGATAGAAGAAGCTTTGCTCGTTCATCCGGCTCATCCTTCCCAAAGCTTTCGGTTCACGGTCCCACCCTGGAGTCCCTCACTTAGTATCCACTGAGTTGTTCTGCATTTGTACCGCTGTGGCCCTTGACACATACATTCTCTCCCAATATTGTTACTTGTGTACTTGTCTTAATCTTATCTGCTAGGTATGCTCTTCCTGAGGGCAGGGAGGGTACCATGCACGTCTTTATTAGCACCACCCCCCCACCCCCCCCACCCCCCCCCCCCGCCCCGAAGTCACACACTTCTCTAAGTTCCTGCTGCTCAAAATGTGGTCCACAGATCAGCAACACCGGAATTGCCTGCTGCCTGTGGGGAATGCAGATTCTTGGGCTCCTGCTCAGAACGGCTGAGTTACAATCTGCATTTTAACGAGATCCCCAGGTAATAGGTGTGCACATGATAGTTTAAGAGGCACTGCCTCACATGGTAAAATAGTAAAGTAATGAAGAGAATGGGTTCTGGACTCCACTTTTAGGCTTGGCATCTTGAGTGAGTTCCCTAAACTGCCCACACCATAGTTTCCCCATCTGTAAAATAAGAACAGTCTTCATCTCATAGAGATGCGGGAGCATTAGATCACGTAACATAAATAACTAAATAATGCCACGTAAGTCAACACTCGGTGCATTCTAAGCCCTTAATAATACAGTTTGAACTATTATTACTCAATTAAAACTGGTTAACTTCAATTGAATTTAAACTGCCACCCAGACTAGGTAAGAAAATGAAGCACAATTCTGCACGGATTTCAGAAATACGACATGTAAAAGGTAATAAATAAAAAAAAAATATTAAAAACCCTTTAGCAAGTGTTAAGGAGCATGTCAAATCATTCCTGTGTTGGACCTTAAGCAATTCGGTGGTTGGAGCCTTTAAAATTACCATCCCCCAAATTTCTGCTGTGTCACCAGGTTTTTCTGTACTGCGCAATTCTTTCAGGCCACCTTTATCCTGCTCCTACCTAAAGAACAACTTGATAAGTGAATTTTGTTTCTCAGCCCCACACTGTTGCTGTGGCAATTACCTAAGCGGCCATAAAACCTGCGCCTGGCTTGGCTGAAACATGTGCACACACTGCCCCCTAGGGGATCTAGTCTGTCATGACCCACAAAACCAAGAAAAAATCCAAAATCTGTTGGGCTGGGATTGTAGTCAGCTCAGAGGAAAACAGCTGAACCCTGGGTGCAGCTTTGGAGTTAACTATTGGCCGCTCTGTTAAGTAATAGTACTCTGTCCCAGTGTGGGGCCTCACGAGAATTCGTGAAATGGAATTTGATGTTTATGACCCGGGTTTGATTCCCTCAAATGTTAGGAATCAAGGCAGTTGACTGCCACTGACAGTCTAGAATGACAACCAACGTTTGAAATGAAATCTTAACTATACTGTCTCCAGTGATAGGAAAATGATACTATACCCCAAACCTTAACTATTCTGTATCTAGTGATACGAAAGTGATTCTATATCCCATTTAAGCTGTTAGGAGAACAATAGGACAAAGTTAGCAAATGACTACTGAAAGGCCAGGCACTTGTGGTCCTCACTGAATAAGAGAGGTGAAGGGTCCTGCTCTCACGGAGCTGAAATTATAATTAATATCAGACAGCATCCACTCCTGTCTCCCTGCTGTCTCCTTCAGCTCAGGTGACCTTTCCTTGGTTCCAGGGAGGCACTGACTTGCCTTGGAATCAAAGACAAAGGCTGTGGTCACTCCAAAGGTGACTCACAGACAACCCTGTCTCTCTCCTGTGACCTAATAGGGGTTTTTTTTTTCTTTTTTCTTTCCTTCCTTTGTTGTTTCTTGTCCCTTGCAGGATTTTGTGGCTTGTTTTGAGAGTTGTAAGTAATTACGTTTTGGGGAAGGTGCTACATACAACACATCCTGGTACCCGGTCCTTCTCTGGGCCCTCTGGTGGAGGACAGAGAAGGTCTATGAGGTTCCTTAGAGCAAGGGAGCTTTTACTATGAGGCACTCAGGAGAATCAAACTGGCTTCTGGTTATAGGAGGCTCCAAAAGTCAATGATGGTTTCAGTTCAAAGGTTCCATTTGAACCCACAAACTTAGTATTTTTTCCTCTGAAGCTGTTGTCACTGTTCTCATTCTGCGCTCACCTCCTGGTCTCCCAAACTGCCTCCTGATAATTCATAATTGATTCCTTCCCCATCACCATTTTGGAGACACGCTGGCCAGCACCCTTTGCTTTTGGTTTGCCCGGGTGATGGCTGGAGTCCCTTTGCCTCCAAAGTTGCAGTGACCGCTGAACCCTTCCCTGGGCTGTTCCCGAGAGAGTGCACAAGCAGACAGTGAGATCTGAGGGGACATCATGCCGCCCAGCACGGCCTCCCGTGTTCACATCCCCCCGGGATGCTCCTGCAGATCTGCTTCCCTTTCCCTCCTCTAGGGCTTGCTGGCTCTGGGACTGAGAAATCAGAGCGAAAGAACGTCTTCCACCGCAAAGTTCTCAGGTGTCGGTTACTGAATTTACACACCGTTCCCGCCAACCAACCCCCCTGGATCGGTTCACTGCACGCCGTGTCCTGCTGTGCGTCGGGCTCTGCCTGCCCTGTTCTCTGTGGAATCTGCAGCACTGGAAGAGTGCTGGCCACATGGGAAGGCACACCATAAAGGAAACTTGTAGGCACATCGCCAGAGTACTGCCTGTGCATGAAGCACTGTTTCTTTCTTATTTCAGTCCATGTCGAGAACAAGCCCCATTTTGCAGCTGAGACACATGAGGCTTGCAGAAGCTAAGATCTGCTGTATGTCCCACAGTACTTAGCGAAGACAGAATTTACACCCAGGAGAAGAACTGCTGAGGAGACAACCCTTGCAGTGAGAGTCCTTATTCGATACGCTTCCGCCTCCTTGTTTGGTAAGTAAAACCAAGAGCGCAGTTCAGTTGTTAGGAAATCTTCCGGTACTGGAGGAGTTAAGGACTGAATCAATAGTTATTTCTCATTTCTCCCATGTTTCCCTCTAGGGCTTAGGGTTCGGGCGTTTCTTCCCAACTCTGCCTCTAGAGCAGTGCAGCTCACCAGCAGCCTCCTTCTCGCTCCCAAAAGGCAGATGACATTAGCAGTGGCTTCTTAGCGTGAGACAGACTATACACTCTGCAGCAAACTGAGCGCCCCAGGAACCAGCGGCAGAAACAGCGCCACTACCAAATACTTTAAGTGCCTGTCAGCGGTTTCCTAACAAATGGCTTCGTTGAGACTCTCTCTCCTGCAGGTCAGCCACTGCGTGTCCACTCGAGGCTGCGAAAGGCCACGCTTCCGTACCCTCTTTCCTGCCCTGGAAAATGACACTGAAACCCATAATGAGCCTGGAGGAAGTCAACCAGACAGGAAATAAACCCACTTGGGTGCTTAGGCTTGTGGAAGAGTTTTGGAAGACCATCCGTCCCGCCGGAAGGTGCCTGTTTGATACCATCGTGGCCACCAATTCTTTGCTCTCTTGTTGTTGGGAAAGGCAGGGGCAGATTGATTTCCAAATTAACTTTAAGCCGCAAGGATAGGTAGGGCCTGGCACTGAGAAGCTACTTGGACCAGGGCTGGTGGTGGTGATGTAAGAGGAGCTTTGGGCAGGATTTCCTGGGGCAGGAGCAGAGTCGATGGACTTATTTTTAGATAGTGTTGATATTTTTAGTGAAAGTCCACTAGCATCTCCATTGGGGGATGGAGGACTGGGGGGAGGGGGGAAGGATGGTTTCCTGAGGTTAGTCATTTCCTCTCCTATGTCATGGGAAGTGTCCGGTGATGGTAAACACTGCTGACATAATGGGAACGTACACCGCTGGTGTGTCAGAGCACACACGCTCCTTCCTGGTCCGTGCGCCAGGTGAGTGGAGGCTGCTTCCTGTTTTCAGCTCTAGGAGGAACTTGCAACTTCTGAGAGCTGCTCTGGAGAATAAATCACAAGGACCGCTGTGGTAAGCAGCCGGGACCAGACACCGGAAAGCGATTTGGTAGCAAGAATTGTTGGACGTGCCCTGGCAGCTCCCGGAACTGCTGAGTCATTGTGCCCTCCGTGAGGTGGATACGGAAGCCAAGGGGGTTTGATTCCAATATCATAACGCGATCGTGATCGGAAACTTGCTTGCCGAACAGAGACACCCTTAGTGCCTGGATTCGATCCATTCCTGAATTCCCTTAGCAGGTCCTGCCAATTTCCCCTCTGAGGCTTCTGAAGCTGGTGCCTCCACTCTACCTCTGTGATGTCCGTGATGTCACCAGCTCTTGCAAAGATTAGTAAAATCACCTGCTCTTCCTGACAGTGATCTCTTTCATGTGGTTCCTCCTCCACGTTGCTGGCGGATGCAGCATTGGGAAACACAGAGCAGCTTTGTCAGTACCCTTCTTACCCCTTGTCCGTGGTAGGCACTGCTAATCGGTCATGGCACTTTAACTGCTAAGCCCAGACGTGGGTGACCGCACGGTCTTTCTTAACATTGTCCTTCAAGTTCTCGTGACCGATCAATTGGAACTGGCATTTGACATAAAGTCAATTTGCCATCTTGGCGCCGGTGTTATCTTCCTAGAAACTAAATCCGTTGTCTCTTCCCTGGTGTGAGACTTCTTCTGTCTCCCAAGGGCCTTCTTCAGACTCCCTGGCACGGTGCACAGGACCTTCCACCGGCTCGTCTGTCTTTCGTCTTCTTGCCTCCCCTCTCCCAACTTCCCCTGGCCCCAGACGCAGACCCCAGGGAACTTCTTACTCTTTCCCAAATACACTTGGCTTTTGCATGACTCTTTCACTGCCACGGGCTGTTCTTGCTTTCTAGATTCTCCTTTTTCCTTTCTTCATTCTGCAAACTCTTACTTTTTCCTCAAACCCTCAAAATTCCTCTTCTGTTATGTTTCCATGACTCCGCTCAGCAAAGCCAGTGCCCTCCTCTTCTGCGTTCTCATGGGCTTCCGTTTTTACTTCTATTAAAGAATTTGAGGGGCGCCTGGGTGGCGCAGTCGGTTAAGCGTCCGACTTCAGCCAGGTCACGATCTCGCGGTCCGGGAGTTCGAGCCCCGCGTCGGGCTCTGGGCTGATGGCTCAGAGCCTGGAGCCTGTTTCCGATTCTGTGTCTCCCTCTCTCTCTGCCCCTCCCCCGTTCATGCTCTGTCTCTCTCTGTCCCAAAAAAAATAAATAAAAACGTTGAAAAAAAAATTAAAAAAAAAAAAGAATTTGATATTGTGATATATCATGTGGTATATATGTTATAATGTGCTATGGTTATAATAGTTATATTTGTTATAATTATGGTCAGACATTTGCTTATTTATTCAACACATCTATTGACAAACTTCTATGTGTTGTGTTAGTAATAGGTAAATGAATACACAGAATAGATGTTTAATGAGTTTATATTCAATGAATGGATAAATGATGGTATTTTATTGCTAATCTAATCCGTCTTTTGCCCTTGTATCTCTAGACTAGCTTTCTCTAAATTCCAGGAGTCTATGAGCAGGACTTAAATTTTTCCCTAAGTCCTAGAGAAACTTATGAAAATAAGTACTTAAGACAATTTTTTAATGTTTTATTTTTTTTGAGAGACAGAGAGAGCACGAGCAGGGGAATGACAGAGAGAGGGGGGGAGACACAGAATCCGAAGCAGGCTCCAGGATCCGAGCTGTCCGCACAGAGCCGGATGCAGGGCTCAAACCCACAAACTGTGAGATCATGACCTGAGTTGAACTCAGACACTCAACAGACTAAGCCACCCAGGCACCCCTGAGACTAAGTATTTTTAAAACTTATTTTTACAAATATCAACCCAGATAAATCATTTTACATGAACATATATATATGATTACACAATTTTAGTCATATCATTTTTTCTCCTTTTTTTGCTTCCTTTTCCCTCCCCATTCCATCCTATAGTTGGCACCTTTACGTTGACCAACCCAGCTTACTTGAGATTGGCCCCATTTTAGCAGTGAAAACCCCATATCCTCCAAAACCCTCAGTCCCAGGCAAACCAGGATGCTTGCTTACCCTCCTTCATCGTACCTTTATGTTTCTTCCCTAAGTAAGCAATTTTAGAAATGTGTGTTCTTCCATATTTTTCTCTGTATTAGTATAGTATTCCTATAATTGTCATTGTTATGGTATAAAATGAAGTTATATTCTATATTTTATTATATTCTGTATAGCATATTTATTGTATATTACATTATATTTATTATATTATACTGTACACTTTTGCTTATCCTAACTCACCCACTAACAAAACTGCAAAAAAGTTCAAGTCGACTGGTATAGCTCTGGGTCATCCTGTTTATTACTCTGTATTGTGAATATTCCATAATATTTTGCTGTTCACTTACTGACGGACATTTATTTTGTTTCCAGCGTGCTTTTTTGAAACAATGATGATACACATATGTGCACATGCACATATCTTCATGTACTGGTGGTTTTAGTTTTATGAGATAAATAATTTTCAAGAGTGGAATTGCTGAGTTGAATAGTAAGTGTAATTTCAATTTTTATAATTATTGCTAAATTGCTTTCCTAAACAGCTATAACACATCACATTTCTTTCATCATATGTAAGAATACCCTTTCCATCACATCCCCACCAGCCCACCATCACTTGGTGTGATAATTCTTACTAATTTGTCTGTCTGATGGTTATAAAATGGCATCTCATTGTTACTTTAATTTGCATTTCCCTGACTACTAGTGAATTTGAGCATTTAAAAAAAATGCATTTGGCCATTTAAATGTGCTCTTCAGTGATTTGCCTATTTGTATCTTTTACCTACTTTTCTATGAGATTGTTTGACTTATTCTTGACAATTTTAAGAAGATTTTGTATGTTACAGATATCAACTCTTTTAAAATCTGTTACCTTTTTCCAGCTATGATATTTGCCTATGATTTTATTTATTATATCCTCTGTGATACAAATACTCTTGATTTTTATGTATTTAAATGTGCCTATCTTTTCTTATCTAGCTTCTGAATTCCTAGTCTTGGCTTGGCAGTTCTCCTCAACCAATAGATTATATATGTAGTAACATATTTTCTTGAATTATTTTTGTTTTATTTTTTTCCATTAAAGTCCCCTATTTTTATCTTACATCATCTGTTAGACTTATCCCATTCACTGGGAGGCAGGTCATTTATAGACATTCTCCTAGGTATCCAGAGCCCCAGCTGAGTCTGTTTGTCCAAGCCGCCTCCCTCCTTGTGCCCATTCCCACACCTCTTGCATTGAGCCTCAAACCCAAAGGCTAGTAGTATTCATTAAGATCTCTCAACACTGCAAAGAGCTCTACTCCAGGTTCTCTTCTGGGTAATAGTTCCTTTGGCCAGTCTCAGTCATATGCTTCTGAGTAGAGTTGACTCCATCCCCAGATCCAGGGGTGGAACAAAGGGCAATTCAGTACGATGCATTGCTCTGGCCATATCATGACAGCTCAAGGAAGTATCCCCGTCATCATTAATGAGACAGATGAGGATATTTTTGCCAGGGCTTCTGGGAAATAGTGGTTTTTACCTTCTCTTCTTCCTGCCGGTAGTACACGGTACAGCATCTGGTACCAACCAGCCTGATCACAGAGCCAAGGAAGCAGAGCCAAGAAATGGAAGGTGAGAAACTGGGTCCTGATCCCACTGTCTGAGCCCTTGGTCAAGCTCTGTAGAAATGGATCCTTTTGTTTAATTTCGTGAACCAGCAGATTTCCCTTGTTTAAAAAAGTTCTTTTAGATCAGTGTTCCCACCTCTTGCAACTAAGAGTTCTAATACATAAGACCTGTCTTCTCAGCTGTAGTCACTAAACGGGGCTTCTTAAGGAATTCTCCATATCATGTTCCCAATTACAATGCATGGGGGGGGAGGGGTCTCAGCTTAATGCCACACCCACCTCAGGGACCGAACTGCCATATGTGTGTGTTTACACAAGAAACCAGCTACAACTTGGGACGGAAGTCCACCTGAAGGATGAGGAAGCCAGGCATACACGCTTGGCCTGCTTGGGGGTGTGGAGTGATTTGAGGGGTAGCATGGGGTAGTCCCTAGTTCGCCATGTTGGAGTCTTCAGAGAGAGAAGGAACTATGTGTGAAAATGGAAATAATTCCTCCCTACAATTCTGTAAGACCACCCAGTATGTTTGGTACCCTCTACAACACATGACACAGTTACAGGGACCAATCCTGAGGCTTCCAAAGTTCGAGACACTAGAGCAGCTGAAAGAGGTAGGGGAAGTAGGCACAGTGGAGACGAGATCTAATGGCGGCGACATCGTTCTTCAGGAATCAGGAAGTGCTCAGTTGATCTTATCTGGATCTTATCTTGAGTACAGCAGAACTCAGCAGAACTGCTGGTGGTGCCGGAAGACTCAGCACCACCCAGCAGACCTAGGGCTGCCCGGCAGTGGAGGCTGGAGTGGAGAGGAGGAAAAAGCAGTGCGTGCTATATGATAACTCATCGGACTTCTTTCACGTGCATATGAGATACCTCCTGGAGACTCCATGAGAAACTCTGGATGAGGGTGAAGTGGTGAGTAAGGAGGGGCCTGAGGTCCTGTATTGGTAGACGGGAACAAGATCTTGCAAAAGAAGCAACGGCCATAAACAAGCTATAATAACAGGTCAAACGACATTGTGATTTTGCTGCTGTTTCTGTCTTGCCTGTTTCTCTCTTGGCTTGCCTTCCTTAGTCACATTCTCCTTCCAGAACCCTACCCTCCCTGGGAGAAGGTCTCCTCTAACATCCACTAGGCAAAGCCAAGCTTACCCTCTACATCCCCTAACATTTTTGGATAGTGCTCTTATTCTTAATGCTTTCCATGCATTCTGTAATTTGCTTATACATGTCTCTCCCACTATACTCTGAATACCTTGTGCTCACATTTCATTTTCCCTGAACTGACTACCATATAAATGTTTGTTGAATTACCAACTGGATAGTTCACACACACACACACACACACACATTATATGTACAAAATAAATCTATTATATATATATTTTTTTCGTTTATCTAGGTCTGTCTTTGAGGTAGAAAATATTTAGAGCCAGAGTTTCGTTGAGCTGTTACTCCATTTCATTTGTAAGATTTTTGCGAGTCCAATATTGAACTTCTCTTGTTTCTGTTTTGCTGGAGAATCAAGGTTTCTCTTGTTATTTTTCCAGACAAGAGGGGATGTGGCTAAAAACTGGGGGCCTCTGACTATGTTTTTTGATCTAGTGACCTTAATCTCCAATGCCAGAATTAATCTTTCTTTTGTGAGGACCACTTAAACTGAGAAAGAGTTAATACTTGTATTATTTCATGAACAAATTGCCTCATTCAGGAAGGAAAAGAAAGTTCTCCCAGAAAATTGAATGTCAGTGGATGATTCCCCCTCAGATCCATGGATTAGTGTGGGGGGGGGGAGGGCATCCGAGTGGAAAAAGTGTCGTGTCAATGTGTTTGAGGGCAAAGGCTTCTCTTTCACATCGCCTCAATTAAAGGCTTCATCACGAGCATCACATGAGGCGTGTCATATGCTGCCTCCCTCACTTAAGCCTATTACGGAATTTTGTTTGTTAAATATTTGAGAGCTCTTTAGAATTAGGATACACGTACATCAGCGTTGACCAAATCCACGCTCACATTTTTCCCTTTCATCCGAAGCCCGGCAATTCGAAAATTCTTGAAGACGAGGAGGACCTTAAAATATTATCCCTTACTTTATGGCCTTTTGTCATAAAAAACAACTTTTATGCAGTGAAGATATACGGCTTATGTAAACTACGTAAACAGGTATTTTTCTTAACAAGATTTGCAATTTATGACGCTCATGGAAAAAGATAAATATTAGGTTTAGCAAGCCAAGAGTGAAGTTACTGAATCTTTAAAAAGAAAGAGAGAGAGAGAGAGCAAGAGAGAGACCTTTGAGGTATGAGTGCTCATTTTCCTTGATCATTTAAATAGCCCTGGACACTTTGTAGAGACCTTTTAAATGCATTCTTCATCACTAATGACATTTTCATGAAAGCAGATATTTCTTATTTAACAGTCCATCTATTTCCTTAGCATGCTCTCCAGCTTCCATCACAAAAGGCTGAGGACAAATTTAAGTTTTCACAAGATGACTAATAAAATAATAGGCCTGATGGATAGCCCGGGACCTTGGATTTTTCTCTTAAGTTCATGGACTCAGAAATGCTAAGAACAGTGGCCAGAGGAAATGTCTGCCAGTTTTGAAATAGATGGGGGATCATGAATGCTCTAGGAGGAGCCACAGCTATTGATCCTCAGGGTTCTGAACATTTCGTGCAGAGTAAACGGCTTGGTGGCACTATCTTGGGTGTTTGAAAGCCACGGTCAGGGCGGCAGGTATGATCCTGGGCTGCTGTCTTGAGATGATGATGACACATGAAGAAAACAGGGCTTCCCTAAGGAGGGGACAAAGGAGAAGGTTCAGATGAACACAGAGCAGGGCCTTGGACCACAGGGTGCTCTCGGATGCTCGTAGGGCTGAGAAGGAACTATGTAACGTGTTTTCTAAATAGGATGATTTTCTTCCCCCCAAAATGCCTTTAATGTGCCAGGCGTTCATGTGTACACGTGAGAGTGGTTTCTCAGGTGCAGCGTCCTCTGAATCAGGGAGGTTCTCCAGTAAAGCGCTTCAGTGGTCATTGGATGTTGGCACCAGGAACCCCCGCCAGCCCCGAATGAACGGCCGCCCCAATTTCTCACAAGGCATATTGCCCTGTGGAAGAAGAATGGCACGTTACCAGCTCCCTGGCATCTGAGCGGGTTCAGACATAAATCTCACCAGCAAGAGGAGATGAAAGTGAAAATAAAGTGTGAGGAATCAAAAGGAAGTCGCAGAACACATGGCAGATGTTGTGAGATTTGTCTAGCAAAACCCATGTGCCAAGCACATGATTGATGACATTAGCAAGAGAGGTTAATAGCTCTGGACGGTGCTGCTTGGGCTTTTGAAAAGTAAGCACAGAACAAATGCTAAGGCCGCAGCAGGAATGGCCCACTGAAGCAAGTGGGGTTTTCACAACAAATAGCATGTCATCTGCTTACATAACATGGATGGTTGAGGCAAAGGGAAAGGAGCAAAGTCGCCAGCGGTCCCTGAGGCGGCTGGGGAGAGAAGGTCCTTCCCTCGCTGAGTCCTTTGAAGGTGGCCGATTGTGAATGACAAGCAGGTGACAATGAATTCTGCAGGAGGCAATGACATGCCTAGTTTACATCGTGAATATTTTGGCCTTAATTTATGCTGTGAGCAGTGGCTGAGCCCGGGTCCATTACGTGCCCACTGAAGATGATTTATGTGAGTTTCATGTACTTGGACTTTAATTATTCACATGATTATCAATAAAAAATAAGGGCAGAGCAGCGTTGGACGTGAACAGGTTGGCAGGGGCAAACAGCTGATTTCCGAGACGAAGTGTAGATAAGGTCAGGAGAACACTGCCTTTCTCTTCACATCAGGTATGAGAACAAATTCATAAGCAGAATTTACACTTTTCCTCCCTTTTTCACAAACATGCAAACTGCCAACCTGTTAATCAACTCCCTGATGGCAGACAAATGTCTCCGGGAAACATGTGCCAAATATCAATTGTTATTGGCTGAAACTCAATAGGATGAAATGAATTGATGCTGCCATTCTATTCGGTGCAATGCAATCACTGATCAATAGTGAGTAATTGGACATCACTGCGTGAGGAGAGAATGCTGAACCAGGGATATCGCAATGAGTTATGGCGCATATTAATCACTGTCTAACCGTTTCATCAATGCAATTTCCTTCCAACAACCTGCTATGGTATCCAACTCTGGGAGAAGGAGGACTCGCATTTTCCCAGCAAGTATTAATTTGAAGTATGAATCTGCATGATTCGAGAGATCCCAGTTTCAGGCCCCTCCCCCCCCTTGACTCTGTCCCCAGGGAGAAGGGAAAAAATGAGAATGAACTAAGCAACAGAGATTCATCTGGAATGGGGCTCTTCCCCAGAAGTAGCATTTGGTTTAGCTCTTGTTCTCCTTTCTCACCTAAGAAATTGCCAATGGACCGGCGGGAAGAGACAAAAAATGTTTTGAAGACTCAGGCCCTAGAAACAAAATCAAACTATTCTAGGATAAAAATAAAAATCCTCAGTGGTGTTCCCTTTGGAGATTAAGTTGTTGGCGGCAGATGCACGTTCTGACTTTGGGAGCAGGTGGGGGCTCTGGGGAGCTAATGCTGCCCATTTCCGGATGTGCTTGTGAATCCTCTCTCCCCACGACTGTTTGCACGCTGAACTTGGTGGGTTGTATAACGCAGGTGTTGCCAAATAAATGCCCTGTCATTCTTTAACTTTGCCTTTCAGGGAGCAGAGTTTTCCTAAGCTTGAAGATGAATGGCAATTCTCATAACGGTTATTATGTATTAGCCCATGCCTTCTATCAAAAAAAAAAATTCTTTTTCTTGTTTCTTTGCCTGGTATTTTTGGGATAAAATACATTTTCTGTTAGCAAGAGGAAAGCCTGAAAATAAGTGAGACTGGATTTTTCTGGAGTAGATCTGAATGAAGCTCTTCCGGTAAAACAACACAGATACTGTGGGCAGAGCCAAGACCAGGGCTCCAGGAAGTTGTTTAACATTTATTTATTTTTGAGACAGAGAGAGACAGAGCATGAACGGGGGAGGGGCAGAGAGAGAGGGAGACACAGAATCGGAAGCAGGCTCCAGGCTCCGAGCCGTCAGCCCAGAGCCCGACGCGGGGCTCGAACTCACGGACCTCGAGATCGTGACCTGAGCTGAAGTCAGACGCCCAACCGACTGAGCCACCCAGGCACCCCTCCAGGAAGTTGTTTAAACAGGGGAGGCAGTTTGTGTGTGTGTGGGATGGAGGTGGAAGCCAAGGTGGCAGGAATACATGGTGGGGGGTGGCTTAGCTTCCCTTCTGTGTGAACCCCAGGCCTGCTGGGAACAGGACCTGAGGCAGTGATGTGGTTCCTTAATCAACACTTTCCCAGCTAGGCAACACTCACCAAATTAAGGAGATGTTGTAAGAGGAGAGAGGAGAAGGCTGAGCCTCCAAGGGCACATCTGCAGGCTCCTCCAACAGCTTCTTAGCCAAACAAGTGGCGCCAGCATGTTGTAACATGAGCCATTTTCCAGAACGTGTGTTGGGACCTCTTCCATTTTCCTTACCTGCTTCTTAAGCCATGTGACCCACCCCAACTCTTTCCTTGTGAGAATCATTTGGGAACAGTTGGAACGAGATGATAGCCTGTTCACCTGGATCCAGCTGAGCCAAGTGGCTGATTGGGAGCTCAGATGTCTGCCCAGGTTTGAAATTCTAGTTGGAAGGCCTTGGGTTTGTCAGACGATCAGGAAATATTCCAAGGGCAGACTTCAAAGTGCAGTTCTCTAAACTTTCTTCTTGACAGTGGGCCAGAGGTGTGGCAAGAGCCGCCCAGCTGTACCTTGAGAGTTTAGGATTTCCTCTGTCAAAGCTCTTAGTAATTCCAGAAATAAAAGAAACGTTGAGATGTTTATAGAAAAATACCTTTCCATAATGATGTTTTTCATTTGCATAAAATAAGTATTTCCACTGTTAAGAGCATTCTTATTCGATGCTCATAATAACTTGGTGATGTGAGCTTATAGGTATTTGGGGCCCCAATTTACAGATGAGCAAACCGACACTGAGATGATTATTCATCTTCTCAAGCACAAATAGCTTAAAGTGACTGAACTATAAGCAAAAAATGTTTTTACCTTAAATCTTGATGTTGCTTCCATTTTAATATGTCTTCAACATGAATTTTATACTTCATTGACAAAGGAAAATCAGAGAAAATACAAGTCTATGTTTAAGTGTCTTACTTAAAAAAAAGAAGCACTTTTGAAAATTCCTTTCTAGTTTTTCAAAGCAAAAGATATTCTGCAAGAGATTATCTGGTCACTTGGCCTCCACCCCCGAAGTGTTAGGCAGGGCCTTTAAATCATTCAAGACAGCTAAGAAAATTTCCTATTTTTAAATACCCTGAGAGAAAGAGATTCCTCAACCCTTGTGGGTAACTTTTCCTGATGTTTAACATTTCTCAGTCAGGAAATTCTTTCTTGTGTCCTAAATCCCTAATGCTGTAGCTTGAACCCACTTCCTCCCAGTCGGTCTTCAGTGGAGATGCTGAACAGCTGTCTGTGTTCCTTAGCGTGAGAGGTCCTTCCAGGGAGAAGGTAAACGCCGTTAAACCACTCCTCAGCCTTTTCTTCCATGGGTTCAATAATCCCTACTACTTTCACTAGTTCTCAGAGGTCTCATTCTCCAGCCCTTTAATGGTCTCTATGCTTTCTCCCACATAACTCAAAAGTTTCTGTTGAGCTATGGGCTGGCGGGGGGCGGGGGGGGGGCGGGGAGGGGAGGGGAGCCTTTATTCTTGAGGCAGGGATTCTGGAAAGGGGAGGAAACCACTCATTAGGGCTGGCCAGCACCCACTCGCCAACCTGCACCCTGATGATACCCCTGGCACTCAGAAATCCAACATCTCAAGGACTTGAATGGATAATTAGTGAAGTACCTCTAGAATAATAACAGGATATTTGGCAAAATCTCTAATATCTCTATTTGTACCCAATGTGCTCACTTCTTCAAGCTGAAAAAGTCTCTAAAATAATCCCAGAAGCTGTCTAAAAATGACTGCTGAAGAATTTTTCTGGGGTAGAAGGGTCCAGAGTACCATTAGTTATTTAACACTTCACATGCTTTTTACATCCTTACTGTGATACCACATGGACCCGCTAAGGCACAGGCTTTATATAGTCCCATGATTTTGCTCCTGTGTTTGATACTTAGCCATTGACTTCATGGGTAATTATTATAAAATTCATGTGGTGAATAGGACCAAGATGTCAAGCAGCTTTATATAAAAGAACAAAAACTATGAGATAACTTTGAACTTGAAACCATTTCAGGCTTTTGCTGATCCTTGAGAAATAGCTACAGGTGTTCCTTGAATGAGGTCAGAGTGTCGTATGAAGGATGTGGTGATGGGAATGAATCCTTTAGGGGTAGTTCCTAAGTACGGTGTGCATCTGTTATGCATCTAGGGTTGGCTGGGTAGGTAGCAGGTCTAGAAGTCTTAAACTGGACTTTGTGATCATGAACAGCCACTTAATAACTACAGGTAGGGATCAAATTGGCACCTACCAATCAACGAGGCCTGAAGGCCACTGGCATAGTGTTTGGGATAAGATAATGGAAGAAAAACAGGTGCAGAATGTCTAAGATTCCAGCTCAGAATGATCCCAGCTGGCCTTGTTAGCTGGTGGTAATTTTCACCAAAATATGCACCACCCCCCCAACACACACACATTGAATTTATTTATTTATTTATTTAGCCAAAAATGGCTACTAAAAGCTGTTTGAAAAAGGGAAATAACATGTGCCCTATAGAATTTTCATTTTTATAAAATAAAAGGTAATTGATAAGGAAGACAAAATGAAAATTTAAAAAATATCTATTCGCCAGACCTATTCACAAGGTCACCCAAGTGACCTTTCTCTAGGCAGGAAACAATTACCTACTTTGTTTATCTTATCATTAGGACCAAATGACCCTCTTCAAATAGTCTCATGTTATTTCCATTGGCGCTTTGTTCCTCCAGGGGATTCAATAGAAGTAATACCCTAGGGTTGCTATTAACAACCTGAAATCTTATTCACACAACCCCCTCCCTACCCTCTGCCTCCAGTCCAAGACTAACTGTGGGGAACCAGACTGTGAGGATAGGGCCTTGCCGTGTCTTCTAGACTTCCATTTTTTATACTTGCTGCTGGGACCCTGGCTACACCATGTACTGAATAGAAAGTAAGGCAGTTTCCAACCCAGAGTTGAGGATGGTCCTACATTAAGACATGGCCCACCTGCCACAGAAAACAACACTGAGGGCAGAAATCTTATGGAGACATAGGAGCACTGTCAGAAGAGGGGATCGTCTGCTGCCCCATGAACCACTGCAAAGGTTCCCAACTCTGGCTGAACACTGGATTACCTGGGAATTTATGAAAATCACCCATGCCCTGACCACACCCTCCAGAATGGTGATTGGAGTCCCTTGCAGCCAAGCTTGGGAACCACTATGGAGACAGTCACTGTCGAGGGTATTGCAGAATTTGGGGATTGGGGTAGGGGGAGAGCCTTTAAACATTGAGAGGTCTCAAGAAATAACTAGATTTCAGAAATTCTTAAGTAGAAAAAATAAGCCAAAAACCAGAGGGGAATGCCCAAGGTGCTATCTAGCATGCAGTAGATATAAGACTTGTGAGTGATTGCTAAGAAGCCAAGCTTGGGGTCTAGCTTGAATCAGAGTTCAATCACTAACTACCACAGTGACTTAGCAAGTTACTCAACTGTCCAACCCTCAGTTGCCTCTTCCATTAAAGAATCTAATAAGACTGCCAGAACGTTGCAAAAAAAAAAAAAAACTCAAGGCACTCTGGGTAAAGTTCTTAACATATTGCCTGGTGCAAGGTAAGGGCTCAGTAACAATGTGCTGTTATTATTAAAGTGTGTGAACCTAAGACTATCTATCAGCTGGGCCATGCCTCCCCTCCTGTGCAGCCCCCACCTCCACTTCCCTCAGGCAATATGGATGAGAATGCCCTGTCTTCTGGATGCAACAATCTTCCTATTGTCAGCTGTTCCTTGCACTGGGGGAGGCGTCCTTACCTCAAACAGCTGTGTTGGTCCTCAATCGCTTCTGCTTACAGACATCGCTCATGCTTTCATGATTTCAGGCTGTGTTCAGCTTTTGTCTGAATTCACCTGAATAAAATACTACCGTGTGGAGAAGGGGCACATAGATGGGCTTACTCTGGACCTTATTCCACTTTGTCATGATGCAGGTGGTCAGATTGGCTTTGAAATCCTGACATGATTCCACATCTTCAGTTATTCCTTACTTCCTATAGCATTGACTTTACTCCCACTGCATTGTAGTAATTGAGATAAATGTCTGCTGGATATTCCCAAACTGCTGGTAGGCAGTTTGCATGAATGAGAAAGGGGGAGGACACCATCTGAAGGGGGACAAGATGGTACTAAGTCAGCTGACTAGCGGAAAGGTGGTACTAAGACATATATCTCTCCAGAAATCTCCCTCAAATGATATACATCTTTCCTGACTTCTTGGGAGAAACTCAATACAGCACTTCTCATCCAAAGGCAAGACATAGCTAAGGACACATTGGGTCTTTACATCTTCTTTTCCTCCATAGATCTGTGATCAAACTAGAACGATATCCCTGGAGTTCAGGGCTCAAGGGGTGCTGGAATTTAGGAACAGATCTCTTCTTAGAATCTTCTCTAGACACTTCCAGGGGAAATCATTTATTCCTGGTATAAGTGAAAAACTTGTTTGGGTTTGACCTGCTTAATTCTCCTTGAGTTAAACTGCATGTGAATGAAGACGGTTTTAAAGGTTTTAAAGCAGATCCAGGCTATATCAGGAAACCACAGCTCATTAAGGAAAAAGGAGTCCCTGACAAGTTTCCTTCCCACCACTCTTTTTTGCAAACTCATTTGAAAGGTAATAAGAAAGTGACTTTTCAGGATAACTTCACCCCCACTTGGGTATAAAGGGCACAGAAGATTAAACCTTTTGAATAGAAAAAAATTAAAATCCAGTATCTTGGACACAAACGTAATTTTTTTCTTTTCCTTTCTGATGTAACAGTGCTTCTGAAACTCATTTTAATGGGGGTGAGGAAAGGGGTAGGAAAGAAAAAAAGTCCTCTCTGTTATTACTGGAACACCATTAGGAGTTCACTGGCTTTCCTCAGATTTGCATATAAGTTCCACTTAGTGACACCTCCTCTTTATTTCTTTCTTAATGGTACCTTTTATTTAATCCTATCACATTGCGTGCGCATGCACGCACACACTCTCTGTCTCTCTCTCCCCTCTGTACCTTCCCTATCTAGGGATTCATTCCACCCAAAAGCAAGGGCACGTATTCTGTACATTCTACTAAGAACAAATATACACAGATACTTCTTAAGCTCTCTGATCTTAAGACCACTCTAAACAGAACTCGTGGAAAGAAGATGAAATTTGCACTTCGAGAGAGAGCGGTTTGGCCTACGTCGTGAGCTTGTACAAAGAGCGTCATCTTTCCAAGCTTCGGTTTTCCCCTCTGTAAAATGGAGATAATAATAGCGCTGCATTGGCTGGGATTCTGAGATCCTTCTAGCCTCCTGCCCTGCCACCTTCTCATGGTTGGTTGTGAGGTGGCTGCAGTTCCTCCAGGCACCTTGGCCTCCTTCCATGCAGAAAGAAGGGACCACGCTTGGTGGCAGGCAAAAGGCACACGGCAGCTGAACCTGTCCTGTTGTGTCGGAAAGCAATAGCTCCCTGGACTGCTCTCTGGCCAGAGTTCTGTCACATGGTCTCCCAGAGCTACAAGGAAGCCTAGGGAGTCAAATTCGTTGAGCTGGCATGTTGTCAGTCTGAACAAAAGCAGGCTGTTGGTTTGGATAGAAAAAATGGGGGAGAATGGATGCTGGAGGCCAAGGCAGTGTTCACACCGATCTACCTCACAGAGTCGTTGTGGAGACTCAGCAAGACATGTGCGTAGAATTCCTGCTGCACCACAAGTGCTTGGTAAGGGGTCCCTCCACAGAGTGACTTTGCTCGGGTCGCATCCTTCCTGTGGACCTCGGGGGGCGGGGGTGTGTGCGGGAAGAAAGTCAAGCACGCATCGATGGGTTCCACAGGGACCCTGATGCCTTCTGTCAACACTCCTGACCCCTATTCCTGGACGCGAGAAGTCTCCCAGTCAGGGTGGTCCAGCGCCTCCCCGTGATGCCAATCCCGTGGGAGCAATAACTGTGGGTCTGCCAAGAACTTGGCTGCTTTTGAAGGCCTACACCCATCCTCTGGGCTCCCCTATGTCTGAATATAATAATATGTTGATAAAAGACCTTGTCAGGCTCCACAGCAGTTCTCTGCCACACAGTCTCATTACACTCCCGCTTCATAATTAAAGTTGAAAGAACACAAGCCCGCTGGACCTGTCGTACTGTGTGGTGTGGCCGCCATGGAGGGAACATCACGTTTCGTTTCTGGGACGGGTCCCATATGCTGGCAGGGGCCTGGGAACTTTGTTCAGTGTGGTGATTCAACCTCCTCCAATTTCTTATCAAGCAAACGTATGTGCAAGAAATACTGTTTTTCTGCTCTCACTGGTGAGCTATAGGATAGAGAGCCTTTGCGTTGATCTGGGGAGTAGGGGGCGATTAGAGAGACTTGTGAGAAAAGAATAACCCAGGAAAGAGACTAAACTAGAGTCACACGCTGGTAAGAAAACTGCAGTTCTTCGAACATTCCCTTGCAATTTACTCAGAGGTGGAGTTATTTGGAATATCCTATAGCTTACGTTTCTGAAGTACCCAGAGAGCGGGGAAAGAACAGAAAAGCACACATGTACACATATTTGGGGGAGCTCATTGCTAGCATAAACTGAATACCCTTGGGACGTAAATGACCCTTCTAGGTTTAGAACCCATAAATCAAGCGTGAAGCTGCCAATCCTAGGCACTCCATCTGGCTGGCTGCTGGCTCTGCCTGCCCCTAGGAAAAGAGAAAGCTGAAGCCTCCTGCATTCATCTACAGCATTCTGTCCTGCCAAGACCCCAGGAGAGTCAGAGTCTGGTTAGTTTTCTCAAATGACAACAAAGCCCCAGCCCCACAGATGGACTCCAAGCCATGTCCTTTGCAGGTCAAGCTTTGCCACATCTGGTACAGGACAAGGGGAGGACAGATGTGACAATTTATGTTTTTGAGAAAACTTCAACTGTAAAATCTTTTATACCTTCTGAAGGAGTATCTGGATAAAAGCCAGGTATTCAGGTGCTAGAAAGGCAGTGTGGGCAGCAGTGAGAAGTGAACTCGAGAGGCAGGGAACACATCAGACGTGGTTTACGCGACTCACCTACTAGTCTGGGCTATTCTTGTCTCAAGTGACAGAAACTATATTCAAACTATCTGAAGCAAAAAAGAGGAATTTGTCGTGTTGTCGCCAGAAACTCCAAAGGTAGATCCAAATACTTTAGACAGCAGCTGGATCCGTGGGCCCAAATGGATTTGTTTTTCTGTCCGTCTCTTGGTCCTACTAGCAACTGCCTGGCCTCGTTTTCAGCTGAGCTGTCTCCTCAAGACAGCCACTAGCAATCTGAATTCACGCTTTCCTGGTTTAGCAGCTCCACGGAAGGAAGAAAACACTTATTTATCATCAGTCTGAAGGTTGCGGAGACTTCGCTTCAGTCCGAGGTAGCCGGAGTAGCTCTGTCCCACTCGTATCCCTTCTCGAGCCCAGGATGACGGGGTAGTAGTAGCTACCCTCAGGAAACTGTCCTCAAGACAAAAGTGGAAGTACAAATGGGCAAGTCCCAAAGCACAAGCATGTTTCAAGCCCTTGCTTGAAACCCATGCATCATGCATCGTGTTTACTAATACCCCACTGGCCAAAAAGCCACATGGTCAGATCTGAAGTCAGGGAGTAAGGAAATACATTCTACGTTTTTACTGAAGAACCTGCAAAGTGACACGGCAAGGGGTATGGATGTAAGGAAAGGCAAAGAATTATGCTAATAATTCAATTAACCCCAGAAGACGTCTTTTCCAGGGGCCCGCTATCCATCCAGCACACATGCAAACGCGTCTTCTTTCAACGGCATGACCATGTCTGAACCAATCTCTGGGGTGGAAATGGGAACTCAACGGCCAGCCTGAGTAACCCAGTGACCCAGTGTATTCTGTGGAGGTAACATTAAGAGCAGCACAATGAGGCATCATAACTGATAGCTCTCTCAGACCACGTGGAGCCCGCAAGGAATTCTCCAGAGGAAGGAGAAGGCACATATAAAAGCGTGCCTAATAGGTAAGAGTCCTATCTATCACTGTCCGCTAAAAGAAAAAAAGGGGTGTGAACAATCACATGCCAGAGAGTCTTCACTTCTGTATCCTCTAGAAATGTCTCTCCGAGATGGGGGGTGGAGAGGAATTCTACCAGCACTGCGTTAGGGTCTCCACATTTACGCATGCACATGCATATGCATAGATACATATGGGAATGATCTTACTCTTTATGCCAAAGTCATGATTCTAAGTATAAAGTTGATATATTTTCTGTGATTGTGGCTATTACTATGTATGGGTACATAACACATTACCCCAACACATCGTGGCTTAAGACAACAGCAACATTTATTTTCTCATAGATCTACAATTTGGACCCGGTGGGTCAAGTTCATTTCTACTCTGGGTGGGGCCGGTTGGGGCAGCTCAAAGATGGCAAGCCGAATCATCTGGAGGCTCTCTCAAAGGGAGGCAGCCAAATGCTGGCTACCTTTTATGACCTACCCCTGAAAATCTCGCGGCATCACTTCCACTGCAGCTATTCATCAAGATGGTCACAAAGTCCCACGCATGTTCAGGGGAGGGAATACAGACTCTGCCTCGCGATGACAGAAGCAAGGTGATAAAAGGGCGTGTGGGATCAGGAATATTGCTGTGGCCAGTTTTGGAAAATACGATCTGCTGCAGCCACTTTCCCCTCCCTGTTCTGATCTGAGTCGGAATAGAATGAGGGATTTGAAGGCACTCAGATGAGCGTTAAAATTCTTGCTCTACCATGAACTGGCTGTGTGATTTTAGCAGAATTTTTCAGCCTGTCCGAGCTTTAGTCTCTTTGTCACAAAATGGAAATACAAATACACTTTATGATGGGCATTTGTGAAAAATAAATGATTTCGGTAAAGATCCTAGCCTAATAGGAGTACAGTGCCCTTTCCTAGCCTCCTGACCTGCCCTCAGTGGTTTTCGTGAGTCATTTATGACTGTTGGGGTTAGGGCCACAATTTCTCCCCAGACTTGGGGAATACAGAGTGTAACACCTAAATGAGTGAGTCAGAAACTCATATCTGACCGTTAGCAGACGGGAAGCAGTGCCCCTTAGATCTATAGATCTTTTCACAAAATTCGGTGAAGTGTAGCCTAATAAGCGCTGGAGGGACACACAAGGTGCTAGGAGCTAAGTTTAATTCAGTACTAAGTTAAGTACAAAAATCAGTTTAAAATTGACCAGGGCTCTGTCCTTAGTAGTCCTGTAAAATAATATGAAAACATAGATGTCACAAAAAATCAATTTATTCAAACAAAGTCACGGTCTCAAAAGTATTCTGACTTTCTAATACTTTTTTTGATATATGTAAGTTAGGAGGAAAATGTCATCTATTGGAAGAAGCATCATGCATTTTCGGGTCGCTGCTCTTTCTCCCCTATAAAGAGCTTTTCTTCTGAGACTTCTCAAAACATGTTTTCCCCAAAAGATACAGTTTTCTTTCATGGGAAATAAAATCTTATTGCCAGTTGCTTCCCAATGCACTCTCCTGTTTTAATGAAGAATTACATTCTTCCAGCGAAGGGTGACTGAATCGAAACGTGCATTCCTTGTTGATGCACTTAAGTCGGACTTTGGAGAGCTCACAACCCAACTCTTTCCTCAGACCTCCATTCTTGCAAACCAAACTCCCCAGTGACAGTCCCCGCCTGACCCATTCAGACCCAAAGGACTTCAAGGGAAAGATGGGATTTTCCCAGGTCATCTTAAGATTTTAGTTCTGGACCTCCAGGTAGATGTTCCAATCTACTCTGAAAACTAAATACACCAACTGACCTGGTCCCTTCAAGGTCTTTAGTTTGGGATCCACCTAGAATGGGCTGAGACCCCAAGGGCTAACAAACAGTCAAATTGAGGGTAAGAGATGTTTTGAGTCAATGAAAAGGAATTTGCCTTATTAAATGCTCCTCTAGACAGAATCCCTATTTTGTTCCCAGCAGGAAGGCAAAGCCCCATTGGGGAGGCTGGCTAGTTGTGAAATGACATACATGCAGGAGAACTGTTTTCCAGATATCCCTCAACAACTAATTTGTCTCCTGAAGCATGAAATTTAATTACCCGTATTGGACATACTTGCATAATCACATATTTTTATTGCACAAAACCGTTCAGTCTTTTAAAATATAGGGACCGAATCCTGGTTACAGAAATGTCTTTGACATCAGAGATTTCCACAAGTAAATACTCGGTGCAAACAATTGTTTCCTGGTATTGATTCTTGTTTGCCGCCCTCTGATATTGTTGAGCATTCACTTGGACTCATATTTTGCTGTTATGTTGACAAAGAGGGACCAATGAGTTTTTATTAAACTACCATAATGCTGAGTCCTCCTATCAAATTCATCCTAATCTTTAGCTAATCCTATTCTTTGCTGCTTCTCATAGCCCATAAATCTTCCTCAACCTCTGAGTGAGATCATGCCCTTCTCCAGCATTTTTCCATCTCAGTTCCACTTGTCTTGAAACAAGGTGACCAGAAGTGAACCTGAGACCCCCCCACAAGGACAGAGGCACACCACCTCTTCCAGGGGAAGTCAATTAACTGTGAAATAACCAGCAATAGTTTTAGCACTCTTCTCACTTTTATAAGAGAGATTGAGATATCACATTTACTTGGCTAATAGCTATTGTTCTTAAAATAGGCTGAATGTAACTTCAAAGTGGCGAATCATGACTATCACGACAAAGGGAGACTTACCCCGCTAGGGTGCCAGGGAGCCCGTTTGAAGTTTGCCTCCTAAGGCTCTTTGGGAAATCCTTTCTGGATGTTAGGAGAGACAGCTCCAGGAGGGCAAGCACTGTGCTGGGGGATGGGAGAGTAAGAAGAGAAAAAGGGAAACAGTCCAGGAAATGGGATAACAAGGAGGCTATAAATATCTAGTATTTATGTAGAGCATCATATGTGTTGGGGGCTATTTGTAGGTGCTATTTATAGACTAGTTCATTTAATCCTCTCAACAGCCTTAAAAATTGGAAATTATGAGTATAATCATTTTACAGAGGAAGAGATGGAACCTTGGAGAGATTTTTCTGAACCCCTCTAAGCCTATGATCTTATTTTAATGGCTTTCACGTCATTAGGCCCTTATTTTAATGTATTTTCTCACTAAACCCCACAACAATCCCATGGAAACCAAGTCCCAGAGAGGTTAAAGAACTTCCTCAGGCTCACACAGTTGGCCAGCAGCAGAGATGAGGTCCAAACCCAGGCCCATCTGATGCGCCAGGCAGTCTTAGAGAGCACTGGTCTCCACAGGTGCTGGGCAGTGGTCAACGGTTCTAACTCCCCTCCGCCATCAGAGAGCCATTTGCTGCTTATATCGCAGAGTGTCAGATTAGCATGAGACCTTAGGGGCCTGGAGAGGAGACATGGGGAAGGGAAGTACCTGGCCTGAGGATGTGTATGAAATCCTGGAGGCTCAGTGGATTATCCATCTTTCTCAGTTTCTTGCTTTTCTGTCTTTGGACGTCTTTAGGCCTTGACTGACTCACGCCTTTGGCATTTTAATCACTACCCTTGCATTCTTGGGAAGCTCAAATTAGCTTGTTAGTTTTCTTGAGGGAAGCTGAGTTTGTAAGCAATCACAAGTCCGGCAACAGAATACTATCAACAATCAATAAAAACAGAAAACCCCAGAGATGACAGGAATGTGGTTATCTGCAGGTGGGGTAGGGACTTTCCAGCCCACCCTCACTCTGTTCTTGAGATCTCTAACTGGTCACACCCTCACAGCGATGTCACTGTAACCCACCTGTGTAGTAAAGTCTGACTCTCAGATGTTAGGGACTAGAGAGAGAAGTTGCCTTTGATAACTGTTCGCCATGTGAGGACACAGATATGTTCAGCTTCACATAAGTTAATTGTCATGACTTTATTTTATAGATGAGAAAACTGAGCATCTGGGAAACGAAATGACTTGCCCAAAGCCAATGATGAACAGTCAATGTTATGTCACACTGTCCACAGTGAGCATATCACTGAGCCTGCATTTGAACGTGGGCCCAAGTCCGAAGCCTGCGTTCTGTCACCATGCTACCGGATAAAGCAAACATCAAAGTCCCTTCTCTACTACTTTTTGCTACTTTGTCTCTCGGGGACAGCTCTCTGGATCCTCTGTTCCCTATTTCCATACTACCTTGAGGATTTGCCCATAATGGAGAATAAGACAAGAACAAAAGCCCTGTCACTTACCAACGCTTTCTTTAGATTTCTGTTCTCATGGAGGATATAGTTATCAGCCTTTGTTTGCTGTGGCTGCGGCTCAATTTCCCATACCCGCTCACTGGAGTCCGTGTATGGCCGGCCCAGTGACCAACAGAACAAAAAGCTACAAATTATCTCTATAGAACATTAATCGAAGGTCTCTGCGCTATAGAATCCTTCTCTCAATTAGAGAGCTGTCTCGGGAGTAATGTTCTCTCTAAAAATCATGATATACACAGCTCTATAAATCGATGAAAGACTTGTGACCATTAAACTTAATTGATACTGAATTTAGAGGAATGCATTTCAATCATGTTGCCATTTTATTTGAAAATTAGTTTCTGGCATTACCTCTTTCCTTCTGTCAGCATGCAGGGTCACGTAGCACCCTGAAGTGAGGTATCCAGGAGCCAGGGAGAAGCAGCTCCGAGAGCAAAGCCTCAGAGCCGGGCAAGCATGTTTCAAGGTGCTGTAAACAAGTAGACATAAAACAGGAAGTAAAAACTGATTTTAAGTAAAATCAGCAACAACTCGGTTTTATATAGTATCCCATATGTTCCACAGGAATCATACCCCATGGCACTTTATAGTGAAACGAGGTAAAAAAAAAAAAAAAAAAAAAAAAGTGAAAAAGGCTGCTTCCTAGGACCACGCTAGGAAAATAATTAACTTCTTGAATATATTCTCAGGCTTGAGTAGGTGCAATTCTTTCCTTGAGATTATTGTCGACAATAGTGCTAGGGAGCTGTTGTTTTCTGTAATTGGCTCTGGACGGAAGCCATGCTGAAAGGAAAGAGCAAAGACAGCTTGTAGTTACAGTGCTTGGAGTGAGAGAGAGTGGGAAAGGGTGTGTGTGCATGTGTGTCTTTGTGTGTCATGTGTGTCCGTGTGCGTGTAGATTGCAGGAACTGCGTGTAGATTGCTTCTCAGTTATAGAAACCCTCCCAAAATGTGATCAGATTATCTAACCTAGAACCGTCATTGGCGCATTAAGACAGAATAATAGAAGGGATCCTCCAGAATTGATCACGTCTAGAGTACCGCAATGCACTTATCCCTTCGCTGTTTTCTAAATGCATTTATGTAGGAAAAAAAAAAAAAAAACTGGAAGACAAACGTAAGTTTCTTGTTTTAAAAACAAAATATCCAGGGGCGCCTGGGTGGCTCAGTTGGTTAAGCGTCCCACTTTGGCTCAGGTCATGATCTCACAGTCCGTGAGTTTGAGCCTCACATCAGGCTCTGTGTTGATAGCCTGGAGCCTGCTTCGGATTCTGTGTCTCCCTCTCTCTCTGTTCCTCCCCTAGTCACATTCTGTCTCTCTCTCTCTCTCTCTCTCTCTCTCAAAAATAAATACAGTTTAAAAAATTAAAAAACAACAACAAAATACCCATAAGAAGTAAGTTATATACAAAAGCTTCCAGAAATGCCTTATATGTCTGGTAATTTTTTTCCAAATAGATCATACTTATCCATCTCAAAGAGGACCTTTCTAGACACAGGGATTCTTTTTGTACCTCTTCTTTGCTATTCAGCAACTCTATTTTATCCAGATTAGTTATTAATGCTCTCTTTCAAATCTGTTGCCTCTGAGAAATAAAACACATGAACATGGATAACTGACTTTCTTCTCTAAAATTGTCCAGTGTTCCTTTATTCCTTTCTCTGAGACTCTATGTACATCAAAGGACATGTGAATATTACTGGCTAGGAACAATCTTATTATGGCAAACGTTTGCCATGAGAACAATGCTCATTCATTTATAGACTGACCCCAAAACTCCACCTATAGACACTGACTGTTTGCAATATACCTAAAACATCCAGTTAAATCAAAACCAAAATAGTTACTTCTTCAACTCCTGAGCACCTAATTGTTAATGTTTTTACTTTTTAATATATTATTTCCTTATTTAGGTAGAGCTCATAGAATATCATTTGAAAAATCATGATGTTTTATTTTTTTTAAGTCAGTCAGTGAGTGAGTGGAATTTTAGAGACATAAAAAGTTGCATATTTAAAAAGCTATATTAATCTCCATTTGGATAAGAAAGATATGTGCATATCAATTTCATTTTTCAAATGATTTATGAATTGAAAGATATCCGCTAGAAAATGTACACATATAAAAACAAATAAGATACATCTTCTAGAGTTTATTTGTTAGAGCTCACTGTCTAGGAGATATTGCATGCAAAAATAAATGACCATTTTTTTCTGACATGGAATATGATATTCAACATAAGAAAAATGTAAAATGCTATAAGAGGTCAGGGAAGATCAAGGTCACATCTGTTTTCCATGGGTTGGGGGCAAACGGGGAAGTCTGGGTAGGGGAGTTGGAATCTGGAGGAATCTGAAACCTCTGATACCTAGAACTGTAACAGATATTAAACATGGCCTGACTCCTAGCCAGATTAGCTTGGATCTGAATGATAGGTGGGCCTTTTATAAGCAAGGAGAATGATACACATTGAGACACCTGATTGGAAAGTGTGGTCAGAGAATGTTGGCTGAGAAGTAGAAACTATAAAGACTCTCCAGTCTGGCTTGAGAATAGAGAATGTAAAGAAAAAAAATACAAGCCAAACTGAGGAAGACATTTATTTGTCCCAAATTGCTGGGATGAACAGGTATTTATCTTAACACATGATCCGGAGTGTGATTTTCTGCAGAAGAATGACATCATCAGCACTGAAACTTACTGTTTGCAAACAAAAATTTGATTAGGTCCAACTTAGGTTCAAAAGAGCTTTATTGGAAGCATACTTGGTATGCTCACAGAAGCACCAAAAAGACTGAGAAGGAGCCTTGGGGAATGGGCAGTTGAGGAGGCTGAGACACAGCTGATCGTGCTGCAGGAATAGTCAGGGTAGAATGTCCCAGGATGAGCTTCCTAGTGGGCACCGGTGAACTAAACCCACTGCCGCCACTGCTTTGAACCCTGCTTGTCGATCCACTGCTGCCACCACGATGAATGTAAAACGGTTCTTGCTTCTTTGTACCCCTTGCTTCAGGCTCAGAGTTCTAGACGGGTCATCATATACCCTCACCCTAGCTCCCATGGTTCCCAGGCTCAGAGTTCTAGATGGGTCATCATATACCCTCACCCTAGTTCCCACGGTTCCCAGAGAAAAAGTATCTGGCCTCCTCTACCTCTGTAGTGGGTGTCTCCGAAAAGGATTTTGGTCTGTAGGAAAAAAAAAAAAAAACCCAACAAGTGCCCATCATAGAGTCATAGATAAATCCATGTTTGTGGAAGGGTGGACATAACTTCCACGAGAAGAGCATGAAATCTTTCTGTGACATAAAAGAAGTAGGAAAATACAAAGAAGAAAAAAAATGTAATGGGGCATTATAGTGGGGAGGTCATCCATGCCCTAGAATTTTTTTTTTATGAATTTCATTAGCATATACACTCAGAGCATATAAATGCATATTCAAATCATATGATGTACGCAAATATGTAGCTTTAGTTATTTGCTATACAAATTTACATTTTAAGACTTCGGTGTATCATTTTGGGAGGGCTATTCATTCTTTCAGGCCAACATGGAACCAAACATCTACTACTTTCAGGTATGACTAGGTCTGGGCTTTGAATGAGAATAAGAAGTTGAATAATCCGTCTGTGTAGGGCTGTAAGAGTATGCACAATGCCGTGCCCTGTCTTCAGGCCATGGTACACATAAGGCGCCCAGGAAGGAAGCTCTCATTTTAAAATATCCTCCAAAGCAGCTTCCACAGTCTCCCTTAACAATCACATAACCATTCTAGTCTCTCTTAAGAGAGACACGCAAACCTTCGTTAACACTTCCTAATTTGAGTGGAAGGTGAAGCTGATGGCAAGAAAAAACTCACGAGCATGTTCGGAAAACTTACAACATGAAGCACCTCAGCAATTGCCAATGTTTAAAGGTTATGTCCGTCACGATGGGAAGCGGCATAAAGTTTTCACCCTTTTCAAATAATTGGGCATCATACTGATGGGTAAAATTGTGCATGTCAGTGATTCCTGTGCTGATGAAGGGAAATTGACAGACACTGTTTAAAGGAAGCCAAAATTTTTGTGCCTCAACATGTCATGCTGGGAATAATCAGACAACTGTTTTGTTACCTTTAGCACTGCGTCATATATTATAATATCCACTGATTCTTCTAAAGTTTTCTGTTTGTTTTGCATAGTGCAGGAGAGCTGGAAAATATATTTTTATAAAGTGGTTGATGCTATTACGCTTTATAAATGAAGACCAAAGCTCAGATATACATCGCTGTTACTGCCAAGAGGGGTGCATCTGGTATGGCCCTCACTCTATATTCATTCGATTTAACATCATCGACAAGAAATCATAGGCTAATAGGTCTGGAAAGGACCTCAAGAGGTCAACCAGTGTTTGCTGCAGCCACCAGGTAAGCCTGCATTCAAGTCATCCATCCTCATGAGAATCACTGTCAATAAGTCCTTTAGAACCCAGTATGTGTGGATGTGTTTTCATGTGCATGTTTCCACGTGTATGTGTATGCGTGTGTATACGGCTATTCTAAGTGCCAAAGTCAGGAAGGGCCCACTGGCTCAAGATCTTTTCAGTACTCTCTGCTCGTGTAGCTTGTTATTATTTACCTAGCATTTCATATTTTCAGAGGGATTTTCCAGCACTTATCACTCCTTAGAACATTATTGTAAGAAAGGGCAGTCCCAGTCCTTCCACACACAAAGGCACAACCATTAAGAGGCTTGGAGAGGTCTGTAAACTAGTGACTGAATAAGGATTAGAATCTACATCCTTGACCCTGAATTCTTTTCAAATCCACTCCCCCCCCCCTCCTTTTTTTTAATTGACCTTTCAGTTTGGGTATTATCTTAATTAGGTCCTGACAAATCTAGCAGGACCAGGGGACTGGGCAGGGGAAACCGAAATTAGGCGTCTCAAGTCAAAGGCATATGTTTACCAAGTGACTTGACTACTAGAAGGTTCACATTGTTGAAATGGTTTGCACCACTTTGCGCCATGGCGGGGTCGGCTCACTAGAGACCCTGGGGAAGGGACGTGTGGGAAGGCGAGTGTGAACGGCCCTGAGCTTCCTCCCCTCGAGGTGTGAGGAGTCTGTCTGCAAGTATATTCTGACAAGTCATAGCTAGGAAAATACAATACGTCCCCAGTTAAAAGGAGAACGTATTGCAATAAAGACCTTTCTGACTTTTGTCATCAACGGTAATTAATACTGCAGGTTGGGTGTATTTATTGAGCCTACACAGGTGCATTGCAGGGCTGGGGATGTTAGTCCATATTGCAATGATTATGGCCAGGCAAACTGGTTGGAATGAGAACCGGATGCTTCTTATTCTTAAAACCTGCTTCAGATGTCCCTTTGGAACTGACAAATTGCTCAGGTGAAAGTCATCCCCTGCCAGGTTTCTGCAATTTTCCCAGCTTCATGCAACTTTTCATTTTCTTGTTTCTTGTCATGAACCTAGAAAAAGAGCCACCTAATACCTTGGGGATGGCATTTGCAGTTTGACTGCAAAGTGGAGGTGCCGGACAACTCAGGAGAGGGTTGTCTTTCACAACAGGATTTTGGGATTTGTCAGCTGCATTGCAACGAGCTGACAAATAACCACATGGGGTGACTTCTGCCACAAACAGGAAGCGTTTTTGTTCTGAAGGAGATCGCTAGGCAGCACCGATTCAACTCTGTGCCAACTGTGCGTACCTCACCCAGGAGGTGAAATCCTAAAGGTATCGTACCACTGGGGCAAAAGGTAAAAACTTATGGTCACAAATTAGACTCTTCAGGTTGAGAAGATAAATCAAGTAATCCCAAAATGGGGAAGCAAATGATCTCAGGGATATGACGGGTGATTTGTTGTTCTGCTCTGAGGCAGGCATTTTCTGCTTTTGTTGATGAACTCAACATATTTGTAAATATGTGTAGCTGTGAGAAGAAAGATATAATGCCGATGGGCGGTGTCCCATCCATCGTACGATACCTCGGTAGGGGTGATCAGCATGCATTTGGGCCTGGACACTGCAGTTCCACAGAAGGAAAGGTCAGCCTGTCATTCATTTCCTTGGTGACCAGAGCAAGGGGAGAGTGGCCCGTCCAGCCCAATGCCCATCATATTGATTTGCACAATAAAGCAAATGTTAAAGCATCTTACTGACCAAAGTATGAGAGGCTCTTGTTGGGCATCAGTGAACCTTTTCTGGAAGGGGCCTGTACTGGTTACAATGTGTTTGGTACAGGTGATAGAAGACCTAACTAGAGTGGCTTAACCAAATAGGAGTTTGTTCTTCTTGTGTGATGAGGAGCCTAGGGGGACAGGGCACTGGGCCAGTGGTTCCGGACATCACTCAGATGTGCTGCTTCCGCTCATCTCCAGCGCACTGCATTTTGTCCTCGTGTTCGTTGCCTCGTGATCACAAGACAGGTGCTGCATCTTCAGCCTCCCCTTCTGCCTCATTTCTCCCTCCCTCTCCTCTTCTGCCGTCTCTCCCCGCCTTCCTCTTCCGCTTTTAAGCATTCTTGTGATTACATTGTCCCTGCCCCAATAATTCCAAGATGGTGGCCCTAACTTAAGGTCAGCTGATTAATAAACTTAATTCCACCTGCAAAGTCTTCCAGCAGTTCCTAAATCAGTGTTTGATTGAATAACCAGGGAATGGGAATCTTGGGAGACATCTGAACTCTGCTATCTCAGCGAGCCTGTGGACTGTAATTTCTGCTACCTGAGAAGATCCTCCCAAGAAACAAAGTGGTAATCAAATGACTATAAAAGGCTAAGCCACAACGTACCCCAATTATACAAAGCCAAACAGAGCAGAATGCTTACAGGGAAGCCCATTGCCACTGAATACGTAAAAATAATGTATCAGGGAGACCTGGGTTCTGTTATTTCTGGTCCCACTGGACGTTTTTACTCATTGGTATGACACTGGATTAATTTTAACTATGGCCACGGGGGAAAAAAAAGTAGTATCTGGACAAAAACACCTCAACAGACATCTTCTGGTCCCTAAAATGGGGTACACATACCAGGTGGTATGTTGGTCAATTTTAACCTGCCCTAAATGATTTTAGTTTTGATACTCATGTATTTATTTTTTATATGTGATTTCATAAATGATCTGGTTTAGGAAGATGTTAAATATGGATTTTCCTGAAAGTCACAACAGAGAGAGTTCACTTGAAACGGTGTCTCACCCAGGAAGCAGGAGTGAGGGTTTGAGAGAGTAAAACAGGGATCTAGGGAACCCAGGTGACAGATGCATGGCTGAATTGACTGTTGCCAAGCACTGCTAGCATTTGATCCACAGCACCTTCTGAGGTACCTTATTCCATGAGTTTCAGAGGATGAAAGGGGCAAATGTCTATCTGGTCACCCCTATCCTCCACCAATGAAAGATGGCCCCATAGGTATTAACACCCCACACTTCAAGCATGAGTGGCCAGCAGGTTCTGGCAGGTGTTCTGAGGTGCTACACAAGTTGTAGCTGGGCAAAGTTGGTTGAGACTTACCTGAAACTGGTTGTTGTAGGAGTGGCTGGAGTAAGAGACGGGCCCAGGAGCAACTGAATGATGAACTGGGAGTGTCCCATCTGTTACCGTGAGTTTATTATAAAAGTATGCAAAGTATATACATAATGGAATACAATGATTAAATATGGAACTGTGTGTAATTGTGTACTGTTATGTATATAATGCAAGTGCGATTACCAAATGTGTTCATCTGTGTCCTCCGTGAAGCAGACACAGAGGTGGGATTAAGTGTGCAAGAAATTTATCAGGAGAAACACCTATAAGAGGAAATGGAAATGCAGCCAGGAAGGACTAAGAACCATGAGGGTCATGTCAGGTCTGTTCCTGCGTGAAGGAGAGAGGGAAGGAGGGAAGGAAAATCAGGTGGCCAAGTCTCAGACAGTAGTGCAGTCTAGAGAGAGTTTGGCAAGGCTGTCTTTGGAGTCCTCCAGCCCAGTCACACCTGTGGTCAATTCGGTCATGCATCCATGCCCTGCTTTACGCCTTTCATGTTTCATGTTACAGACCCCCACTAGGATACCTTTCCAAGTGAACTCCCTGCCAACCCTTTGCATCAGTCTTCAGGGAAACCCATATTTAGCCTCTTCCTACACTATATCATCTGTGAAACCATACATAAAAGTAAATACACCAATTTAAAGTTATTTTTTAATGTTTATTTATTGTGTGTGTGTGTGTGTGTGAGAGAGAGAGAGAGAGTGCTTGAGCAGGGGAGAGGCAGAGACAGAGAGGGAGACAGAGAAGCTCAAGCAGGCTCTGTGCTGCTAGCCCAGAGCCTGATGCGGGGCTCGAACCCATGAACTGTGAGATCATGACCTGAGCCAAAACCAATGGTCGGACGCTTAACTGAGCGAACCACCCAGATGCCCCACATATTTAAATTTACATAAAGGAGAAACATATTCAGCATAGTACCTAAAATCAATTCAACTACCACCTGGTAGGTAGACGCATTTTAGGAACATCTCCCAGGAATGGGTCTGCCTCAATATCCCTGATGTGCTCAATCACTGCAGGGAGCAGCCCACGGGAAGTGGGGCTGATTAGAAATGAAGGCAGCAGCTGGGACCCTTCATCCATGCACTCCCTGAAATTGGAGACCTAAAGGCCCCATTCCCATGGACACCACTGTGTACCTGTAATAAAAATTATGAGAACAATTAGTATACAACTGAAGTTTTAGAAACCTGGTCCCATCATAACTCCTGAGAATGCATGTACCATTTATATTGTACCATGTACATTGTATTAAAATTCTGACTACAAACACAGGTCAGTGTCTGTTCCTTAGGCAGAGGAAAATGAGTTTGGGGCAGATTTCTTCACAAAGCCGCCCTAGTCTTAGATGTTTCTTTTTCTTTGATTGCCCTAGTTTCCTTCTCACCTTCTAATGTTTCCCCACCAAAGTACTTAAGTGTTTCTGCTCTTTGGCTTTCTACTTTGCCCTTCCCTTCAACAGAGGGGCTCTTTAGACATAAGCACAAATGAAGAAAAAACAAAATCTGTTTTCTAAATACTGCAAGTTTTCTAAAGGATCTGAGTGTTCTGGACTTTGGCTGTGTGTGTGTGTGGGGGGGGGGGGTGGTTAGTGACAACAGGTTTATCGAATACCTCTTTAATGACTTCGCCTTTGAAGCAGGTATTTTGCTATTCACTCAACACTGGATAAATCCATTTTACCCATTCTTTCTCTCTTCTTTTGCAGTTAGTGAAGTGGCATCCTAGAACTGGCATTTCCACCTTTAACCCCAGTTAAAATAAAACCTTTAAGCGTGAAATAAGTCACAAGAATGGTGCTAAAACAGACATACAGATGCTTTTGGGTTTTTCTTGCAGAAGATGTTGAATTAGGAAAAATGTTGAATGATCTAGAAAGTCTCTGAATGCTTCTGGTGGTAGGAACATATTGTGGGAAGCATGTATGTATTAATGCACCAGCCAGCCAAATATGGAGGACAGAAGTGGGATTTAGCAGCCTGGGGCTTTGGTGAGGGTGAGGGGGGAGATGGTCAATTGCACTTGTTTTTGGATACCATCCCGGAGCCATCACGTTATTGCTCCTTCTGACGTGTTATGTGGACACGCAGAAGATGAGGGTATGATTTTCGTAAGGCAGTGCATTTTTAATCCCTTCCCTGTCACACTGAATAAATAACTCACTGTGAAACACTTTCTGGGGACGACTCTAAACAGCAGTAGGAAATGAAGCAATGTAAAAATTTTCAGATGTGAAAATTAATAAACCAAGCCAGGGAGCATGGCTTAGTGAGTTGTCAGAGTACCAGAAACATGAGCGCCATTTAATGTAAGTTTTATCCGCATGCTTGATTGTCTCTTAAGTTGTAAACCCGTGAATCCGCTGGAAGGAACTGCCTAGAAGCAAACGCTACGACAAAACTCACCTTTCCCTGACCTTAAAGGACTGTTCACTTTTGGCCAAGCCCAGAGTTATGGATGTGGGCCTGTACTAGCCCACCTCTCCCTGATGACGTGACTCTGTTTTCTGCTTGGGGAGTAGCAAAATGTTGAGTCCTGGAAAGGTAAAGAAGTTTGTCCAAGGTTAACCTGAGGGGCTGGGTCAAATATAACAGACCAGGAGTAGGACTCGAGCTTCCTGCCTTTTATTTCAATATTTCAGGATTTCAACCTCCCCCTTAAACATGACTTACGTATGGTACTTGCATACATACAGAGATTTCTCAAATAGCTATATTTAAGGGTACTTAGTTGTAGCCCAGGTATTCATGGGTCCCCACTAAAGCTACTGCAGCAAAGAATGAAAACAAGGGGAGAATTTAATGCCTATTGAAAGCTGACTCAGAGCGTGCAAAGGTGAAAGTGTGTGGTCGGAAGGCTTAGCTGCCTGTTGAGTTCTTTTATTCAATAACTCATGTAGCCTGTTGTGAGCTGCTTTCGCACTATTAACACATCTGGAGGTAGTGGTCATACATTTGGGACTTTTTAGAATGTAAAAGTAGCTTTGTAGGCAAACTTGTGTTAGAAAGAAATACTTCTGAAGAACAAAGGCTAACTTCATAGACTACACCCCTCTCTCCCTGACTCAATTCCATGGGGCTTTTGATCGAGTGTGTGTTAAACCTACACACTTATTTGGAGTAATAAAAATGGTCCTCCTGTTCTGGATTGTGTTTGCTTTCAAGCAGCCCTTTAGGCCTCTGATCAGATCAAAAAAATCACACAAGCCAACAAAACATCCAAACGTGTGTGTGGACTCTATTGATGTTCTTCACCTGCGCCTCTAGTCTTCCATCCTGTTCTGGGCCCCAAAAGGGGATGGGATGGCAGAGGTGGGTTCCCTTGCCCTCTACTTAGTGATTGGCTGTATACAGCGGAAGGCACTAGTAGGAGATCAGAGGGTAAGATGAGAGAAAGGTCAGATTTTAATTCTATATATTTGGTGTCATCATAATCTCCTTTAATCTTTTACCTCTTCAGATTTCTAGAAGTAAACTGCAGAGGAAGAGTCCCTCCTGCTTGTCAGGCCACAGTTTGGGGATGACTGTATGCATATATTACAGGTCTGGCTGCTGTCAGACGAGCCAGCCCTGTCTCAAAATACACTCTCCACTGGTTCTTGGGGTGCCTGGGTGGCTCCGTCAGTTAAGCATCTGACTTCGCCTCAGGTCATGATCTCACAGCCTGTGGGTTCAAGCCCCATGTTGGAATTTGTGCTGACAGCTCAGAGCCCAGAGCCTGCTTCAGATTCTGTGTCTCCCTCTCTCTCTGCCCCTCCCCTGCTTGCTTTCTCTCTCTCTCACTCTCTCTCTCTCTCTAGCTCTCTCTCTCTCTCAAAAATAAACATTAAAAAAAAAAAAAGATTAAAATATACTCTCTGCTGGTTCTGGCAAATGCACTCCAAAACTAAATCAAGAGGGAAGCCTAAGGCCCCAAAGAAAGGCAGGATCAAAATGGATCAGGGCCAATAAAGTGAAAGAGTAAAGTGACAAGTTATCATCCACGTGCCTTGTTGCTGGTCTGTGCATGGTGCATGGTGAACTCCCGTGAAGAAAAGCCCAGGGTGTGGTGTCTTACAGTCATAATCCATTCTCTCTTCCCCTTTCACCTGGCGTCTCCCTCCTCCTTTCTCCCTGCCAAGGATGAGTGAGGGTCAAGGGCAAGAGGGTTCACTGGACCAAAATGCCAACAGTTACAGTTTCCCCTGCCAGGAACAAAGGGATGGGAAGGCAGTCCATAACAGTAGACTCTTACTCTGGAACTTGCTTCCAGAAATCTGAAGACATAAAGGATTAAAGGAGATGATAAAGCCAGACATAGGGAAGACATTCTTTAAACGGAGTAGCAGTTAATAGATATTCTCTCTCACTCTTCTCAATTAACCACCTTGTTTTTTCTCAGATTGCTTGACACTCCCATTCCGGTGTGAAGAATATGAAGACATGGAGACGGGTAGGCACAATTTGCTTCTAGAACTGTCTCTAGCTAAGTAGAAGACATCCTCCAGTCTCTGAGGTCCCCGGCTGGGGTTCAGGGTCAATGTCACAGCTGGCTGTGGTAAAGGGCTCCTTGTCGAAGGAGAAGGTGACTCTGGCAAGCAGACCAGGAAAATAGCATCATAGTTTCATAACCCCTTAATGAGATTTGCAATATCCAGAATCAGTCTCAGCAAGTTTTCGTCAGATCTGACTGACTAAAACATGCCATAGAAGCCCTAAGAACTTCAATCATTTCCTCAGCCAAGACTGGGGATTTGTGTGCCAGAGACAACACGCTACGTACTAAATCTCGATGGTTGTTTCCACTCTCCTGACATCTGAGAAGGCTGGAATTTCTCTCAGTTGACTGCAGGTCCTGTCTGATTTGGACAGAGAAGCTTTGTCTCCAGGGATCTCTTCATTGGGGTATCAGCATATGGACCCTGAAGCACACCTCACTCCTGTCACGCCGACCTCTCTAATACCCCAAAGCACATTAGGATCGTTGCCTTGTTAATGTTCTTTTCTGCAAACTCACAAAGCAACACACACCTGGCCAGGAGTGTAAGGCTTCAACTTACACCTTACAGTACTACATGCCGCAGATAGTGTAATTTCCCACCCCAGCGCAGCCTGCTTAGTTGCTGAGATCTGATAGGATCAGGGCAGAAGGCGACATGACCGTGAGCTTAATTAAAGGGATGGCTTTGCTCAGCCCATGCTCATCCTTCCCCTCTTCCCCCAGTAATGGTCACACAGGCCAAGAAAATCAGGTTGAGGACGAGATTATGACCTAGTGATCTCATTCGGGATGTGACACTATCTCACGTCGACGGCCCGGGAAGGGCGATGTCATTTTCAGCTGTGGGAGAAAGGCGACCAGCGACAGAGCAAAATTTTGCCCAGACTTTTCACTTTCCTGTTGATCTCCAAGGCAAGGGGTCCCCAGCCAGCTGTGTCAGGGAATCCTAACACTTTCTAATCTCTAGTAAACAGCTTGCTGGCAACAGAGACTTCCCCATCTCCTTCTTTCCACAGGTTAGTGGAATCCACATGTGTCCTAGAAGTGAGATATATATATCCAGGGAAGGAAAAAAATTATATAGTCTTATCATTGCAGTATCTCTGTGCACCCCCTCCGTCCCCCAAATGCAGAAAAGTTTTCTTCCTTCTTCACAAAAAAGGTGGAGATTTCACCTCTTAAATCTATTAGTCAGTATTAAAAGGATGTGACTACCGAATAGCCTCCTTAAAAATACTTTCCTCAGGCCTCTGTTCCGATCTGCTTTTGGTCACTTTCATTCATCTGCTCATGGCTGGCTGCCTGGATTAATTTTCTGGACTGAATACATTTCCTTGCATTACCAACATATGTGACAAATAACTAATCTGACTCATCAAAATGCATTAGAATGCAATGTTCCAGTTACTGAAGGACATTTGAAATTCAGCAAGTTGTCTTCGTTCTCATACTGCCAGAGATAGTGAAAAATTATGAAGAGGTAGAGAGGTGCTAAAGCCCACTTAGTGCCCAGAATTTGTATCAGAATCTGTGTTATCACTGTTCCAGCCGTCTGAGAAAACTTGGACCCGCCTCTGTTTGTTTTGTACTTCTTAAAATATTTTGCAAATTAAAATTTGAAATATAACTGGAATAATTTCTAAGAAGCAGAACATAGCCCAGACTATAAATCACCCAAAAAAGCATTAAGTGGATATACTAAATATACCTAACAGTGTTTAAAGGATCCTAAATATATCATTCCTTTCCAGGACCATTTCCATATTCTCCTTTCAATATAGACCTTCTAAATCCAATGATAGTTGGGCCACCCAAGTAATAACCCTAAGTAAGATGCAGAAGATGTGTTGCAAAGAATGTTCTGTAAGTACCAGCATTTAATTGGGTGTAATGGACCTCTTTCAAGAATCTTCCAATATGGAAAACAGTTTCACACAGTGCCTCTTTGAAGGAAACAAAAAAGGGATTTTTACTCGACTGTAAATTATATATCTGAAACTGTATTAGCACAGAGAACTCTTGTGGCATCAGGATCCCAAGAACATTCCACATGATTGGTACACATAGAAAAATACTTTAAAACATTTTTACCAATAGACTAGCGAATGACTTGTCATTTCTTCTCCTGCATTTATATCACATTCTTTTTTTTTTTTCCTTGTGGTTTTATCTTGCTTCTTTGGTGGGGGGGGGAGGGGCCTCTCATAGTCCTGTGTTTTCACCAAGGCATGTCTGGGGATCTGTTTGGAGGGGGGAAAAGTCTGAATTAAGAGGCTGTTGAGAAATCAAGGGGTGCAGACGCAACCTTGGTTTCCCCACTGACTTTCTTCCTAAACTCGGCTGACCTGCTTCTTCTTTCTCTGCCTTGTATTTATCTCTGAAGGAAGATTGTGAGTGATTTGCCTCTTTGGACGACTGTGAAGAAAAAAGCATAGATCATAACAATGCGATCGAGTGCACTTCCAACAGAATATGTGAAACTGGGTGGCCAGACACTCAGTTGGTTGCACAGGGAGGCTGCAGACGTTCATTAGCACAGCACAGAAGCTCACTGATGATGCCTCTCAAGTGTTGTTGGGGAGAAGTGTTCTCCTTCCACAAGCCAGCATTGAGCACCTCTGGCATTTTGGCCAGCTTAGCCAGAGAGCAGTGAGGGAGCCCGGGCAGCATGGTGGTTCAACATGTGTGTTCTCCGTCGTGACTGCCTAGATTCAAATCCTCACTCCGCCATTTTTTAGCTTTATGCCTTAGTGCAATTATTCTAACCTTCCTAACCCTCAGTTTCCATATCTCCAAGGGTAATTGTAAGAAATAAGTGCAGTAATGCCTGTAACCACTCAGTGCCTGGCAAATAGTAAGCCTTCATCTATGTTATTATTCCTAAGAAATATATGCTAAGAGTTTGGGGGTGTTTAGGAAGAGGGGAGCATACAAAGGGATAAAAAGATCATTCCCCCATCTCAGAGACTTGCAATCTAATTTGAGAAAAAGCGTATGTATCCAATATATTGAGATCACTTTAGGATTTGTGTGGGCAGAAGAGCAAATTTTGGTTCTTGATTAAACTTCTGGAATTGTCTTATCCGAGGACTTAAGAGGATGAGAACACTGGCCACATCTTGGATAGACCTAAATTGGATTTGGATTAGCCAAGACTAATGGTGGGTTAGGTCAAATTTTTTATTCTGTGGGGTCACATTTTAGAAGTTCTTAAAAGGGAAAAGTCCCTTTAGAGAAAATTCACTTAAGACTGTCAATTTGTGTGCTTTCCATGAGCAAACTGTCTTTCATGTACATTGTGTGAGAATCTTTAAAAAAATTTCCCCCCACAATGAAAGTTAACCCTTTTTGAAGAGGAGGAAAAAAATCTCCCATTGGAAATGGCGTTCAATCTACTTCAACCTCCTTGAGGGCTGAGTCACATTTCACATTCTCTATATGTCTAGCCAAGGAAAGTTTGAGTTGAGACTCAACAAATTTTAATGCAACTATAACAAATTGGACTTCATAGTTCAAAAATGTGTTATTGGTGTTTTGAGGTTGCCTTGATGAAGGCAAAATAGGATTGCATGATGGCTGTGATTCCTGTGTCTCTCCTTGTCATCCTTATGCTGGAGAAAAGGCCTCCTGAGCAAAGAAAGTGACTGTTCCAATTTTAAAACACACTCCCAATACCCTGGAGCTGACCAAACAAACCTTAGCTTCCTACAGACTTAATCTCTAGTCTTTTTTTTTTTTTTTCAACATTTATTTATTTTTGGGACAGAGAGAGACAGAGCATGAACGGGGGAGGGGCAGAGAGAGAGGGAGACACAGAATCGGAAACAGGCTCCAGGCTCTGAGCCATCAGCCCAGAGCCTGACGCGGGGCTCGAACTCACGGACCGCGAGATTGTGACCTGGCTGAAGTCGGATGCTTAACCGACTGCGCCACCCAGGCGCCCCTTTAATCTCTAGTCTTTAGGAGAGTTAATTCCTAGTCTATAAAGAGGTTTAATTTCAAGACAAGTATATCAGAACTGAGGTATGTCAGAGTCTTTGACAGCTGTAGACAGTTTGCAGAAGACACCCAGAGATTCCCTACCATCTCTTCCACCCACAAACTCCCAAAACACGGAGACAACTGCTCCAAAGTAACATCTTTATCTTAAGTCTGAAAGTTGACTTTTTTTGTGTCAAAACCCCTGCCCCTGTGTGACTGGGAACGGTGAGGCCATCTTTTTTTAGTTGTAAGAACATCCAAAACCAAAATCTCTATTGTGCCCGAAACATTTGGTGAAAACAAGAACATAAATAGAATTCTAAAAGGATGGAAGAAAAAACAATAGAAGATGGGATACACAATAACATGTGGAATAGAATTAGTATGTCAACCTTGACTGTTAAACTGAGACAGGGTCCAGAAGTGGTTTGACAGTGTGGGATAGAAATATCTGCATGTATACAGAACATAGGGAAGGCCAAGTGCTGGATTTAAAAATAAGATTCGGAGACTGCTCTTAGCTACCCACTCCTACCCCCTCATCATTCTATTCCCAAGAAGGGATATTGTCTTTCATCAAGAATGCAATAAAAGCCTAAGAATCCCCACTTGGGTGGTGTCCTTGCACAAGGAGCTCTTGAGAAATGAATGAGAGGGCTCAAACTCCCTGTGGCCGAATTTTCACTTTCCTGACTTAAACTGACATAGGTAATGGGGCGCCTGGGTGGCTCAGTCGTTTAAGCGTCCGACGTCGGCTCAGGTCATGATCTCACGGTCTGTGACTTCGAGCCCCGCGTCGGGCTCTGTGCTGACAGCTCAGAGCCTGGAGCCTGCTTCAGATTCTGTGTCTCCCTCTCTCTCTGACCCTCTCCCATTCATGCTCTGTCTCTCTCTGTCTCAAAAATAAATAAACATTAAACAAATTTTTTTTTAAACTGACATAGGTAAAACTTGGTGTGTTTTTTTTTTCTAAGAAGTCTTTTAAGTTGAGAGGGCAAAGCAGGTCAGAGTGGCAACCAGGGGAAAGAAAAGACGGTGGTTGCCCAGTGGGGATGTGAACTTAAGGAGAAGATTAACAGAAGCCACTGAGGTTTCCTCTCCAAACAGAAGAACAGTCAGAGAGTTGGGCAGAAATCAAAGCAGGACCAAAGAGCTGTGGCTGGTATCCAAGCACCCGTAGAATCCCTGAACATGGCTGAACAATGTCCAGTCTATATAACCATACACCATGGGGACTCCTCATGTACTCAAGAAGCTAAAGCCAAAGCAGTGGGGCGACTGGATAGGGAAATGACTTTAGCAAAGTTGAGGGGACCCCGAACCCTGCTTCATAAAGGCAAGCACACTCCATTGGAGCTAGAGAATTCAGGCTGAGAGAGTAGTTTTGATCTGAAGAGAAAGGATAGAACTGACACCGATAGCATGAAGAATGTTCAACAATGTTCTTATGGAAGTGAGTTTGGGGGAGAGGAAGAGAGAAAAGAAGAGGAGCCTGACAATAATAATACCAGCTATTAATATTTATTGAGCACTTACTATATGCCATGGTCCTCACAACAAGAATTGGCAAACTTTTCCTAGAAAGTCTTCTGGACCATATGGTCTCTGTCACACCTACTCAGCTCTGCCTTCCTAGTGTGAAAGCAGCCATAAACAATTAGTAAATGAATTGGCAGGGCTAGATTTGCCTTATGCCAGGCCAGATTTGGCCCATCGGCCATAGTCTTCCAACTCCTGCTCTAAGAGGTGGGTGGTATGGTTATCTCCATTGTAGACATGAAGACTGAGGCTTAGAGGGGTTGAGAGAGAGTGAGTGGTCTGCTTCCCCCTTGGCAGGGAAACTCAGAAAAGGCAGCACGAGCTCATCTGGAAGAGTCTTGTAGAATGCCAGGCACACTGGGCAACATGACACTGTGTAGGGCTAACCAGTACGCACCCGGTACTCTTTCCCCTTTTTGTTTTTTTTTTCAAGAATGATTTTTTTTAATGTTTAAAAAATGTTTGTTTCTTTTTGAGAGAGAGAGAGAGAGAGAAAAAGAGAGACAGAGTGCAAGCAGGGGAGACGCAGAGAGAGAGGGAGACACAGAATCTGAAGCAGACAACAGGCTCCGAGCTGTCAGCACAGAGCCTGACGCGGAGATCGAACTCATGAATGGTGAGAGCGTGACCTGAGCCAAAGACAGACACTTAACCGACGGAGCCACAAAGACACCCCCCCGCCTTGTACACTTCAGATATTCCTCACATTATGACTGAGAAAAAATCCAAAAACAAAAAACAAAACTGTTATCAAACAGACTCCAGGAGCGCAATGTTTCAGGAGTATGTCGGTGTTGACCATACTGGGGGAAAAAAAGGAGCAAAGCCTGTTGAATCCCTTGGTCACGTTCTCAGGGGGAACATTCCCTCGATTCTTTGCTCCTCCAAATGCTGGCAATACCAAGTCATCCAGGGGAAGATGTGATGGGCTGGTGCCAGGAAACACACTGACTTCAGAGCCAGGCAGCCCTGCCTTCAGGCTCCTGCTTGGCCTCCTGAGGAGTCTACCATCTTGGGCAGTAGACAGATGGGTCCCTGCCTGTTAAGCGCTTGAAATCTAGAACAGAAGGCACGTAACAGATTTCACATTATCATGGATCTTCCCAAAGAGGTTTTGCTATTGTATCTCCGAGACCATCATATTAAATCGTACGCTTGCCGTGGAAGTCTTGTGTTAGCCACTCCTTGAAGGTTATGGTTCTGCTGCATCACTTGGGGTATTCACAACGCTGACGCTGATAAAATAAATGCCACGGTGACAGTGATAGGGTCTGTATTTTAATTGCCAAAGGACTGCAAACCTTCACTAACAGATAAGAAAATGTGGAGGAAAAGAGTCATGGCACAACACTTAACACATTTCTGTTTCAGTAGAAACCCTAAAATCACCATGATGTCACCCTTTTTAGCTCTTTGTTTGTTTTTGCTTGTGTGTGTGTGTGTGTGTGTGTGTGTGTGTGTGTGTGTGTGTGTTTACAGCTGTGGGTGTTCACAGATATGCTCTGTGATCCAGACAGGCTCTTCCTTAACCTTCCTGAGCCTCCACACCACATTTGCCTCTTCAGAACAAAACAGGAAATAACTTGTAAATCAAGACAGTGCTGGAAAACCCGTGAACTTTCCTGAGAACTGTGCTGTGTGAGTGAGAAGCAGGCACTCAAGACTGGCTCTGGGTGAGCAGGAAGACTAGGGCTTCAGCCTGCAGCAGAGCTAAGGACCTCACTTGCGGACAAAAAGGAGCTACCAAGGAAGCTTATTAAAATGTCTTTCCATTAGACTTTTCCCATCTGAGCCTTCGATGGTACTTCTATTATCCGTAGAGGGGAAGGACGTGTATTCATGTTTAAGCGGTGGCTTCTCCTCATGGAACTCGTGTGGGCCCCGCGTGATCCAGTATGGCAGCCAGTAGTCACATGTGGCTATTTAAATGTAAATTTCTCAAAATTAAACAAAATTTAAACTCTATTTCCTCAGTGGCACCTAGCCACATTTACGGCGTTCAGTGTGTTAGTGACTAATTACTGGACAGGCAGATGTAGGAAATTTCCATCGCTGTAGAGAGTTTCTTTGGATAGTGCTGTCACCAAGGAGTGGCAGCCGTAGAGAGCCCGAGCAGGCATCGCGCACATGCCCTTCTGACATTTACCTGCAAAGACTGTGAGTCAGTGTCTGGACACTGACGTGAAAATGCATGCGTATCTTTACTGCATCTTCAGGGCACATTAACTGGCTCGTTTGAAAATTTATCAATGAGCAAGGTAAGATGTGCCTGAAAGAGAGATAAGAAAATATACCAAAATATCAAGCATGATTGTTTTGAGTGATGGAAATATGGGCTATTGTTTTGTCTCTATTTGTAGTGAAATGTGCAGCCAGAGTTTTTGTCTGCTTTTCCCACAGCATGTGACACAGGAGACACAGCTTAATTCCTGGAACCAGCTATGCCTGAAGCCATCAACTCCAGTTGGATTTCCTCCTTACATGAGCCAGTGAAACAGATTGAGCTGATTTTTTCTTTTATTACCAAACAAATAAGGACTAATTGTGCTGCTTTTATAAATTTATGTATCTTCTCTATCGTTCATGTATTTCTCCTAAAAGTGGAAAAAAATAACTTTGAAAAGTGTATGTGATAAATGGCATTCTATTTTATGTGTCATCCGTGTGTTGATATTCACGAAGCCTTACAAAGCAGTGTATCCAAATAAGCTAGAATTGATCTCCAAAAATCCGCAAGGAACACAGCATAAACATGCCAAAATAACTTTGTTTATTAAAAGGAAATCTGAGGCAACTGTTACTGCTGAACTGTTTGGAGTTCTGGCAGAAACACTCCCCCAAAATATGATTGGAACGTCTTCAGTAACTCCTGTTGTCAGACTTGGTTGTAAAATACAGAGTAACAGCTCACTTGACCAATGAAACCCAAATTAGCACAATTTATCATTAGAAAGCATTCTCATTTGCTAATCTGGCCAGTTCCAAGGATACTAAATCACAATTTGCCATTTTAACAAATGAGCCTATTTGCAAGTACTCTAACACCCATCGGTTTGGCTGATGGAATGCGTTCTTCCAGACTTGGCTCTAAACGCAAGCTGGAAGAAATTTGCCGGGGTATAATATTTTAGTTGGTGATGCTGTCGAAAAGATTTCAAAATACCCCATTCTGCAAATCCTTTCCCCCCCTTAGTGGACTGGCCAGCAACAGAGTCACACAGGAATTTCTGCCTGCCACATGTCTGCGACTCCACTAAGCATCAACTGCCAGTGTCTCCTCATCTGTCATTGTTGAGACACTGGTGAAAAACGGAGAGCAATGGCTCATCGCTGAGGCTGTGCATAATGGGTCCTCTCCGTGCCATTTCTCTGCGTTTTCTCAGCTCTTTGTAAGTCTTCTGGCGGTGGGCTTGCCTGAGCCTCCAAACACATTCATCTCGTCCTTGAAGTCCTACATTCCACAGTTCGCTTCGAGGAGCCTCTGGCGGCAGGATAACGTCCCTGGGAATGTGCTGCCTGCTGACTACCCGCTGCCCCAGAGGTTTGTCACAGCAACTGCCCCCCCCCCCCGGTGTTCTTGCCGCCCCAGGGGGAAGGCTGGCCCTCCAGGCTGGCCTTCTGCAGCTGTGCCCAAGGAAGTGTGAGACATTCCCGCATTGGATGCTCTTGGTACCTGCCCCCTGGGCGGTAGCCTCTCTTCCTGCCATCGTGATTTCATGCAGTTCCCCTTTCGGCCACCAAGAAGCACAGCTTCTTTTCTTCCCTCCCCCAGACTTGCTACCTTTTTTCCGGCAGCCTCTGAGCCCGTGTCTGAGGCCCCCCAGGGCGGCTCTCCTTGCTTACGGTGTGTGTGTGACTGGTGCACGTTTGGGATTTCTCCGGGCCCCCGTCCCCTACGGATGATACTGCTTGATGCGAGGGCACGGTTTTCAGAGCCCCTTCGTATTTGCTATCTCACCGGAGGCTCACGCAGTCTCTGAGTACTAGATAAGGTGGGATTATGATCCGTATTTATAGGGATGAATGAAGAGGCTCTTCCTTTTTTCCCTACTTAAAATCTAACAGAACTTCCTTATTCTTTTCCACTCGCTCTTTGGCTCTGAAGCTTGCCACGAATGAGCATTCCAAAGGAGAGAAATGGTTGCCGTGTTTCACAGTCACAGGAAGAATGGCAAATAGTACAGAGTTTATCAGCATTCCTCGTCATACACAAACGAGGTTTTAGTGGCTGTCTGTAGCTGGGTGCTCTTGCACAGCTGCTTTAAGGTAGATAAAAGTGTGTTCTTCTCATTCTGTTTCCCACTGGGAAAAAGCCATGCAGCGTGAACGTTATTACAACTAGTAATAATAGTAACTAATATTTATCGTGGTATTTTACTGCGTGCGGGCACTGTGCGAAGTTCCTCACGTAGAGTATATGACATAATCCTAATAACAACCCTAAGAAATATTTATTAAGGAAAATAAAGACTGCAAGAACAATATTAAAGACTATGTGAGAGGTAATTTAGCATCCTATCTAAGAGCACAGAATTTGGAACTACATTGTCAAGGTTTTAAATCCTAGCCCCCTACAGTGTTCCCTTGGACAACTTCTCTGTGCCTCCACTTTTTCATCTGTAAAATGGGATAATAATACCACTGTTGCGAGGAAAAAAATTTTTTTCTATCCTTCTAGGCTTTTTGGCTGCTCTTATAATCAAATTAACATAAGACAGATTAACAAGAGAAAAACAAACGTGATTATATATGTATATGTGGGAGCCCCATGGACAAGCCAGGCAGTTGAGGCCTATATGGCATCTTGGGCTAAGGAATGAGAAAGGGACCAGGGGAGGGGGGTGATTCACAGGACAATAAGAAAAGCAGATGTTTGGTAGTTAGATGTTTGTCCTGCCATCCAGACAGGTCATTCACACAAAAAAGTAATCTCCTGGTAATAGTTTTCATTCTGGGCCAGGCCCCCCTATCTATATTCTTTTAGGTAGCCGAGGGAGGTAAAAGTTTTTCTTGAGTCTGCTGGGCCTTGATTGCCTTCATCTCCAAACAGTCCAACATGCGAAATTGGCACATTTTGGGGACACTCGTTCTGAACACCTTCACTACGCACCTTCAGGATCACTGTGAGTTAATATGTTTATACATGTTATGTGCTTCATAGCATTTAGAAGAGTGTCTCACCCAAAGTAGCAGGTTAGTTAACCTTTCCGTGTCCTTTCTTACTCTCTGCATTTGTAAAATAGGGATAATAACATTGCCTACCTAATAGGGCTGCTAGAAGTACGAGGGAGATACTAGTGTCTGGTAACCTTGTAAATGCTCAATAAATTAGCTATTACTGTCTTAGGTCCTAGCCTGATGGATTTGGAGGCTAAGGTAGTCACAAAGAACCCATATTCCACAAACAAAGCTCTGGGTGCCAGACCACCCCTCCTGGGAACTATATTCAAATTTCTGGGTGCATTGAATTTTAGATATAGCTGTACCCACGCTCATTTTAGAAAAGGTAAACAAAACCATTTATAAAAATTGCTTGTGAAAAGAAATGAAAATAACCCAGAATGTGATCACTGTCGATTACCTTTGTCCTCCTGCTTCTCCCTCATGAGGCAGCTTGTCAGCAGAGCTTCTCTTCTAGCTTAAAAACTTTTTTTTTTTTTTTTTTTTTTTGTAAGAAAGGTGGTCTTCAAAGTTGCTACTGTCTAACTGAGGCATTTGGCTCTTTGAAAGATCACAGCCTTCCACAGAAAAGATGACATTTCGGAAATTTCTAGAACTTCGGTACCAAACGAAAGCATAGACGCCCAGCTAAGCCTCCTATCAGAAAAGCAAATTGTAGGAGGGGAATGTGGGCATTGAGAAGGAAGGGAAATCTGAGCATAGTCCGCATTCTAAACGGCTCCTGGGTTCAGAGGACCGGTGCGTGTTGAGAAAGGGTTGTGTATGGGCGACCTCCCAGCCAAAGCACGTCTTGGAGCTGAGGGAGCAGGTGTCTGGCACCTCTCAGATCTGGAACCGGTTTCTACCTCAGCTGACATTTAGAAGGCATAATGGCAGTGCATATCCCTGCCAAAGATTGCAAGTATGGGATTGATACAGCCTGTGCCCACCTACTTGCTCCGTGTGGAGATTTGCTCTCCCGCCCACCCAATTAAGAAAATAGGATATAGAAAACCAGAGGAAGGATTGTTTTTCTATTGCGGTTGGTTTGGGGCACAAAGTTTGCTTCGTAGCAGAAGTCTGGATTTCCGCCCTCACCCAGTGTTCCCTCCAAAGCTTCCCAAACTAGGAATCTTCGTTGGCTACCACCTGCAGTGTCACCGGAGTGACCTTTGGCTGGTCAGAAATCCAATGCTGTGACAGCATCAACGAAGGAGATTAGTCTTTCCTCTTTCTTGAGATCTGGTGCGAATGAATACAAGTCCAAGGCAGAGGCTTGCTCCTCTTTGTCTAAAGCCATGTCAAAGCATGCTTTGAAAGGACCTGACTTCATGCTTGACAGAGTTTGCTCTGAGCCCAGGCTCTAGAATGGATTGGTACTTGCGGGCTGCTCACGACTCCTGCATGGAATTTCATTACTGAAATTCTTCAGGTCATTTCCCATGGAAGTCATCACCCTAATGACTGCACACCATTCGCACTCGGTAGGGCTGACTCAGCGAGCCGCCTTCCCACCCAGGGCTGTGAGCAGCACCTCCCAACTCTGCAGTGGTGACAGATCTCTTGGAAGAGAAGAGGTGCTATTTTTCTTGAAATAGAATTTGTCCCCCTGGAGATACGAGTACCAGCAGACTGTGAAGGTCCCATGACTGGAACAAAATGCCCATTAACAAAGATTTGGTGGGACCCAACGGGGAGACCCAAATGTGTCCCCTGCGTGGAAGTTTAGATGAGCCCTTGGTTCTTCTCACCCTGCCTGGCAAGTTCCACAGGCCTTTTTATTGCTGCAAGGAAAGTACATAGAAAACACACCGGCAGAAGCACTTCCTTAAAAGATCACGCAGTCACAGTGCATCAAAATAACTACATAGCAAAACTCTTCCATAGTTTAGACCCAACGCAGGCACAGAAATCACCTTCGTCTAGAAGCTTCACACATTCTAAGCGCCACAGTGCCACACGGCTTCCTCACGGAAGTGGCCCAGGCTCCCACTTTTGGTGTTCACCTGCCAGACACGTAATTTGCTTAACATCAGTTTCTATGGATACAGTGAAATCTGTAGCTTTTGCATTAAGGGGGCCATTGAGAAGTTGGGCTCTGGACCCTGTGCCGACGAAACCAAGACTTATGTCTGAGACGTGCTGACTGAGCCGGCCTCCCGCCCGGCAAGCCCTCACCCGCTTCTTTTCCCACCCAGGTTGGCAAAAGGGACTTGGGATTTGATGTCGGTCAGTGAGTTTTTCATTTCATTTCATTTAAAATTCAGGAGTAAATGCTTTTTAGAGGCAGAAATGGATCTTTCCAGAGCTGGTGTGTGGGCTTGAGCTGTCACTTCAAAGTTTCTTTGATCCAAACCCCACCAGGAACTGCTGTCCCCAGTCAAGGTGCGCCGAGCGATCAGTGGTGCTGTTGCTCCACAGAAGACCCTGGGTCACGGAAGAAGCACTGGGGCGGTCCCCGTTGGGATAGAAAACACCCCATGCTTTCAAAATCGGGAGCGGTTAGTGTGGCTGCAATTAAGAAATCGCTTTGTGATTTTCATAGGTCTTAATGCAGAAGAATTAAAAGAAACAAAGAAAGCTTCAAGTGGCTCAAAAACGGAAGCATGTTTTAGAGCCTCCGGTACGTAGGAAGTAATTTTTGTGCCACTTATAAAATTATTCAGGAGACTGAGCTCTCTGAGAACAAGCACGGTAGCAGTCTCCTCTGAGGTCTTCGCTGTATAATCACGAAGCTGCCTGGCCTGTGCTCAGGATATGTTTGCCGTATGAAGAATTCATGCTTTGAAAATATAATGCTGTAAGGTCTCCAGCACTAAGATCTTTTATATACAATATTTACGACCTCTGAATGTCTTGTCTTGTTGGCAATCTGTTCCAGTTACTGAATAAACTCGGACTACTAAAGCGGCATTTTGTTAGTGTAGAGTCCCAATCCCTTTCCTCAATGCTTGGAGGCCACATGTATTGAAATGCAAGACTTTTTAGATTTTAGAGATGGAATAAATATGGTGAATATGCCATCTATTACTTAACACCTCAGGGACATCTGGAGCCCCCTATAATCAAACATTAATATTTCCACAGTCGTGTGTGTCAATAGCCTCACTTGGTAGGATAAATATAAACAAAGCCTGTAAATAGCCTCGCGTCAGTTCAAGTGAGGTTTTCTGCCAAATGAGTTATGAAAAACTTTTATTTGTCACAGCTCTTTGGATTTCAGAATGATGAATAAGGAGTTGTGGACCTGTATTACACATGGAATCTGTGTCCCTCCCTAAGAACATAACTGTCAAAATTAGAAAAGCTTCGCTGGGCTCTTTTTGCTTATTTCCCCCTATTGAAGTATTTTTAAAGTGTACATTAAATCAAAGAATTCTTTACATGCAAGCTCCTCAAAAGAGTTAGATGGCACTTTTAGGAAATTGTGCTTTAAGCTGCTTTTTTTCTCATCTGCAAATAGGCTAAACCAAATTGCTATTTTCCAATGCAGAACAAACCTTGTATTCATTCATTTCTTCATCGATCCATTTATCTATCTATCCACCCATCCGCCCATTCATTCATAGCAAAACGTTTATTTAACACGGATACGCACAAAACACCATACCGGGTTCTGACATAGTCTCTGAATGGTGTGGAAGCTGAAGTGGGTAAAAACCCCTGAATGCATGGATTTAAATTATTGAGCATCATATTCATGAAAAAGCCGTACTTTGGACATAGTCACGTTGAATCAAGGCAGCTAACATAATTGACCCAGGAACTAGGGAAGGAGCTGGCCTCTTGAATTCCCCAGAAATCACAAGCTGGAGGATACTTTTACTTTTAGCTACGGTCAGGAGGCAGTGAGAATACTGAGGGGTGACCTTTGGCATCTAAAGAAGAAAGCAGAGGGCGAGAGACACTTAGCCAGATGTCACCTTCACATGGAGGCTCAGCACTGGAGGAGTTCATGCCAGAACACAACAGAAGCTGCTATTGGGGGAATAGGAAGGGATAAAAAAAAAAAAACAGCAGGAAAAAAATGCTCATCCCTAACACCTGGGAAGCTTGAAGAGGGCCACTCAGATTAACCAGAAACTGTATTCCCCGGGTGGATAAAATGTTCTCAGCCCTTAATTCTTACGTAATCTTTGCCTACAGTGTGTTGTAATTAGTATCTATGTTTTCCTGAGAATTCACTGAGGGAGAAGGAGAATAGAGAGAGAGCATGAGAGAGGAGAAAAGATTCCTTTCCCTGAGGTTAAACTAAAAAGGCAGTGAGATTGGGGCTCCTGGGTAGCTCAGTCGGTTGAGTGTCCGACTTCGGCTCAGGTCATGATCTTGCGGTCTGAGTTCAAGCCCTGCATCAGGCTCTGTGCTGACAGCTCCGAGCCTGGAGCCTGTTTCAGATTCTGTGTCTCCCTCTCTCTCTGACCCTCCCCCGTTCATGCTGTCTCTCCCTGTCTCAAAAATAAACGTTAAAAAAAAAAATAAAAAAAAAATAAAAAGGCAGTGAGATAAAGATTTGAGAGATATTGTGTGGCACAAAGGCGGCTCTAGAAAGTATGGGTGAAAATGTAAGAAAAGGGTACTGGGGTAAGAAGAAATCAGACATTCACCTTAAGTGGACACACCCACCAACGTATACGTTAAACGCACCCTTCTCTGTCCGTGTTACAGAAAACTCTGGTTCCTTCAGGAATGCTTGGGTCACAAATGGGGCCGCACGGCGGGTGATAACAGAGTGGATTGTTCCCAAGCCCTGGATGCTGCCCTGAAGCGAGCAGATGAGGCCACAGCAGTCCCTCAGCTGCCATGTGGTGGGCTGGCTCAATGAAGAACTCTTTGTTCTTTCTCTTAGTAGCCACTAGTGTTGGTCTGTGTTTTATTTTCAATTAAATTTCCACTAATCCTAAGCTACAGAAAAACATAGCTGCTGGAGCTCCCCTTTCCCTTCCAAAAGCAGTACAACACACATATGCCACCAGCTTGCCCACAAGTGCTTTCAGAAAGGTGCTTCATGCGCCCTGGACCCCGGGCTTCCAAGATAGCCTGTGAATAGTGCCACTTGTTAGGATGGTTGCCATAGCGAGCCCTTGTTTTTAATTCAATGGCACAGTAAATGATACTTTATATATTGTGGTGGGAGGGGATGGTCACTTTAAATTGCCTTCTCTTCATGGATCAGAAAGGAGCATTTTTAGGGGTAATGGAGCAGAGACCTGCTTCTTCAGCTTATTTGGTGGATTTTGACTCTCTGTCCTTGCAAGGTATTGAGGTTTAACGTGTCCTAAATAATTGGATCAACGCGAGCATGGGATTTTATTAACATTTAAACGTAATTTTAAAAATAACACTTTAAACTAACACTTCCCCTACGTGTTTGGGAATGACATCCAAACGGGAAGTCGTGTTTCTTGCCACCAACAGACCCTCTGAGGTCCTCATTCCGCGACATTAAAAAGATGTTTGGTCGCATTTAGGGGACTGTGGGGAGAACACTGGAGCACCAAGAAACAGAAAATGTGGCCTAGGCAAGCATTTACATCACATGATGAATAGGTGACAGCTTTGGGAATATCCGATCGCTCTGGAAACACAGAAAAATGGGAACGGAATGGACTGAAAGGAATCAAAGGGGGGCTAGGGAAGGGGCGCCCGTCCTGGTGATGCACGGCCGGGGGTCGGGAATGACACATTGCTGGGGGATAAAAATAAAAGGAGCATAGAGGTTAATAAAATGGGGACATATTCCTCTCTCCAGACACGGTGAGGTGAAAATTACTTATCACCTGCTGGAGTGGATGTGAGAACGGGCCAGTGACCAAGTGTGTGGCAGGGAGTGTTTTGTAACGAGCAAGCGATCCACAAGAAGCCTGCAACAGGCTTCCTCCGGCTTCCTAGCCGCGCGAGTCTTGTGGCTCCGTCTCCTCATTAGAGGACAACAGCTGTTTCTGACTATAATTAGCTCACAGTTCAATAGTCAGCTCCGGTCCCTCACACCTGTACCACACACAACATGGAAATTACAGAAGCACATGTTGTTTTTTTCTTAAATCACCTCCACTTACACACATTGTTAGGCATCTAATAGAAAACAGCCAGAACCTCCCTAGATCCCTCCCTTCCTTGGAGCACTTTTTAAACGCAAGTTGGGAAAGTCTTTGTTTTTACGGGCCCCGGGTCCCATTTCCAATCTCACCTCCCTGCTCCACAGCACACCCCCCCCCCCCCGAATGAAAGGAGGTCTCCAGTGCTGTCAACCAAGCCACCATGCATCGGGCCATAAAATCTTATTTTCAGCCACCTGCAGGATGATGATGGAGGGAAGGGGAAACTGCAGTGAGAAGAGGGGGAGGGGGGGGAGCTCCAGCTGGCTGCTGAAGATGGTTTCAACAGAATTGGGGGCGGGGGGTGGTGGAAGGGTGCAGAGTCTGGGGTCATTTCCTGCCAGGTCTGCGTCGCATGGGGGGAGGACCCATAATCACACTGTCTCACAGCTCCATTAGTGTCAAACCTCATTAGGAGCCCAATGCACTTGGCAGCAGTGGGCACACAAAAGAAAAAACCAGCCAAGTCTACAGAGTGCAGAGTCGACCATCACAACATGGGGGGGTGGGGGGGGGGGGAGAGATTGTAAAATTCCCGGCTGGGTAATTAGAGTCAGCAGGGAAGCAGATAGGCCCTCTTGGGTCTCTCATTTCTGTCCTGGCTGTTTTAGAGGATTGGCAGGGGCTGCTGTCTTCCAGGGGTGAGGCGATGCGCCTGTGTTACAATTCACAAAGAACAACGATCGTCAATTTGCGCCCTGTTCCCGAGGTAAGCGGAGGATGTGGACTGTGGTTGCAAGTTGTCATTAGCGTCCAGGTAGGGCAAGGAGAGGAGGATGACGTAGAGTGGTTACCTTGGTTGTGGTTAACGGAAGAACCAGGCGCTTGACTCGTCGGCTTCTAATAAGTTCACATGAACAAGTTCGCATTGTTTACATGTCGTGTAAAGAAACTTAGGAAGACTGTGGATGTGTGACGGAATTTGGTGGTATTATTACCTGCACCGACTTCCTTTGTCGTTCCAGGACATCATTCTGATCTTCTTCAAATTCAACTGCAGCTGAAAAGCTAATGTGATAAAGGCAAAACAGACAAAATGGCTCATTCTAGCTGTTCTAGAGGCAGTTTTATAAAATACAAAAACGTATCCATCCAAAAAGGATTTAAAAATTTTGTTTAATTGAGGTGTAATCAATGTGCAATAAAGTTCTTCTATTCTAAGTGTGTGATTTCATGAGCTTTGACAGTTTTGTGTAATTGTGACCACAGTAATGTTCAGAACTTTACTATCTACCCAAAAAAGTTCCCTCTTGTCCTTTCTCCACCCCTCCTCCCCCCAGCCTCGGACTACCGCTGACTTGATTTCAGTTATTATGTTTTTTCCCTTTTTGAGAATTTTATACGAATGGACTCATACAGCATGTAACCTTCCGAATCTGGCATCTTTCGGGTTCTTCTGTGTTGTCGCATTTCCATTGTGCGACTATACCACAATCTGTTTACCCACTCACCAGCTGATAGGTATTTGGGCTACTTCTAGTTTGGGGTTATTATAAAGAAACGTGCTATGAAAATTCAGGTACCAGTCTCTGTGGAGACAAGTCTTCATTTCTGTTGGCAATCTTTGCCTCTGTCATCAAATAGGGAAATAAATAAATCAATCTCCTTGATTGACCATCCAGCGGATGAGGGAGGAAGGGGCTATCGGCTTGGCTAAGGTGCAGGATCAAGCATAATTCTATATGTTTCAGGATGTGACAACGAGAAAGGAAAGAGCAGTGAAGGAATGGGAGCGACAGGTGCCATCTCTCACGTGGGCGTCCAGCGGGGACCCTGAGTTCCAGGTAGCTTCTCGGTGATTGTGACTGTGCGTCACGCAGTTCACTTGGAAGCCAGTGAAAGAAAGCTCATGTCAGTTGCAAGACAGCAATACTCCGTTTGGCACAAAGCTCGAACACAAAACTTGCCTTTGTTAGCTCATAACCTAAAAAGGCTAGCAATTATAAAACAGAACACAAGATCGAGCGGAAGTGCAACAAATGAGCAGAAACAAACCTGAAGTACTTCCCTAGTGCATCCTTTGAAGACATTTCTGAAGACCCTGGGGAACGAACTACCGTGCACCGATCAGAAAGCACCGATAGAGGTCCAAACACAGAGTAGGCCATCTGCGTATTCCGAGGCCGCCGTTCCCATGTCAAGTTGGCTGGGTGTGTGTGTCAAAACACAAAGGCCAACCACCCTGCTTTGCAGAACTTGCCTCTTAAAAACTCAAACTCTGCTTTCAGCTTCAAGATACAGCAGCCAGGTGCAGGCTAAGTGTCACTGTGACGGCGCATGCGTTACTGAGCCATGGAGGAGAACGGAAGACAGCTTACTGTCCTGTGGCTTTGCACCGGCCTGCTCGGTGGCCATCATGAAAGCTTATCTTTTTGCCAACAGAAGTAATTTCTTTCATTCCCCAAAAGACTAGACAAGTACAGAAATTAAAAAAAAAAAAAAAAAACAAAACTATGTTAAGCATCAATTTTTAAGCCAGGGCTACATTTTCAAGAACACCTGAAACCACAATGATTCTGATTGCATTCTGTTTTCCTAGTTCCTTTGTTAAGGGCCTGACCCTCACTTTGCTATTACACATTTTGGGATTTCTGGAGTCCAGCTTTACCCTGAGGGAAAATAAGGAAACAAATAAGCTTAAAAAAAATTTTTTTTTGACCTAACCCTACATCCTCAAGTCACCGTTGAAATACATGGGATTCAAAGTCTGCAAGGTCTTAAGGCCAAGCTCACAGGAAAGTCAGGCACACTAGAAGCTGTGAAGGACGGGGATCTGCTGAATATATTAAGCTTGCATATGTGTGTTTGTGTGTTTTCTAAGCCTCTAAGGTAAATTTATACCAATCCATACAGATGTACTCTTTTCTGTTTATTATTCCCAATTGGGTGATGGAGGTTAATGTTGTGCAAAGGAAAAAACTCTGGAGCTTGACAGCACTCCACCTATTTTATTTTAAGGCAAAACAAAGAGCACAGAAAGCTTGTTCTTTCAGCCAGCATTTCTTGCTGGCTCCCTCATTCTACTCAGACTGGATCGTCTTAAATCTGATTTGGGATTTGAGCATTATTTGGATTAGCTCATTAGTGGGGCACCGCTCTGACAAGCCACTAATCTGGGGCACTGGTGCACAGCACCATGACAGGATTATGCTGAAAATGAGGAATCTAATGAGATTAGAGGGATCCTCATGCACATGGTCTAAAGGTACTTTGCATGGAGATCCAGGAGCTCGGAAATGCGGGAGGGTGACAGATTGAGGCATCAGACTCAGCTGAGCTAGAACACAGCTGTTGGAATGCCCAGAAGTGATTTTGTTCCCCAAAGGCAGCAACGTCGCACCTTTTCCGAGCAGGTTCTGTGGAATGTCAAGCAATCGCTCAGGTTAAAAAGTAAGAGTAACAAAAGGGAAGAGCGGGGTGTTGGAGAGGGCTGTGAACAGAGAAGAAGTTTTAAGGGGAAACTCTGATGCGGTTTCACGTCTCTGTGTGAGAAGCAGAACAAGTTACAGGTAGGGACTAAGGAACCAGCAACCTGGTAGGTTCTGAAGTTACTCGCCCCGTCCTGGCTGTCAAACAAACTCCACTGATGGTTTCTCCTTTGTAAAATGATTTTCTTTCTTTCCTTTGTTATTCTAGTTGTTTTAAAGCTAAACAGAACATGCTGGTTCCTTTTTGCTTAGAATGAGGCTGTTGCTAAGATCAGAAAATGCTGGACTCCAGCAACGCAATGATTTATAATGTCCAGATGTGGTTATGGGGCAGCACACAACACACAGTGGAAGGGGGCTTTGTGCCTTCCCATTCCCTTTCCCTCCTCTTTCCCTCAAAGAGGGAAACAAAAGTTTCCATGGCATTTTCTTGCTTGTAAGTGGAAAATCAAGGCATTAACAGAGACTACAGAGTTGGGCCCCTGGAACGCGATTTCTTTTTTCATGTTGTGCTAGTGTGCCACCTTGTGGTGACTTTCAGGACTCCATCAAACACCTACGTGTTAATACAGCTGCCCCCAATTTAACATTCTTCCTTAAGCCTAGAAAAAAAAATCCTGTGTCGATCCATTCTGTTAATCATCTTGAAAATGAGCTTGTGCAAGACAAAAGCAAATGTATTTTCAGCACATGTTAATAACATAAAATCAAGCACGTGGCTTCTTTTGTGTTCTTCCTTGCCAGACAATGAATACCATTTTAACTTAAAGTCAAGAATTATTTAAGTATTTAGAACCGAATACAAGACAGAACTGGTTCCACTTTCTTACTTTACCTTTTCAAAAGTATTGGAGGATTTAGAGAAGAAAGTGAGCCAGAAACTAATGGATGACACATTTTAAGGAGTTTCTCTGTTTGTTTTAAATATCTTACTCAAATGTGGATGAGGACCTTAGGTATATTAGAAAAAATCAAGAATCCTAGTCCTGGCTCAAAAGGATAAAGAGGAGGCACAGACAAATTCCAGGTGTCACAGAATGGCAAGAGAATTTTCTAAGGCTGAGAAAAAGATTCCAAAGGAGAGAGAGGAAAAAATTTTACCTGAGAAATTTGTCTTCAAAACTACATTTTAACCATTCCTGCTAGAAAACACAAGGCACAGTCCATAACAGTTGTCAGAATCTCAAAAACCAGACTTGTAAGAATTACTTGGACATAGCATTGGACACTGTGTTAGGTGTTACTTTTGTCAGCCAAGCGTGGGCTGTATTTGTAGGGTTTCAAGTATTCCAAGCAAAAATAAAGAGATGAAAAAAAGTAGAGACATAACCCAAAGTCCTCATGAGCCTGGGCGCGGGGCTGGGTAGGGGGGAGAATGGTTCATGATTCAAGAGATCAGTTTTTCAAACATAACTGTTTATAAGAATTCAGGCAGGCAGAGAAAGAGAGGTTTATAAGCTTTTTCTTTTCAACAAAATCGATTGTAGATTTTGTCTTTTGCCTTTTCTTCTTGAGAGTCATCAGACCCCTCCGTCATTCAACTGTGGTGGAGCAGTAATCTGTTATTTCACTCAAACACACACTGAAAGATGTGATGTTGATTAGTCAAAGTGGAAGAAGCAGACATGCTTTGGAAATAAAAACTCTGTTAGAGCTTCAGAAGGAACGTCCGTTGGCCATTGGAGCTCTGTTGCTAGGGAGATGGTTACCAGGTGCTCTTGTGGCAGCGTCTCCCCAGGCCCCTGAAAACCTGCCTGATATCCTGGACTAATGTCATGAATGAAGGGGTTTCAAATGTTTAATTTTTCTTGTGTGTCTTGGAAAGAAGGGACCGTGCTAGAGTGACTGCTTTGCAAAGGCAAAATTAGGAAGAAAGAAAGGGAGAGTGGGGAGATGGGAAAACAGGACCAGAGAGCCGTGTTGAAAATGGGACGTGTGGGGGGAGGAGTGGACCCTGACGTGAGCCCAGAGACAGCACAGCCCAGGAACCAGTGAGTTGAGTCCTGGGTTGGTAGCAAGGCCTGCCCATGAGGACATAGAAGCCAACACGATGTGTTTTCTACTAACCGTACCCTATTGACCGCTGACCACGACCAGCCACTCGGCTTGCTCCTTACACACCCCGGTCTCTTCATTCCCACACCCACACGGCGCAAAGCCTTATTATCGCCATTTAACGTGCAAGAGTACCGACCGTCAGAATGGTTATGGAACTTGCCAAACTCTAGTGCCCTCTTATTTATTTATTTATTTATTTATTCATTTATTTATTGGTCTGATTTCAAACTCTTGCCCTGCCTCCAAATACCTTCTTCCTGGCGGTCTCTTGGGACTTGAAATTGCTAAAATTTAATAGCAGAGATTTACAAAATATTGGCTCTGTGCAATGAACATTTCTGGATGGAGCATGCGTGTATGCGCGCACACACGTGTGTGTGCTCGGTGTAATTGCAGAAAAGGGTCTTGCCTTTCGTGGAGTTCAGAGTCTGGCTGGGAAAAAGAATTAAATGCAAAAACAACAAAACATTCTTTTTATCTGAAAAACTGAGGGGTGAAGACATATTGAGGGTAGGTGCTGAGGGGAAACTTGGAACTTTGGAGGTAGAGTCTGGATGGAGTTCAGGGAGCTGGAGATAGGGTCTTTGCTGCTCTGGGGGCTGGACAGCAGATGTAACCAAGGAAATGACTGAGTTGACTTTTGGCAAGTGAAAGGAATCCATGAGGTTTGGCTCTCTGCATTGTCCTAGGAGGCCGCAGACCTCAGTGAGGTAACAAAGGCACTGCTTTATGAGAGCTGTAATGGGTGATTTGGACTGGGTCATCTGGTTGTTTGCTTGTGTGTGTGTGTGTGTGTGTGTTTGGGTATGGGTGTGAGTGTGTATGCACACACAGTGGTGAGCCTGGATTGGGGTAAGGAAGATGAGAAAGTCAGGGAAAAGTCACGGGTTATCAGTTGAGCCTTCCTCGCTATTTGGCCCCACAACCAGGTCAGGTTAAACTTAAGACATATAATTCTGTCGTGGAAGTTTCTGTCCTTTAACTAAGAAAGGAAAACGAAACTATAGGATGTTCACATTTTTATTAATTCATGAAAAAAATCTCTCTGTAGGTATCTTGGTGTATCACAAATGGAAAGAAATGCATACAAATATATACATTTCCCCCAATCCAGGAAGAGGCAGATGTCCTTCAGAGTGGTTCAAGTCCTTGCTCTTCAGCCCACAGGCACAAGAGGGGCTGGAGGGACTTAGCAAGGGCTGTGGGGCTGCAGCTGCGGCGGACAGACATGAAAGCACCAGACCATGAGGCCCCGTTAGGAAAAGGTGAGGCAGTGAATTATTTTTATAGCCTGGAAATGACATATCTCATTCATTCAGTGAGTTATTTACCCTCTGGATTGAGTTCATGGACCTATGAGTCATACAAACACGTCTGTTTCTTTATCTTTGGGGACAGGAGGAAGGTAGAAGGTTATGCCACGAGAAGCGAGGGAGGGGGAGAGGACTGATAGATGTTTTGGGGCCTCACGGAGCAGGTCTGCGGAGGCAACCCTATCCCGTCTTGGTAGGTTCTATGCTGCGTGAAGGTTTAGCAGCCAGGCCCGCTTCCTCTCCCGTATGAAAGCTTGCCAGCCAATCGCTAAAACCTAGCCCGGGGTGCATTCCAACAGGGAAAAGGTTTCCTCTTCCACAATTTGACCATTCTTTCATCTGAGGAAGGCGTGTGCATGTGCGCGCGCGCGCGCGCGTGTGTGTGTGTGTGTGTGTGTGTGTGTGTGTGACAGAGAGAGAGAGAGAGAGAGAGAGAGAGAAACAGAAACAGAGAGAGGAAGAGAAAAAGACTGTTGGCAATGAAATTACTTTTGTACTTTTATCCAAATAACACCAAATTGGACAAGTAATTTACTGGCCTCCATGTGGAGCCTGCCTCACTGATAACTACTTCCTGGTCCATCTTGCTGTATGAAACTCCCATCTAGGGGAGAAAGGACATCGTGTCTATGCAAATTCTTCCCAGCTCTGTTTGGGTATCTTAGTGAAAAATCAAACCTCTCTGCCTTCAGTCCCATTTAAATAAAAACATCACTTGCCTCCAACCAGTAGAATACATTTTCCCAGCTGATTGATGCTTTTCCATTTATTTTATAATGTATTTTTTCCTCAGCAAGAGATTGTTCTCCAGAATGTCAAGGAGGAAATATTTCCCAAATCATGTGCTGTGATTGGCTGGTTTGGGCTTAATCAGACAGAGAGGTGGGGAAGGGGAGAAAGCAGTGATTTGTCACACTGGTGCTCAGGTTCTGGATAAAGAGGTGCTTTGTAATGCCAGCCTGCCTAATCTCTAGGCCACAATCAAATTACCCTCCCCTCTCTCCCGCATTCTCCTCCCACCCTCTCTCTTTCTCCGTCTTTCTCTCTCTCTCTCTCTCTCTCTCTCTCTCTCTCACACACACACACACACACACGCACACACACTACCTCTTCAGATCTATCACTGACAGAACAGTTATTAAACAAAATCTCAGCCCAGGGAATTAATAATGTCAAGGATTCATTTCTTTATCAAATGTTGTGCCTGAAGGAAGAGCACTCTGTGCTTTGCAGAAAGACCAAAGTACATTAATCACCTGAGGGAAAGGGATGGGTTTGTGATTTTTAATACTTGTCAAATGAGTAGCACAAGAGACCCAGAGAGATGTCTCTGGAAGTGTTTGCAAACACAAAGAGGTTGTAGGCTGTTGTTTGAAGGATTCATGGTCCCTTGGGACCTGCAGAGGTCCTACAGAGGTTCTCTGGGGAGGCGAGGTAGGAGATAGGGGTGAGGGTGGTGGCCAGCCCCACCCTGGGCTGAAAAGGAAGGACCCAGAGTGTCATCTGCAGGCCCTTCTGACTGAGAGTTTGATTGTTCCGCTGCCTTTGCAGTCAGGCTGAGAAGGAGCCTGAGGGGTGTGGGGAGAGTAAGGGAGGCAGGGAAGACAGAGCAGCAGGTCAGAGCCACAGCACCTTTAACCACATTACAAGGTGGGTAATTCTTAAAGCCTGGCTCTGCACTCACACTTCTCCTTGATGGTGTCTGTCATCCAACAGCGTGCAGTTGCACACGAAGACTACAAAACTTGGGCAGGAAATAGCCTCTCTTCATTCCTCTTGACCTTATTCACTGGGGTGCCTGCAACTTGTCACTCCCCCTGATAAAGGAGGAAGAAGAAGTCAAGAGGCTCATGGGAGAACCAAAATCAACACGTCTCAGTAAGAAACTCTGGGCAGCCTGCTCTGTAGTTATCTGCATTGCCAACTTAAATTGTCAATTTGAGCAAAGCCATGATCATCATCACAGACAAAGAGTGTCTTCATCTAGTGTCTGCGTTTCCTATTCTGAATTCCTGATTATTGTATGAAATGTGCTGCCCTAGAAGTTTCCTTCCTGGTGGCGGGTACAATTACAAATCAGAGCCGCTTGTTCACTGCTACTCCATTACCATCACGTTGAACGTCTGTGGGTGGCACTCAGCCTGATGTCTCAAGTTGTGCGGGCTGGAAGCACAGGAGAGTTCATGCCCATGGGGTTACTCTGAACCAAGGGTGGGGCACAAGCCTGCAGAGAAATGCCCTGTCTCTGTCCTTTGACAGACATTTCGAGGAGGCATACTTTACACTTTCCAGAACTCCTAGCCAATCGGAACCCCGTTGCCTCCAGTGGCAACCTTGATAATGTTGGCTTGTCCTTGCCTGTCTCAGTCCCCCTGCTCCTTTGCTCCTACTTCTGTCATTATCTCCTAAATAGACTATCTTCATCCAAGTCCTTGTGTTGGGCACTGCTTTAAGGGGAAAGCAAACTCAGCATATATTTAAAATATGGTTTATCACCACGACAGTATATTTATATATTTAGCAAGTTCAGTTTCTTTTGACACGGCAGGTAACACGCTCATACGTTGATGAATCCTTTACCAGTGCTTCCCTTATGCAATTTAAGACCCAAGCTGCCAAAGTTGTCTTGCTACCTCAATCCATGACATGGCGAGTAGAAGGTAAACAATGTGGGAAGTGCGCAGTGGCTAGCCAACATCCAGGAGTGTGTGGGAATCTTCAAACGCCTCCACAAGTATCCTGGGAAGGGAGCTAACTTAGGAATGTTCTCTTAATCCTCCTGTGTCCAGGCTGGCATCACAAATAGGAAGGAATTCAATCAGCCATGAACTCATCAAGTATTTATTGAAAACCTACCATATGCTCAAGCATTGTGCTAGAGTCTGAAGACACAATGGTGAACAAAACAGATGGTTCTTGCCCGGTGGAACTTAGTATTTTATGGGAAAGACACATATTTATCATATAGAGCATAATTATAATCTGTGATAAATCAAGGGAACCATAACAGGGTCTGATCCCTGCTGGCGGGCCTGGGAAGGCTTTTCTGGAGACGCTATGTGTCTGAGGGATAAGGAAGAGCTGGGGCAAGTGTGGGGTTGGGGGGAAAAGTTTCCAGAGGGAAGAGTGTGTGTGAAGTCCTTAAAACTGGGAGGAGGTGGAGGAATCATTTGTTGAAGGAACAGCAGGCCACTGTCAATGAAAAGCAGAGTAAGAGAGGTTGAAAGTGTCAGTTGAGACTAAAGGCAATCAGGGACAGGTCATGCAAGAATGTCTGCTTTGCCTGAAGAGTAACGGGAATCAACTGAAGGTTGGGTTGAAAAAAAAAATTCTTAAATTATATCAGTAACAAATGAGTATTCTATTATTTTTAAACCATGCAAAATACATACGTAGCTCAAAAGTTTGTCTTTTTCAGCTTCCCTATTTCAATTATATTCACAGATGTTACCTGCTGTGTCAAAAAAAAAAAAAAAAAACCCTGAGCCTTGGTGAGAGCAACCAAAGGGTATGATTTTAAGTATCAACGCTATGCATTTAAAAAATCAAAAGACATATTCTGTCACCATATGTGTACTAATTCAGAGAAGGCTAAGGGATATCTTGGGCCACTAGTAAAATAAAATGTATCTGAAAATATTGTTCCGTTCATTTTTATCTTTTCCTTTAAACATTTATTTGTTTTATCGTGTGTATATAATTTAAAAATAAAAAATTATGCATATAGTGTGGATGTGTGCTCAATTTTTCTTTTACTCATGGATCTGTGAATAAAACTCTTGGAGACCTCTGTAACAGTGGTTTAAAGCATGATTTCTAATATTGATTTGCTTGGGTGCGAATCTTGGACTTAACGTATATAAGTTCGTTGTTCTTGGCAATTTACTCAATCTTACTGTATCTTACATCTTCAGTAGGGAACCTAATAGTACTTACTTCAAGGGTTATTGTGAGTATTGGATTAAATGAAACCTGCAAAGTACTTAGAATAGGGTCCACCACATTATGAGCACTTAATAAAGAGTAACAATTACCATTAGCACTGATAGTATTGTGTTGAGTTTGTATCCGACCACCTTACTAAGTTTCTTTTAGGTTCTAAACTGTTGAACCCAAACAGTAAGTTGAGTAGTTGGGATTTTCTTGGTCAACAATCATTTCCTGGCAAATCATGACAATTCCAATATTTGTTCCTTATTTCTTTGTCTTATTTTACTGTCCTGGTCTTACCTTTCACACTGAAACAATAGCAGTGAAGGCAGGTAACCTGGTTTCTGCCTTTAATGGAGATGCCAGTACTGTGTCACCATTCATTGTGATACTTGCTATAGATCTAGCACGTTTCTTTTATCAAGCTAAGGAAGACTACTTCTACTCTTAGGTTGCCAAAAGGTGCTATTTTATATTGTGGAGGGAAGGTATCAGCATTCAATAACTGAAACAAAACCGCTGAATTCATTACTTAAATAAGAAAGAGTATACTAGTTAGCCATAATCCCTCTGAGCCAAGTAGCCTGCTGATCTTAGTGGGGTTTGGGGTCAGGGATTGTTCTGGGATTGTGTTGGTGACAGAGGTAGCAGTTGGTTGACACCAAATTTAAAAGTACGTTTTGAAGAAGGAAGGCTTGTTGACTGGCTGTTTTAGAATTTTCACTGGAATGACTCTACTACAAACTGGTAGACCCTCAAAAGTTTGGGACTGCCAATGACTGGTTGGTATTCAGATGTGGGTTCAGTGAAGTAGGTGGCTATTGGTCAGTTAGATTGTGGGGAGCTGTCATTAATCGGTTGAACAGCAGCTTGGACACAGTATCTAAAAATTTTATGGGAGGAAATCAGTGGTTGTCCTGGCAGGCAGCTGTCTTTAGAGATGTACACAAAAACATTAGGAAGATTACACATGAGAGGAGAATTCTGATCCTAGGCAGTGGATCTGGGGTTGCAAGTCCAGGGAAACAGGTAATAAATGCCATCTGGAGAATATCGCAAAAGCAATGGGTGGTCATCCTGGTTGAACTGGCAAGCCATTGTCTTCATGGATATAGAGTCAATAGTAATAAAGCAGAAAGGAAACCAAAAGCCGGTACTATTTAGGTAACTAGGTGAACATACTGAGAAGAAAAGTTTTCAGTGGGAATTCAGACGCCAGGGCTTGGGACAGGGGAAGTTATCAAGATGAAAGCAAGTTTCAATCTCTAGAAGGTCTGGGGTACCAGGCAAGGTGTCCCGTTCAGGAACAAGGCCAAAGTTCACAACACAGGCAACTAGTTAACAGAATGGGGCCACCGCATGATCTCAGAGGGATGCTGAGTGACTTACTAGCGGCAAAGACCCAAGAACAGACCAGACCAGTAACAAGGGGGACTTGAAGCAAAATTCTCTTAATATTAAAACGAGAATTCTGGGGGCAGGACTCTAAGCCCAGACAGGTGGTTCTACCTGCATCCAGGGGGAAACAGAATTTGCACACAGGTTCAAGGGAAGAGCCCTTATTGGAGGGATGCTTTGCATGGGTACGGACAGAATTAAGGGACAATTAAAGGATGGTGAGGCATATTGGCAAATCAAGTACTAAAGGTTAGTAGAGGAAATGTTAGTACAAGAAGTAAGCAAGAGCTGGAGCCTAGGAGGAGGGATTTCCTGGTGTGTATTTTTAATTCTGGAGGAACATAACTACTCCAGGAGGCCAAACACTGAAGCTGAAGAGTGAAGGAAAAACTACTCTGACCCCGCTCTCTCCCCACCAATGACCTCCTGCGGGGCTTCTCCTTGGCAAGGAGCCTGGGTGATGCCATCCACAAGGGGTCACACTGCTTGGGTACAAGGGAAGACAGAGAGTGGTGGAGAATGAATGAAGGGAGGTGATTAACAGAAAATAACCACCATACTACAAGTGGCAAAGAGAGGTCCACTGATGTCAAGTCAGCGGTGTTCCAGAAATGCTTTGGGGGATTTAGGTGCGTGGCATAGACTCCCCGTGAAGCATGCAGGGTTCCTGGTTCAGCAGGTACATTTTTGCTGGGCTGTGAGCTGAGTGAGCCTTCCTGAAACTTCTGTAACATTGAGAAATGGTGGAGAATCAAAATCGCAATGGCATCTCCATATTTTTCATCATTGTGTCAAATTATGATACTCAGGGGAGGCAAGAAAGAGAGCAAACTGGTATGTTTTGTGATGTAGATTCTGAGGCAGAAAACCCCAGCATGTGAGAATCAAATGGAGCCTCATTAGGAGATACAGCAAATGCAGGAGTTTGCCCCTTTATGCATAACCAGCTTGAATCTCTGCCTCAGACGATAGCCAGCGTTTTGTGAGTTAATGGTGTGTGACGCAGAAAAGGAGCTGTGAAGGGAGCAAATCTCTCTTTAAAGTGAACATTTTCTAGAAATCCCATTTTCTCTGGGGCTCAAAGCCAGACCGACTTAGTGGATTAAGCTCTGAGGTTTCACTACGGGGATGGATTTCAGGTCAAGGCCAGCCCACAAAGCTATGTGGGGGATGGGGAGACAACCACAAGGAAACTAACTGGTGATATCTAGAATACCACCTCAGGACGTCAGGGGGCTGCACCACAGAACCATGCTGAATTAACTTGGGAGGTGGTGAGGAATGGAGAAGGGAGTGTGCTAACAAGATGATGCTAATAGTCACTATGCTATCTGTTGAATTTTTAACCTGGGGCAATCAACTGCCTGGTGCCGGCTCGGAGGAGGGCACTCGTAATTGCTTTGTGCCACTCAAATGTATTTTTTGTCAGTTCTAGACAAAGTTACATAATTATTTCTGTCACCTCAGGATGATTTTTCCTCCAAGTCACTTCCGATGAAGCAAGGAGCGGGTGTTTGTTGCCCTAGCTGCACCCTTTTCAAGCATCCACGGCCTCCAACACAACCAGCTGCCACAGTCCATATGTACACACATTTGCACTTTTGTTGTGACAGTGTATTATGGATAGTTCCTGGGGTGTCTTGAATTCAGTGGGATTCAAGTTAAGACTGTACGATAGGCCTGGCATGATTAAAGTGGCATCCTGGCATGAGGGATTGCACACTGCTTTTGTTCCACTCTGTCACCTCTTAGCTAAGAAACCATTTCTGGGTCTGACAATGGGGAAGTGGAATGGGAAACTTAGTACTCAGTTCAAAGGTGTAATGAAAGCTTTTGAGCAATCTCTTTAATTAACAGTGCTCCTATTTTCTTTCTGGGATCTACAACACCCCCAACCTCATAGGTATAGGTATTAGAGAAAAGCCTCCAGATTAGATCTTTCTGATGTGGTCAGGGTCAGGTTGACATTGTGGAGGCCTTTTTAAGCTATTATTACTTTTGCGGGTGTTTGTGGTTGAGTTTTTTCCTTTTGCATCATCCTTTGGAGCCTAGAAGCTCCATGTATGTGACTAGAATAGTAGCTCATAGATAGAAAAATTGAATGCTCTCTGTTCTCCATGCTGCTTTTTAGCTGGCTGTGCCCGAGCTTGAATGATGTGGCTCATATTCTATCACTCAAGTATCTAAACCTGGTGAGAATTGTCTGATGTTCTTTCAGGGCTTTGGGGGAAAAAAAAAAACCGACACAAGTGATTTCCGTCCAGGGTTCAGATTTCCATTTCTTTTAGATATTATTATTATTCCCACAATGATATGCTTATTTATCTCATCATAAATATTTGAGTGCTGGGCTAGAGTTGAAGCAGGAAGACCAACTGGGAGGTTATTGCCTTAGTCCAAGGAAAAGATAATGGTAGCTTGGACCAGAACAGTGACAGTGGGGACAGGGAAGAGAGTATGCATTTGAGATGTATTTTGGAGGTACAATTGACAGGATGAGCTGTATGCCAAGTATTGGGCTTAGCCCTGAGGCTACAGTCACAAAAATACAAGTGAGATGCCGGCTTTCATGGAGATCATATTGCAATGAGGAAGAGATAATAAATAACTGTATACATTTAAAATATGTACATGTTGTGATAATCTCTAGGAAAGAAAGAAGCAGAGTGATGTAATAGAGAATAACTGGGGTTGGGGGAAGTAGGTGGCTACTTAAATTGGGTTGTCATGGAGCGGCCTCCCATGAGGAGGAGATTTGAAGGTTGAAAAGGAGCCAGATAGGCAAGGACCTGGGGAAGGGCAATCCAGGCAGATGGAAGAGCCTGCGTGATGGTCGCGAGGCAGGATGAGCTTGGCACATCCTAGGAATTGTCAGAAGGCTGGTGTGCCTGGAGTTGTCAATGAGGGGGAGAGTGAGTGATCTTGGTGGAGTTGCCAAGATCATGCAGAGCCTGAGTACGGTATTTAGATTTCATTCTAAATGAAACTAGAAGCCAGTGAAGAATTTGACATGGGGGGAAAATGAGATCTAATTTTTGTTTAAAAATACTACTCTGGCCCATCTGTTAAGTACGGACTGTAGGTAGGCTAGTGCTGAAACAGGGAGACCACTTGCAGTAGTCTAAGCGAGAGATAATAGTGGCTTGGGGTAAGGTGGCGACAGTGAAGACAGAAAAGAGAATGTATTCCAGACATATTTTGGAGGTCGACTGACAGGACTTAGTGATTTATTGCATATTGTTGGTGGATGGGCGGAGAAAAAGGGAAGTGTTTCCGGCTTAAATAATTAGGTGGAGAGTGGTGACGAATGAAGAAAACTGGGTGGATCAGAAGTTAAAATATTTCTTTCCTTCCACTCTTCTTGTTCCATCTTCTAATATCACCTTACTTATTCAGCACTGGGAAGAGTACTTACTGGGCTGAGACTAAAGAGGTAAGAATTTTTGTCCAGCTACTGCCCATATGCAGTGGTATGACCTCGACGACATCATTTTCTCATTGCTACTGTGGGTCTCAGAAGACCTACTGTGTTTTAACTGGACCGATTCATTCTCTGTGGGCCTGGGATTTCCTCCTGCTTCTAACACCACCTCCAGGGCACCAAGTCCAGAGGAAGGGACGTGGGGCCTTATGACCTAATTTCAATTTCTGTAGTAACAATGACACTTGGAGAGGCAAATTTTTTGGCCCTCAAGCTAATAATAGTTGTTACTCACCTGCAAAAGTGGTAGATGTGTTGTTAAAGGTATAGAACCAAAGAAGTTGATAGATTTGATTGTTTTCTTAAGCACCCTGAGCTGTGACAATTTGTTATGGGGCATTGTTTAGATATTGTCATCCTATACTTTTTCATCAATTCATTTGCATAAAATAAAGCTGTGAAGTATGTGCCTTCATAGAGTATGTTTACACATATCCTTCTGTCTCTGAACCCTCTTAGAATAACATTTTACAAAGGTATTTGAAAAGTTTAAACTGCTATGCAAATGTAAAGGCTTATGAATATTGACCTACAAACTAATTAGATGCTGGTGTAAAGAGAAATTTTCTTTTCTGGTGGGTACTACTTAAAACTCCAGGAACAATTTAGAGTTTGGATCCTTCCTTACACTTTGGCACAGAGTGTTATATCGTAAACAAGGTACACTAGACATGTCACTTCTGGGGCTGACCTCACCCCTGCTCTTGCTGAAGGGATAGCCCTACACTGGAGATAGGTGCCATACCCCTAGTTACAGATAATTGGATCAGAAGAAGCACTTGACCCAAAGGCACAAGTCCATAGGTTGACCAACAAATTGTGATGTCCACACATAACCAAGATGAACTTCTAGAACTAGTGAAATTTGGGGGGGGGGGGGAGGAGGGTATTCAAATTGGAGCATTCTGAAGAAACATGGAAGCACTCAGTAGAGAAAACTGAAAAAGTTGAATAGAGAGAAGCCCTGAGATGAAGCCAAAATCATCGGAAACTCAAGTTATAAGGTAACAGATATATGAATAAACAGGGGCAATGAGGTAAGGAAAACCCACTACCTCTTGAAACAGCTCTCATTAAAGTCCCCAGTAGCCTACGAATTGCTAGTTCCAACAATGTCTCAGTCTTCATCCTCTTCATAGACTTTGGGTATTTTTGTGTTTTCTTCTGAAACTTTCTCTTCCCCCAGTGTTTTATCCCTCCTCCCTTTCTGTTTCTATCCTTGTTTTTGCTTGTTTTGCTTTGTTTTGTTTTTGAGAATCTCATCTTCTTCCTTGTGAGTCACTGTATGGAGATGATTTGAGCTAAGTTCTCTCTTGGGGAGAACCCCATTCTTTCAATTTCTTAATTATCAGTATCTGCACCTACGTTGATCTCCTAACACCTAAACTTTTTCCATCTAAAGCAAAACTTATTATTCCATAGCTATCCTTGTCACCTTTTTCTGATAATGATACTTTATTCTCTCACTAACCCATGCTTTAAACCATGACATTATTGTTGATTTATCTTTCTCCCTCACTCCTTGAGGGGGTTAAAAATATATATATACAAACCCCTTCTACTCTTTCCATTCTCACTGACACACTGATAAGCCATTCTTCTTCACATCCAGAGGATCTGTTTCTCACTCTTCCAAATCCATCTTAAATAACTTCTTCATGTTGCATATAGTTCATTTATTAATCCTTCCAGTTACACGGTCATTTCTTTTAAAAACAAACAAACAAAAAAAGAAATTGTCTTACTTATCTTTGTATTCCCATCTCCACCTCACCCCCCAAAAGTGAGTTTGGCACAATTTCATTCACATAGGAGGTAGTGAATAAGAGTTTCTTGATATGTATTAAGGGACTCTACTGAATGCCTGTCTCCAATAATGGCATTTGAATCTAACTCCATTGGCTGTTTATCTGCAATTTCGAGTTAGTGAACTATTTTTCTTCTGCCAAATACCTTTGTACTTGGCTCATTTTGGAGGCCTGCCCTATTAACACCTACTTGCAGTCCTCACTCCTCTATTAAAACTTTTAATGTGTGCAAGTTTATTCAAGCAGGGAGAATTGCCAATTGTAGTGCAGTAAAAACAGATCTTGCGAGGGTTGTGCTATCTTGGGCATGTCAGATGGCTAAGAAATAAATAGGCTTAAAGAAAAAAAACATATCCTTAGATTAGAAGAAAAAAGTTTGGTAAAGAAAAAAAATCTTGAAGAAGGAGGAGGGGAGGGAGATTAGAATGTTCTTCAGAAAGTAGCTAGATGAAGATGAGGCCATTAGTATAAGATAGAGCCTGGCCTGACACTTACCCTTTCTTCAGAGACCTTAATTGGGCTCGCAAGCATTCTAAAAATGGTAAGATGTCATCACTAATGAAAATAGAATCATTTATCCTGGAGACTTCTGTATCAGATACTTTTTAATGGTGTTCTTGCAAAGGTTCACAGAGAGAAGAAAGAAAGAAGTTATGTGTTCCTGTTGAAAGGAGCAGTTGAACTTGAGTTAGATATTGCTAAATATTCCCAGAACTGACCGAAAAGGACAGAGTTGGACTGGATGTTAACTAAAGTCTCTCACAATGTAAATATTTGGTGATTCCACTACTTGAGTAATAAAGTTAATTTATGGAGGCTCAGTCTAAGTCAGACTCTCCATAGACAAGACTTTGAATTTCTCTGGACCACAAGGCTGTTTCTGTCTTCTATACTCTTAAGCCTACTGTATACTTATCCATTGCAGTTGTTCAGAGATTATTTCTTAGCGGTGCTCAGGAGGCACCACAGGAGGGAAAAATGGGAAAAATCACTAGGGTGCTGGGGAAGCAGGCTGGGGAGATTTTGAGTTCTTCTCCCACACCTCAACCATGGCAGTTCCACTTTTATCTGTTTGATATAAATTTTTGTTTGAGGAGAGAGCTCTGCTGTTTTTTTTTTTTCAAGACAGAAAAAGATAAAGAGGAAAAATGAACTTTAAAAATCACAGATCTAGCAGCGTGTGAAGTAACCTGTGCTTTTTCGTTTCCCCAGCAAGCCTTCCAGGATGAGGTGGAATTATTGAGCGTTGCCCTGGAAATATGACCCAGAGGCTTGGTTTTTGAACCATCTCTGGTCCCAACAATAAATGAAAATCCTCTAACACATTTTCTAGAACCTTGTGATACAGACAGATACTCTGCCACTAGGGTTTTGGAGACCCAGGAGAGGTTGGGAGTATTTAGCACCGGTTATTATACTGAAGTCTATGCTCGTTGCAGGCATCATTCATGAAAAGATGTTTGGGTTTACTGAAATAGAGACTTTTGTGTAAAGTTTTACTTTGTGGGGATTTACTTTGGAGGACTAGGAACAAATGTAGAGTTGGACGGTAAGACTATATGTGGGATATTAGGATAAGGCATAGGGAAGACTGAGGGGAACAAATAAAAATTATACCTCCTTATTTTGCTAAATGCTTTAGAACTTATAAGACGAATTGCATGTATCATTTTGCTTCAATAATCAGATTTCTCATATTCTACAGCGGGAAGGGGGGAAAAAGCAGATCTGTCATGTCCTTAACTCTCCGTTAAGTCCACCTATAAACACCCCATTCTGAGTTACCTCTGCTGTCTGCCTGCGCAGCTCCTGCCTCCAGGCTGCCAAAAGCTGCTGGAAAATCATGCAGTCTTGGCCTATGAAAAATTCATGTGTCCAACTCCTACTTGGCCATCATCTCTTTTCAGTAATCACATTTATTCTTCTATTCCGTGCTCCAAGCCTGCTTTTCTATGTCAGTTAATCCAGACCATTTTTTCCTCCCCTTATAATGGGTTGCATGGTGGTCCTAAAAAAAAAAAAAAAAGATACATACCCCTCTAATCCCTGAGTCTGTGAATGCTACCTTATTTGGGGAAAGGGTGTCATTAAATTAAGGATTTTGAGATGAGATCATCCTGGGTGATCTGGATGGTCCCTAAATCCAATGATGAACGAGACAGAGTGAGATGTGACATATACACCAAAAGCCATGGTGTATAGGCAGAGGCAGAGATTGGAACAATGCAGCAAGTTAGGAATGCCAACAGCCAACAAAAGCTGGAAAGGGTGAGGATAGATTCTCCTCTAGAGCCTTCAGAGGAAATGTGGCCCTAACAACACTTTAATTTCAGACTTCTAGCCTCCAGAACTGTGAGAGAATAGATTTATGTTGTTTTAAGCTGCCTAGTTTATAGTGATTTGTTGCAGAAGCCCGAGAGAACTAGTACACTCGTTACCCTCCTGCATTTCCATCCTTCCTAGCAGTAGATGGCCTTGACTTCTACTTTTCCGAAGAGATTGAGGCCATTCCCCCTAAAATCCCTCATTCACCCTTTCCTTTACAATACCCTGTCTCTTTTCTTCCCTAGATCTGTCTTTGTAGAAATATACCCAGGTATTTTTTTTTAATTTCTGTCAGTTTGTTTACAGGAAAGATGCCCATTCTCCCTTCTTTGCAAAGGTTGAGTTCTCCATCTTCGCTTCTGACTCCTCCCTTTGCTGGTCTCAAGAGACCTAGCTGTCTGTTGCCCAGCCCTCTCAGTTCCAACCTGAGGAGGCAGAGTCCAAGGCTGTCAGCATCTCCCAGACGTGCAGAGTCATTATAGAAAGAGAAGTCTGAATTAAAGGATGTATCAGAAGGCAGGAAGATAAACTTTGGACTAGCAGTGAAGCAGAAGAATTAGTTAATGGCATCACTAAATTAGAGTAGTGAGCAATTAGAGAAATCAAGAAAGGACTAAAGCTTTGGTGTTCTCACCTTCCTCCATCTCTAGTTCCTTGATTATTATCCGTTTTTCCTTCTCAACTTCATCGATTCCTTTCTGCTTTTAGGCATATTCCTCTTTTGCTTAATCTTGAAAGCATTTGTATTTCCTAACTACTTGCAGTGGACATACTGTTTTGTCTGTCCTGTAACTCTTCATCTGTGTTCTGGGAATCAGTAATCTTCTCTTTTTTGCAAAATGTCTTGTCCTCTTGTGCCTTCCTCATAGTCTGCTTCATTGACAGTAGCGATGGGCCAGTCCTGCCTTGAGATTATTAACACTGGAATTAAGGAAAAAATTTTTTTGTGGCAAAGCTAAGGTGTAAGAGCTATCAGCCACGACTTCCTGTGCCAAGTATAAGAAGCAGTGGGAGAAAATGAAGCCAAAACCCACAGGGAAGCAGAGATGGAACGGGAAAAGAGTTATCATAATATTCCAGTCCCTGGTTACACTAATTCCTGAAATTACCACACCTACGACCCCACCTACGGTTTGAACAAGTCAGCCAGTGAATTCACCCTATTGCCTATGCTTGCTCAAGTTCAGGTACTATCACCAGGAAACTAAAAAGCTCTGACCAAGCGTCCTCCCCTTTAAACTCCCAGAATTCTCCTGTTCTCAATGACCCCTGCATCCTATGAGGCTTCCATTTTAAAGTTAGCCTTCTAGACAAATTTCAGAGCCTTCTTTTTGTTTTTGACATTATCTCCCAATAGGATTTGGTTGTCTCCTTTCAAATATGCTCAGATCCTCAAGCCCTCTTACATGATGCTATTCTATTCTCTTATTGATTTGGACCTTCTCTGCCTCTTTTTGCAGTGTTTTCTCATCTCCCTATCCCCTGAATGTAGGTGGTCCCTAAAGGTGAGCCCATGATATCCTGCTACTATTTTCGCTCCCATTCTCAATAATACACACTTTCTCTTTGCGCTCTGTAGTTCAAACCCTAGTTGAATATGTCCAAGACCTAGGGGAGCTGAGTGACCTTCCCAAGCCTGGCCAGCTGGTCAGTGGCTGCCCTGCTTTCAGAGGAGACTCCCCTGACAATATATAATGATTTTTTTTATTCTCAGCACATTATACACTGGTCTATCTTATGACTGTTTATGATTCACAATTGGGTGGTTTATTATTTATATTGCTGTATGTATGGGCAGATTGTACAAAGTTGTTATCCCACCATTTTGACCATTAGAATATATTGGCTCCATATTTATGAACACAATAATTTTAATCAGAATTATATCACTATTGCCAAGAAGGATTTTTTTGATTCAAACTACATTAAGCCAATTGCATTGTTTGATCAATTTTTCTATATAAATAATTCAGTTTCCATTTTTTTCCTTTTCATCTCACCAAAATTATTTTTCTCAACGTCAATTCTTCCTCATGAATTCTATGATGAAGATTTGATATATCAACCAGGTTTTTTTCCCCCAAACATATCAAATGTTACCTGTTATATGGGTTTTCTTTTATGACATTTACTTCCACCAAGAATAATTGCCCAGGGTCAAATTTTACAGATACAGATTTTGTTTAGAAAATTTGGTTCTCCTGCCACTTTTTAGTCAAGGGCAAATTTTTCCATATGCAGTTTTAGCCATCGTCTGTTTTGTGTGTGTCAATTGTTTCAACCAAGTATTTTTTTCCTCAGATCAATTTTTGACTTTTCAGTGTTACCAAGATTGATTCTTTAGTCAATTTTTCCATTTATGATAAATTTTATTGTGTGCAAGTTTTAGTCATTGTCAATTTTGTTTTGTGGGTTTTTTTTCTGTCATATTCGCTATGAATTAGGCCAAAGACAGATAGTTTGTATTTCATTAATTCAGTCTCACGTGTCAAAGGGGTCCTACTACATACTAAGTGCTGTTCTAGGCACTTGGGGTGTCGCCGTGAAAGCAGGTAAGCTTCCTGCTCTGACATAGTTTCTTTTCCAATGTGCACTACATGAGAACACTCAAGCAAACACATAAATGCAAAAGAGGAATTTCATATCGAAATAAGGATTGTGAAGAAAATTAAACAGTATAATGAGACCAGGACAGGTTCGAGCACGACATTGGATAGCATTCTCAAAAAAGTTCTCTCCAAAGAGACAACATTTGAGCTGAGATCTAAATGACAAGGTTACAGGTGCAGGAAGATAGGAAAATCGCTTCCTTAACTTATAAGTTATAGTGCTAAAATTATAAAAAAAAAATGTGTTCATAAACTTCCAAACACACTGTGTACCACTTTCCCACACCACATGAGGAACCCTGGAAAAACTGTGGGGTGATAATGGTGGAGTTGAAACATACTGTTTTTGCATATTGCTTTCTTGCACACAGCCACATATGGCAAGTAAGAACTATGCAAATGAAAATGGCTGTGCCAGGGTGGGAGGAGAATAAGTATATTTTTTGTTCCCAAAATTATTTAGCATTTTTGGTATATCTTTTCAATAAAGTTATTAATACATGTGCCTTGTACACAAAATTTTCATTAGCGTGAAGGATGTCCAATCTCCTTAGTGAGGTTGGAAGATCATTTGTGGGGACATATTTCATTTTTTTCAATTGTTTTCAATTTTGAGAGAGAGAAAATGAGAAAGAGGGCCCACATGAGTTGGGGAGAGGGGCAGAAAGAGAGAAAGAGAGAGAGAGAGAGAGAGAGAGAGAGAGACAGAATCACAAGCAGGCTCCATGCTCAGTGCAGAGCTTGATGTGTGGCTCAATCCCACGAGCCTGGGATCATTACCATGAGCCAAAATCAAGAGTTGGCCTCTCAACCAACTGAGCCACCCAGGTGTCCCTGGACATACTGCGTTTCATTCTCCTTTTGTCTCACAATTGAGGACTAGACATTCAAAAAATAGAAAAATACTGCAGATCGATGGCTCTTAAACATTTTCTCTTTTTTAAATTTTATTTAGTTTTTATCTTTTATTTTAGAGAGAGAGAGAGAGAGGAGAAAGAGAGAGAGAGAGAGAGGGAGGGAGAGAGAGAGAGCAGGGGCGAGGGACAGAGGGAAAGAGAGAGAATCCTAAGCAAACTCCATGCTGTCAATGCAGAGCCCCACTTGGGGCTCAATCCCATGAATCGTGAGATCATGATCTGAGCTGAAATCAAGAGTCAGATGCTCAACTGACTGAGCCACCCAGACACCTGGGCTCCTAAAGATTTTCTAGCTGCAAATATAAGTAAAAATTTAAATATGTGTTTTCTTTTTTTTTTTTTTTAATGTTTATTTTTGAAAGAGACAGAGCATGAGCGGAGGAGGGGGCAGAGACAGAGGGAGACACAGAATCAGAAGCAGGCTCCAGGCTCTGAGCTGTCAGCACAGAGCCTGATGTAGGGCTCAAACTCACAAACCCTGAGATCATGACCTGAGCCATGGTTAGGCGCTCAACCAGCTGAGCCACCCAGGCACCCTTAAATATGTATTTTATGATGAAAAACAGAATCTGTACCTCTAAAATAGTAACTTCTTCGTACAGTCATGGCAGGATCTAACTAACCATTGGAATCAAAGTGCATTCCTGTGATGGGCAACTGTAGAATTTTCTCTCAGTGAAACTTGAGTTAAAATAGTTGAACTCTTCTTACAAGATGACATTAAGCCAACTCCCCTCCTTTTCAAATGGGAAGAACTTTTGGACGAAGGAACTTGCCAAACAACAGAACAAACTCTCCTACAACCGTGAGAGGACAACAAGCAGCTGTTCACACAAAGATTGAGACAACCCGGACCATCTGCAGTGTAAATGGCAGTCACACTTATGCTTTCTTCCAAGGACGGGTGCTCAAAAATGGGCTCTTATTCTTGTCACAGCCCCGGGTGGGACCATCATGCAGAACCAGTGGGAGTTTAGCTGCACCTTTACATTGGAAGGGGTTGGGGGAGGGTTTTTCTGCCTCCCCCTCCCCCACCCAAAACCCTCTCCATTCCATGATGTGTAAATAAATACACACATTCACACCCACTGACACTGGTAACTTCAAGCGAAGTGTAGGTTTTGTTTAGAGAGCCCATTTTAAACAAACAGATGAAGTGCACATAATATTTTTACTACTCAAAATCTGGACTACTTAGCATTAAATTGAATCATTGAAAGAGCTCCAAGTAAAACTGTATAATATAATGCACTCTGCCAATGTTTGAATGTGTTTTTTTTCCTCCTATGGAATCTCAAGAATTATGCTTAAAATAAATAAATAAAAGTCACTCTCTACCCAGGAGTCTAGATTTGTGTAGCATGGTTTCATATGAAGTGATGGAGACAATACATCAACCTTTTTGATGTGGCACTCTCAGTGAAAATGTGAGTCACCAAAAATACCACATCCTGGAGAAAATGCAGCATTTGGGAGCATTCTTATTAGTATGAAATCCTTGAGCAAGTCATCTATCCCCTAAATTCTGACATTATCTTTGTAAAACAAGATTTATTCATCTAGTCAGGCTTTCAACAAATACCTTTTGAGTATCTACTATGTACCAAGGACTCTTCTAAGAACTGAGAATATGAAGATAAAAATATATGGTCCTCACCCTCAAGAAATCCATTGACTAGCAAAAAGACAGTCATACAAATAAACAGTTATAATACTGGTATGCTATATCATATGTCAGAATCATTGTATTGGTCTTTGCTGCTTTAACAAATTACTGTAAACTCAATGGCTTAACACAATATAAATTTATTCTATAGTTCTGGAGGTCAGAAGTCTAAACTTCAGGTGTTGACAGAGCTATGTTCCTTCTGGAAGTTTCAGAGGAGAATCTTTTTTAATGTTTATTTATACTGAGAGGGAGAGAGAGAGAGAGAGAGAGAGCACATGGGAGAGGGGAAGAGAGAGTAGGAAAGAGAGAGAATCCCAAGCAGGCTTCACCCTGTCAGCACAGAGCCCCACTTGGGGCTCAATCCCATGAACCACGAGATCATGACCTGAGCTGAAGTCAAGAGATGGATGCTTAACTGACTGAGCCACCCGAGCACCCCAAGGAGGAAAATCTTTTTCTTTCTCTTCTTTCTTTCTTTTCTTTCTTTCTTTCTTTCTTTCTTTCTTTCTTTCTTTCTTTCTTTCTTTCCTTCCTTCCTTCCTTCCTTCCTTCCTTCCTTCCTTCCTTCCTTTATTCCTTTCTTCCTCCCCCCCCTTTTTTTGTTACTTTTCCCAGCTTCTAGAAGTCTACATTCTTTTGCTCATGGCCTCTTCCTTCATCTTTGAATTGCATCATTCCAGTGTCATATCTCCTTTCTCTAATTTTGACCCTCTTGCCTCCTTCATATACCTTTCAAAACCCTTATAATTACATTGGTCTCACTTATATAATCCAAGATAATCTCCCCGTCTTAGGGTGTCTGGGTGGCGCAGTTGGTTAAGCACCCAACGCTTGATTTAGGCTCAGGTCATGATCTTGTACTCATGGGATCAAGCCCTGTGTCAGGATTCTCAACTTGGGAATTCTCTTTCTCTCTTCTCTGTCTGCCTCTCCACCCTCTCATGCTTTCTCTCTCTCTCTCTCTCTCTCTCTCTCTCTCTCTCTCTCTCAAAATAAACAAACATTAAAAAAATAAAACATTAAAAAAATTTTTAAAGAGGGGCACCTGGGTGGCTCAGTTGGTTAAGCATCCAACTTCGGCACAGGTCATGATCTCACAGTCCGAGTGAGTTCGAGCCCAGTGCTGAGCCCAGGGTTGACAGCTCAGATTCTGTGTCTCCCTCTCTCTCTGCCCCTCCCCTGCTTACACTCTGTCTTTCTGTCTCTCTCTCTCTCTCCCTCTCAAAAATAAATAAAACATTTAAAAATTTTTTAAAAACTTCCTGTCTTGAGATTCTTAATTTAATTATATCTGCAAAGTCCCTTTCACCATGGAAAGTAACATATTCACAGGTTCTTGAGATTAAAACAATGAACATCTTTGAAGGGCCACTATTTCTTCTACCATAGTATTTATTATGACATAAAAGCATCCTCTTTATAAAATAAAATATAAGCTTAGGAGAACTTGTCTTAAATCTACTGAGAACCCCAAAAGAGGCAATGTTTGAGCTGGGACTTGAAGACTGAATGGGCATTTGCCTGATAGACACATTGGAACAAAGCTGAGCAGAGAGAACAATGATATCTTATATGCTTGAAGAAAGAGGATCATTCTAGAGGACCAGAAACTTACAAAATAGCAAAATATCTTAGAGAAACTCTGGTTCCAAACACAACATTTAAGAGTTGAGGAAACTGGAAGCCCAAAGTGGTGTGATGCCTTGATGAAAGGCTGAAGGCTAGATAGTGGCAGGTCACAAAGGAACTAGAACCCATGTTCCTTTCTCCCACCCAATCTCTTATGAAACCTTCCAATGCTAAGATATATTCTAAGGTCCAGATGTCAAGAACTTATGTCTACTTTCCTATTTGAATAAAATCAATGAGAATTTAATGCCAAAATCAAGCCATGGTTAATTGGCAAAGTACAGTGTTTGATTTTGACTGGAAAACACTTTTTCCCCCCAAAAAGCTTCAGAGGTCTTCTGGATTAATAGTTCGGAGCTGTAAAAAGGATATAAATAAAGATAATGAGACATATTCATTTTTTAAATGACAACTCTATAAGCTCACTGGTTTCTTCTTAGACTATGAATTGGCAGGTGTCTGTGACAAAATCGTCTGACTACAAAATGGATGTTTGTTGAATAAGACCCATTAATGCTTATAGAATTTACTGTCTCAGGGATGAGTTCATGACAATGTGATGTTCACAGAGATGTGCTAAATGGGCTTTTATGCATTATTTTAGTCACTGGTGGGAAAAAGGCCAGATTTTGGCTCATAATCTGCAGCCTGAGCCTTCATAAATACTGATCTAAGTGATTGGCCATAAGGAGTCCTAATTGTGTTGCAGCACAATGACATTATTTAAGTGTGACTGCATGAACACTGTGACAGCTCGTGATCACTAGTGCCCTTTCATGGAAATTCAGAGAATTAATCCTGGTCTCTTCCCCAGATTTCCCTTTGGGAAGTTCTATTCTTCTACAAGGTTTTGTTTTGTTTTTGCTTTTAATTAATGACAATGAAGCAGTGGATGGTTTTGCCTGATTCTGTATTTTTGGAGGCCTACTGACTCTCCTTCAAACTCCCCTTCAATACTTTTGTGCTTGTTGTTCAGTTTGGGAGAATCCTACAACGGCCAGTCAGTTTCTCTATATTTCATGTTTTACACGTTACGTAGCAATATATATTTGGTGTAAATGCATGGGGATTTAGAATAAGACACTCATTGAGGCTAAGATAAGTTAGAAGTTTGAGAAGAAAATATCTCCTTCACCAAATTGCTGTGATTTGAAATTTAAACCATATTCTACTAGAAACCCAGAGGGTGATCACTTATAAATGTTTTTTGAGAACGCTAATGTTGCAAAGAGATAAGAATGATGGGTAGTCTGTCTTAGGTGCAGAGAAAATGATTGGACATAGACTAAGAAACTTGTAGGTTAAGCTGAAGGGAGGATATTGGCTGACAAATTAGTTAGAAATGGGGACCATCAGTTCAGGAAATTTGTCAAGGCAAAGAGAAATAGCCTAGAGAATATGAGGAACTGGGAATGAGGAATTATGGGACCCAAATTGGCTGGGTGCCCAAAGCAAAATTGATTAAGCTAAGAAGGACAATGCCAGACAGGATATTGAAGAAAAGACCAGCACATTCCAGTGGTGGCCAGACAAAGGACATAAGAATTCAGGGACAGGGTAATTGGGGTGCCAGGGACTGGAAGGCATGCATTTTGCTCCTAAAGCGCTGACATGGTTGAACCTGAGGACTCAGATCAGATATGGGTGGATCCTGCTTTCTCTATGTTGAAGGGTGGGTGGGAGACGCTGGTGTTTTAAGTACATCTGGAACGGATTATCTGTAAGTAATATTTACACTACTATTAATAGCAATAACAGAATAATTTGGGCTAGATTGTACAGCTGAACAGATAGGGTTCAAAGCTGACCCCTCATAGCCAGGAAACTGTGGCTCTACTTAATCTCTCTGGAATTCAGTTTCCTTGTCAATGAAACAGAAATCATATCATCTCATGGCTTATTGGTGAAAGTGGAATGAAATAATGTAGGTAAAGTATTTGACTCACAGTTGAACTCAGGGAATGTTGGTTTCCTCTGAGGCTGAGATCCTACCACTCTCCCTAGGCACAAAACTGAAGAGAGCTCCTGTGCTCATTGTCTCCTTATTCTTGGTTCTTTTGTGTCTTCTTGTGTCTTGGTTCTTTTGTGTCTTGTGACATCCCCTACCTCTACTTCTTATGCTATGAAGAAGCATCACAAAAAACTAGTTGGTGGACATGGATTTTAGCCACAAACTCAGGGGAACAAGGAAAAATCTAACTTTCTTAATTGTTCCATAGAGCTGAGCTCAATTTCTACCACAAGCCCCTGTGTGCCCATAACAAATTATTCTTGAAATCTTAGTTGCTTAGCACAGCAAATGCTGGCAGAAGTGGGGGAGAGGCTCTATCTACATTGTCTGAGTGATCTGGGCTGATGCAGGCTCTGTCATCTTCTAGCCACACTAGCTTGTAGACATGGCCTCTTAGTCTCTGCAACAGTAGAAGAGGGGCTGGCAGAGGCACACCACCTCTTAAATGCCTCAAAGTTTGATCACTTCTGCTCACAGTCTATTGACAATAACTAGTCACGTGGCCCCCGCCTAAGCTACAAGGAAGGCTGGTAAGTATGGACAATGTATAGTCTTATAAACTTCAAGTGTATTAGGGCTTTTTGGGGGTGGCGAGTAATAGAAGAAACTCAACTAAAACTACAATAAACAAAAAAGGAAGTTTTGTAGTTCACAAAATTGAAAAGGAGGTTTATTACTAGAATCAAGTATGACTGAATTTTGAGATTTAAACTGGGTAACGAGCTTGGTTTCTCTCCATCTCTGAGCTCAGCTTGGCTTGGCTTTGGTCTTTAGGATGGTTTTCTCCATGTGCTTAATAAAAATGGCTGCCAGCAACGTTTAGCCCATATCCCCCCATCTTAGTAATACTATTGGAATGAACCAGTCTTCCCTTAGAGTGCTCATGGAAAAGTCCTGAGGAGGACTATGATTGGCCCAGCTTGGGTCACATGACATCCCTGCAGTCGGGGTTGGAGGGGGAACAGATTCATCACCACTCAAACCACATGACACACGTTTCCAATTGATATACTGAGTTCTGCTAGGACAAAGGAGAAGAATTTCAGCTGCCCATCACAATAAGGAACATTCTTTAATTCTCCCTCTTTCCCATATATCACTTGGGGCTGATAAGTTGCTTCTATAATACATGTCCAAGGGAGTTACATTGGAAGTGATAGGCACTGATAGGCAAATGGCCACTCGTTCTTCCAATATTTTGTGAAAATAATGGTTTATTTTTGTTGGTTTGTTTTATGAATTTGACACAGAACACAGCTGGGAGATACCTGAAATAGAAAAGCACCACAATCAATGATCTATGCCAAATCATAAAATAGTTCTTCTTTTAAAAGTAAAAAAATAAGGATGCCTCACATGGGCAGAAGGAATTTCTCATACAGGCTTTATGGCTGCTTTATGGCCAGCCTGGATTACTATGTTGCTGTATCTCAATCACTTACAGGAAGCCATCACTCCATCTCCCACTGCCCATCAGCCCAAATTCAATCCTGCGCCTGCCAGGCCTCCATCTGAGTGGCCATCTACAAAATAACCAATGACATTAGTGACTGTGGCCTCTTGATGACTTCCCCGGTTCTGTTTCTAAAGCCCATTTAAAATACATTTCTCGTTTTACTACACATTCAAATTTTATTCCTCTGGTTATAGAACTATAAATGTCTGCATTTCATATAGACTAAAAATGAAGGGTATATAAGCATGTATAAATCACACTGCAAAAGTTGCATTTTCTTCATTGTACTCGATATTTGGCTGGATGAAAATTATATTATCTGGCGACTGCTCACATTCTTCTGTATCTAAATATGCAAAAGAGGCCCACACACAATGCATTTTTTTTTCACAATTAAGCTACTATAGACCATATTTTAAGGTGAAATAAAATTCCTTCCTGAAATCAAACAATGCTCTGGTGGGTATGCATATTCTTTATGCCCATATGATTGGAGTTAAGTTTCATCATATAAAAATTGAGGAAGTTCTGTTGTTGGGAACTGAAAATTGATCTACTGTGCAAAATGTGCAAAATGGGAATAATAATATTGACCCTGCCTCAGGAAAGTGACTTACAAAAAAGAAGGACACAGCCTCTGATGACATACTGGGGGGGGCTCTTCAAACCTGGGATTTGATAGCTCTCTGTAGGGAGAGGGCCTCTAGAGCTTTATGAACCTGGGAAGGGAATGCCTTTCCTCACTGCCTGGGAAGAGAGAGGCTGTTTCTTTGTTCCCTTAAACAAATAGTAAACAAATAATGACCAGGTGCTTGGGGCTAGATCAGAGACTAGAGTGACATGAGCTGTGCGGCCCCCCATCCTCTGCAGCTGTGAATACTACATAGCAGAGGTGCCCTAACGATCTGTTTATTCTGCAGCAAAGGAAACAAGTCTCATTCTGAATTTGTTTGAGAAGTGAACTTAGGATCCTTGAATTTAACCTAAACTCTCCCAACATCATGCCTAATTGAGAGGTCCTTTGAACCCTCCTATATTTGCAGTTTCCCAAAGCCATCTGTCAATGCACAAAGGTTTTTGCAAACTAGCAGGATCATCTCCAACAAAGGTGGGTAAAGCACCCACAGGGAGTACTTGAAAGAAAAAGAAATCGTTTTGGAAAGCGTCTCCCTTTTCCTTTAACATCTCCACGCACATCAACTTCCAGAAAAGACAGAAATTCCCAACCCAGGTGTGCAGTTTCTGGTGGAAATCAGAAAGCTAGATCTGGAATCAATAACTCCCCGTTTTCTGAATAAGCAACATCTTTAAGGATTCCACTTTTATGTGTTTTATTCCATACAATTACTCCTTTGAGCACGTGAGAAAATGTCATGAACACACATGAGGAAACAAATTCAGGGATGATTGGAATATCTCTTCAGTTGTCTCATGGCTGGCAAGACTGGACGAGTTTCTAATGCTTGCTTCCTTTCCTTAAACTTTGACAAGCCAAATAAGAGATTCTCAGCAACTTCTAGTTCTGCTTAAAGAAGAGTTTTACGTTTCCAGGGAAAGAGATATGTGGTCATTGCTAACTATGCTAAAGTGACGCGCTTCCAAAATCTACATGGCAGAGTTCCCTAAACAACGTATAGACATAACGTACAATCAGCATGTGGCAGTTCCACACCACTGGTACCAGAAATTGGGTAAGAAGACGCCTTTTGAAGAGAATTTCACCTCACGGTCCTAAAATAACATTGGCTTTGTACATATGATAATGCCAATCTCCATCAGCCAGCCCCCTGTCCGCTTTTTCTCTTTTTGCCCCTTTTTCTCCCTTCAGCTCTCCCATCCATTTGCTACTCTAAGATGTAGTCCCTTTGTTTTTTGTTCATTTCCATTTTGACTTCGCCCACTTTGCTCCTTTTCCCTACGGTTAGAAAAGTTGTGACTTAAAGGTTCAGCCCTTGTCCCACCTCTAAGTCAATAGCCCACTACTCTAGTAGCTTACAACCATTGCTTTTCAGAGGTACCACAGAGCGTATTGTGAACGCCATTAGTTTGCACTGACTGCCTGTTTAGCCTCTGTCACCTTTTTATTTTTGCTGTGTGTTCCCTCTTCCCGGCTAGGTGGTGAAGGTGAGGGTAAGAGAATTTCAAGTTTACCTTTCAGTAACCCCAGCACCTGGAATTTGCACCTTTTATAAAGCCACTTCAGAGACACTAAATGCCTCTTCCTGCTGTCCAAAGCAGAGGGTCATCTATAAATGCTCTTCCTTCTTCCTCCCCCATGATGGAATGTCCTGGGACATCATCAGATGCGCATGAGTTGTGTTTGGTACCAAATAGAGACCAGCTCCATAATACACCTTCTTGTTGGCCATCCTTTCTTTCTTGCCTCACTCTTCCCCCACCCCCAGTTTCTGCTTCTCTAGGACTATACTCCTTTATACAATAGTGCGTATAAACTTTTGTCTCGGGTTCTAATTTTTGGAGAACTGAAGCGAAGACACGGGCACAGTGACCTCTCTAAAGAAGGACTTGCTGCCCGGCTACAGGGAGTGAGGTCAGCAGACATGTCGGAGCTGTCAGCAACTTCAGGCTCTGCCTTAGCTGTAGAGAACTGCCTCCCTCAGATCCATACCTTTCCTGGGACGGCTCCATCTGGAGACTGAGCAAGTCAGGCTGTGAAGTTCTGGCCACCTTGGCCTGACATGGGATACCTCTGACAAGCAATATTCTATCCAGAGCCCACTGTCAGGTTGGTTGAGGCTTCACTGGGCCTGCAAGAGGCAGAAGTTTGACCTCTTCCTCCACCCAACCCTGCTTCTTCCCCCTCCCTTTACAAATGTATCCTAATAAACATCCTATACCCTAAACCCTGCCTCAGTACTTCTCTGGAGAAGACAGTCTGCAACAGCACTAGTTAGAGCTTTTGGGGGTTGCAGAAACACCTAGCCTGAACTGACTTAGGCAAAAAATAGTAGGGGAATGGGTTAGGCCCAGGAACTCCAGGGATTTAGTCAAGACACCCTCAGCTCTGCTCTCCTCTGGCTTCATTCTCAGGCAGATTGTGCACATCATGGCCTCCAGAAGCTCCAGGCTTACCACTTCAATAGAAAGTAGAACTTTCTGGGGCGCCTGGGTGGCACAGTCGGTTAAGCGTCCGACTTCAGCCAGGTCACGATCTTGCGGTCCGTGAGTTCGAGCCCCGCGTCGGGCTCTGGGCTGATGGCTCAGAGCCTGGAGCCTGTTTCCGATTCTGTGTCTCCCTCTCTCTCTGCCCCTCCCCCGTTCATGCTCTGTCTCTCTCTGTCCCAAAAATAAATAAACGTTGAAAAAAAAATTTTTTTTTAAAAAATAAAAAAAAAAGAAAGTAGAACTTTCTCAAAAAGTCCAGCAAAGTTCTGGAATTGAGCCTCATTGGTGTAGATTGTTGCTTTATGTGCTAGGACGAGACCAATTACCAGGACCGAAAACACAATCTGTGGGGCCCAATGCAAAATGAAAATGTAAGGCCCCTTGTTAAAAAATTACTAAGAATTTCAAGATGGCAACCACTGCACATTTAATCAAGGGTGGGACCTTTCTGAGGTCAGGGTCCTGTGAGACCACACAGGTCTTAGGCCCATAAAGCTGGCCCTGTCAGTCACTGTGGCCAGGGGACAAACACTTTTTTGATAAGATTTGGTCATGTGCCTATTCCTGAGGCAGGGATTAGGATTCCCCAATGAGCACTCAAAGGAATTGATTCTGGGTGTGGCAAACCCACAGACACAGCATCACACATTCCTACCAGTCGTATAATAGCTAAAAAGGTATCACAATGGGGCACTTGGGTGGCTCAGTCTGTTGAGCGTCCGACATCGGCTCAGGTCATGATCTCACGGTTTGTGGGTTGGAGCCCTGCACCCGGCTCTGTGCTGATGGCTTGGAGCCTAGAGCCTGCTTCAGATTCTTTGTCTCTGTCCCTCCCCTACTCACACTCTGTCTCTCTCAAAAACATAAGCAAACATTAAAAAAAAAATTTTTTTTTAAGGTATCACGATGTAATGGAAAGGATAAGTTCCAGTTTGACAAAGTCTTGAGTTGGAACCCTGAATTTGACATTTCTGGAGGCATGGCTTCAGGCAAGTCACTGAAACTTCTCTGAAACTCAGTTTTCTTTTCTACAAAGTGGGCATAAAAATACCTACCTGCCTCGCAGGGTTGTTGCGATGCATGTAGGAGACAATGTGTGCAGGTGATTAGCCCAGCGCCTGGCACAGAACAGGGCTTTCACAGATAGTGTTCACGGGGGTGGTGATGGTGGTGGGAAACAGCACAGAACCGTGTGTGGAAGGAAGGAAAAGAGAATCACTGGAATTCAGGCCCAGTCTGTGCACAAACGACTTCAACTTTCTAAGTCATGGGTTTCTCACCAACCAACCGAATGAGTATTTCATTCTTCCCCAGTTGGGACTGGCCTGCGCATCGTCGGCTTTGATGTAAAATGCCTGGCATCAGTGTTGCCCCGCTCTGCGAACCAGGCCTTTGGAGGAAAGGGAGAAGGGAGTCCCTCCCTTGAAGAACTGAAGGAATGCTCCCTTCCAGACCTGAAGAAGGGACTCCAGACTTCTCTGTATGATGCACAAGCCAGGTACAAGCGAGAGCACTAAATCAAAAGCAAGCCAAAAAGAATCCTTTTGCTATCTTTCTCAGAACTGGGTAAAATTCATGTTAATTAACATGTGAAACCCTTAATGTCTGTCTTTACCTTGTCTTATTAGACTTTTCTTCTTCCTTTCCCTACTTCCCACACCTGCATCAGAGGCACCAGAATCGTGTTCATTTTAGGCCTCACATTCAGAGACAAATTGTAACATTCAGTTACCTTTCAAATGGTCACACTTGCATTGAAACGTGGGCCTTTTGAAGAAAATACCATCACCGAAAAGAGTGTCAGACCAAAGGTTCTTCGACATTTCTGGACCATCAGACCGATAACTCTGATCTTGAGAAAGCTGCTCAAAATGGAGTGATCATTTGAATAGACCATATAGATGGGGGAACTAAAGCATTCACTAGGGGCACTTATTTGGGACTGACAGCTTTGGAATTAAATTGGAAAAGTATTGTTGCACTATGCTGGGGATGTAACAAGCGTGTCATATTTGCTATTTTTTTTTAAATTATAAGAATAAAAATAGTTGGAACTAGTTACTGAATGATAGAGAAACATAGCACTGGATAGCTAACAACATGTAGCTATGCTCATTTTCTTGGAGATAGTTTTAAGGTGCCTAAGGAGGAAATGGGTGGTGTTTTTAAAAAAGTTATTTTTTCCAAAACACTGTCCTTCTCATTTATTCCCTTGATAAACAGCTTTCCTTTGTGTAGTGTGAGACCAACGTCAGGTTCCCAGGGATACTTAAGAGAACCCTGAATTAGGGGCACCTGGCTACCTCAGTCGGTAGAGCATGTGACTCTTGATCTTGGGGTTGTAAGTTTGAGCCCCATGTTGGGTGTAGACATAAACAAACAAACAAACAAACATGTATGTGTATATTTATTTAAAAAGAAAGAAAGAAAACCTTGAATTAGTTTATTAATTCTATAGTCATCATAGCAGATTTCTACAGTCATTCTGTAAAATCTACCATGTAGGTACAGTAGATTTCTGTAGTCAATTTGTAAAAACCCAGTGTTATCTGTCAGCTCAGGTTTGCCAAGAGAATGCAAGCGGATACCAGGGAATGATGATCTCAGCAGTAGTGATTCCTGAATTCCTAAATACAGGTCCCCTCCCGCCTCCGCCCCCACCCCCCACCCCCGCCCCATCTTGAGAAACAGAAGTGAAGCACACACGGAGAACAAGTGGAAAGGTGTACTCCTAGCAGGAAGTTTCTAGATTTATTATGAATCTTTAAAAACAAGCCAACTAGCATAAAGCACCAATGAAAAACTCCAACTAGGGTTTTGTTTGGATTAGAATTCATAATCAAGATCTTGAGTAAATCACAAAGTCATGGTTACTCGCCTGGATTTTAGAATAATTGGGAGAAATGTACACTTGATGCACTACCCCTCTCAGACCTCCAGACCTTCCTCGGAGAGAGCCCAGGTCCTTCCACCTAGAAGAGAATCCTCCAATCTGAGCCGGGTTGGCAGTGTGCTAATCCCGTGTAATTGTATTAGTCTCAATAGCACATTAGCTGTAAATGCCCCACAGAAAGGGAGCTGTCAGCCCCACTATTGTTTTCCACTTAATGTGATTCCGGGCAGCAAAGAAGAAAGGCAGCCAGAGCCCTCCGTCTCACGTTACAGACCACAGTTTCTAAACCAATTAAGGAAAAGGGATTTACAGTCCTCAGGATTAGAGACTCTGTTTATATTATCCTATATTTCTTCCCATAATACCTTCCATTTTATGTCTCCTAAAAGCCTTCCCTCCATCTCTGGAACCCTTCTTTCACGTACACATACATTTCCCTATTTACCTCTCTGTGTTTGCTATTTGAGTGGAGGCATCAAACCGGCTAATTCCTGCTGATTGTTTTAATTGTGCTGCAAAATCCACATGCATTTGCTGTTAGGAGAACTCAGGAACAAAAATGCTGGGGCTCAGCCCAAGCCCGATATTCAAGCAGACCTTGATAAAGCGGTACATTTCTGTGTAAGCAGTCATTCCAATTAATTGAATAAAAACATCCTGCAGGATGTTTATCGGAGAAATAAAGCTTGGCTCTCAGGAGGCAAATTGGTCAGTATCCTGATATCGCAGCAAGAAGTGCCAATTTTTTTTCTTTTTAGGATTACATCTGATGTGGACGTATAATGAGGTTTCACTGAAGCAAGGGGACAAATGAGGAGATGCTATTTAAGAAAGCTCCAGACCATTTTGAACAAATTGTGGCCTGATCTGAGGGTTGGTCTGAAGCATCTCTTTTCTCTGACTTTTCCAAGGGAAGCTTGTGCCACAAGAAGTCCAGCGGATTTCCTCCTACCGAAACCTATGTGTAATTTTTCCCTTGGCTGGCGCGGTAACAATGAGAACGTCATTCGATGGGTTTCCATTAGAACTAAATGGGTTTGGAAAAGCATTTTTATTCTTAATGGAGCTTTTCTATTGAATACCATTTTTCAGAATTTTATTTTAGTTTCAGTTGAATATTTAAACAGGTTTAAATTTTAAATATCTGTGCTGAACAAGCCCTGATATATATTTTTTAAATTGCTGTAATACTTCACTGGGTTTCCTTTTTAACCCGATCCAATATGCATAATCCATTATGTTAGCATTACGTAAGTTGGGTATGCTCAGACACCAGGCTAAGGAACCCTTTTTACAGCTAAGTGACACCATTGCAATGGTCTGTCTTATCAAATTATTTTTGTAACAGCTTTGTTATTAACAAAGCATAAAGAGGGTTCTAAAATTCAATCCAGGGCTCATTATTGTGGGAAGACTCATTCTGATTAATGAGACTTTTATTTAAGGTTGTCCTTAAACCAAATGATCGGATTCTAGTCTTTTAACATGATCAGGAAGAAGAGCTCAATCTCCTTTGGGAGAATTGTATTTCTAGGCCTGCTGGTTTTATATTGTTATTCTGGCTTTTCCTGGAATTGCTTTGGCCCTTTAAAATTAACAAATATTTGGGTGTTCTGGGCACACAGGGGGAAACAAAGGTGCATAATGAACGCCCAGCTCTGGGGAAGCTGTGTCCAACGTAAAAGTCCAGATACAGACAGGAAAGTTCTGAATGGGTTTAGGCTGAGTGTGGATCTAAACTGCAGCACTCACCAGTGCTATGACTTTGGCCTAGCGATTTCACTTTGGCCTTAGTTTCCTCATCTAGAAAATGGGAGTGATAATTCTACCTATTTCTTAAAAGTGTAGGGATTAAACAAGATGGTCCGTGTAAAGCATTTAACATAGTGCCTAGCACACGGAAAGACCTCAGCGCCTGTTATGGTAAATAGTGCATCTCATAGAAACAGGAAATATTTCATAGCATAGGGAGGAGTTCATGGATGTTCTCTGAGAAAGAATGGGAAGAGCTGAGGAAACACTCGAACACGAATCATTATAATGGGTCTCGGGGTTCCTATTGAATTACACCTTACGCTACCTTCTTTTAACCCAAATTTGTACACAATGATTTCAATACATAAAATTATGTGTTTTTATCCAAAGTGCGCATTTTCTTATTCAATTGCATCCAAGTACTTGCACAGTGTTTATTTTCAATACGTGTGGTTATCGGAATTTCACTTTCTCTTACAACCATATTTAGTGAACATAAAGTAAGTCCTATACAGTTTCTCAGAAAACCAAATTAGCGGCCAATTGGTGAAGTGGTAAAACATCCATACTTGGAAGGGAAAAAATGTATTTGTCAACTTAAATGAAGGTATTGAAGTCAGTATCAAAGTTTGTTATGTGTGCTGGAAAGTTTTGGAAAATTTGTTAAACCAGAGTAAATGATATAGGTTCATGAAATGACATGGATGATTTAAACTGCACGTACACAATTTTAAAATAAACTTTTAAAAATTCAAAAGCATATATTGAGCTGAAGGCCAGGTGGTGCATTTGAAAATGGAGATGGGGGTTCAATAAGCAGAGAGATGAAGGGCAAGCCCTGGTGTCTGGGGACAAGCTCTGGCCTCCTCTCCCATCAGAATGAAACCGAATCCAGGTGAGAGATCGCCAAGGCAGCCTTTGTCCAAGAAGATTGAAACTGGCACAGGTAAAGAGGGTGGCGAATGAAACAGCTGTGACTTCTTACTCCTTCATGATATTTAAGCTGAGGACTCAGTGTACATTAACAGAGCTTTATAGAAACAAGCCTGCTCCATCCATCCAGCACAAAACCCACACTCACAATTCATTCGCTAGGCTTATAAGGTTCTCAGGCTATAGCAAATTGGAGAAATTGATGTTTACCCTGAAAGCTTGTACCATACGCTGTTTGCAGCTGCCGTTGCCTTGGTACACGTCTGCCAGCGTGCCCGGACTTAAATCCCTGCCTGATAACCTTTAGCTCTTCGCTAGGAGGCAAAATCAATCCAAGGTAGAGTAAGTGGGAGGCTAGAGGAGAGGGAGGTGCTGCAGGGACTCGGGGGACATGCGCCGCATCTATCTATAGACTGGAACATATTCTGGGCACGGGTGGGAGAAACCAGTCGTGTTAAATAGCCACATTCTCTAAAGTCCTTCCTGTGCTGACACTTCTAAAGAGTTTCTGGTCAGTGGAAGAGAAAAAGCATTTCTGGGAAATAAGGCTGATCACCTTGGGAAGGGATGAAAAAGCCGAAGTAAGTGTATTTCTGACAAGTGCAGAAGGCACTGTTCCTGTGTGAACACTGCAGGCCACACGACGGTGGTTACAGGAGCCCCCAGCCCGGTCAGACTCTTCCCGTCTCTCTCTGGTCTCAGTGTGTGTGTCTCTTTTCCTTCGAGAGCTTGCATTGATTAACGCCTCGGAGAGCTTGGGAGCTTTCTGCTTGCTCGTATTTGCTGCAGGTGTTTCACTGGCTATAAGGACAGTGTGAGACATGTTGATGTATGTAAATTATGTTCAGACTCTGAGCCTAATCATTATTATAAAATTTATAGAGGATAAAACACAGGCAGCCATAAAAATAGAATTTTTAGTTTGATCATGCAAAGTTATAGGTTCCCTTGGTAATTAATCTCTTATGGGTCTTAAAGATCACTGCCAGTGTAAAGACTTCACAGTTTCACTCCTTTCCAAATCTCCTCAAACAATAGAGGAATAAACAAGACCCACTCGGGATAGTGATAACAGTAACAAACAGACGTCTGAATGGGTGCAGGCCCAATACTAAGGCGGGGATAAAATGAATGTACTTTTCACGAAACAGTGGTAGAATTAAAAATCAGAGATGATTTGGATAGCGGATCGTGCATGGTAGATAGCAGAGAGCCATTTCTTTTTTTTTTTTTTTTTTTTTCCAACGTTTATTTATTTTTGGGACAGAGAGAGACAGAGCATGAACAGGGGAGGGGCAGAGAGAGAGGGAGACACAGAATCGGAAACAGGCTCCAGGCTCTGAGCCATCAGCCCAGAGCCTGACGCGGGGCTCGAACTCCCGGACCGCGAGATCGTGACCTGGCTGAAGTCGGACGCTTAACCGACTGCGCCACCCAGGCGCCCCCAGAGAGCCATTTCTTATCGTTGTGCTCGTAAGCGCATGGCAGGGGGGGACCTTAGGCATATCATTGAACCTCCTTGGACCTCAGTTTCTTCAACTGTAAAATGGGAGATTGGCTTTTAAAAATCACCCAGGTCCATTCTACTTCCATCATTCTATAAATATCGTGATAGAGTTTCTATCGTTTCAGATGTGTATGAAAAGAGGAAATCTACCATACTGGAAAGTTGAGGGAAAGCTGCAAATAAACACCCCAGATGGATGGCCAGCCATGTGACTGAGCGATTCACCTGACTCCTTAGGATTACATCCTGTGAAACCCGTTATATGGGGCCCAGTAATACCACTGCATCCATCCCATCAGGCAGCAAGTGAGAGGTAAGCTCTGAATGCACTTCGCTAAAAACAAAGCACGGTACCGTATGGCTTATGTTGTCATTGTCATTGTTTGTGTTGCTTCTCTCAGTAGTAATATTGTCACAAGAACAGGAACCTTTTCATGGTTTGTGGTATGGCACAGCATATAGCAGAGCACCAAGCATATCATACGTGTTTAACAAATAACTGTTAAATCACAAGAGGATTAAACAGGGATTATGTTTTCACTAATGAATCCTAGTTACTAAACTTAAGACTTGAAGGATTAGAAAAGACCAAATCCTTTTTTTTTTTTTACAGAGAGAGACAGCAAGCGGGGACAGGGGAGGGTAGAAAGAGAGAGAGAGAAAGAGAGAGAGAGAGAGAGAGAGAGAGAATCTTAAGTGGGCTCCACACTCAGTAGGGAGCCTGACATGCAGCTTGATCCCACAACACTGGCATCATGGGATCATGACCTGAACCAAAATCGAGTCAGATGCCCGATGGACTGAGCCACCCAAGTGTCCCAGAAATGACCAAATCTTGGAGTTAGAAGGGAGGTAGGCAATATGAGTAGAAGGCTGAGCAAGGGCCATGGCTGTTTCCCAGGAAAGCTCTGGGAAGATAGGGATCTCCATTCAAGTA